>NC_090851.1:2563214-2887857 GCF_024217435.2 Syngnathus scovelli | reverse complement strand
CACGTCATTCAGCTAATCCCAAAACGCATCCAATTAAGATGGATTTTTCATTTGACATTAGCTAAATGAGTATTTATTTTAGCTTGCGACAGGATTAGCAAGGCTGTTGGGCTAGCGTATAAATTGACTGCCATTCAACTGCAACAACAAACATGCTTCTTATCTGTATGAGAAAATCAATTTTGTGTACATTGACAATTTACAGTCGTTAACTTATTTTTACACTTGTGTAAACTTGTATGATGTTGAATGTAAAAATGTGAATGAAACAAATAATTAAAGCTACAAGCAACTTGGAAGCCAACTGTTTAATTTCAGTCATGGGTCTTTGAGACTTTTTTGTGTCCACCTAATTTTGGATCAACGAGGGATTTTTCTTGTTGATTGAATTTGAGGGTTATAATTGTACAACAAGTGCCTCAAAATAGCGACAAACTGAAGATACAAAATGTTTTCTATCTCGTGATTGTTGTGGAAAGGCCTCGCATTAAGCAGCATTCAAAAACATTTCCCCCATTCCTGGCACATGAAGGAGAAAGGAATCTTTTTGCGTCACTCACCATCGTCGGGATGCTCTCTGTGCTTTTCGTGATACGAGTCTTGGGACTGTCTTGCCGCCTGTGTGAAAGAGAAAAGAAAAAAAAAAGGAAAAGAGGAGGGAGAAATTGAATGGCGGTGAATCGATTGGGAGGGCCTTCAGATGCTGTTAACACTCGGAGCTGCTGATGTGGTCAGAGGACCGCACAATAACAAGGCCTGGGATGATTTTTTTTTTTTTTGCTTGACAACATGGCGCACATACACACACACGCATTTTCAGACAAGCGTCTCTCCCACTTAATTAAGGCGCCATGGCCTTGAGGGGCTTTACAAATTAACTTGTTTTCCTATGAGTTCACTCGTTTTCATTCCAGCCGCCAATCTTAGGTCTATTAAGGCTGTCAGCGTTTTTTTTTTTTTTTTTTTTTCACAAATTGAATTTTTTTTTTTTTGCTACCCAAAAATGCATCACCCAGTTTTTGTTAGGGTTGAGGAGAAGAGCTAACACACACACACACTCGCACACAAACTCTTCAGGATGGCTTCCAGCTGTGCGAGGGGGGAACCTCTCGTGCATCCTAATTAACATTCAGTTCACGTCAGCCTCACGTCTCGGAATATTTCGCAGTCTCAGTCCGAACAGGGGTCCCCAAATTTCATTAACATCGACATAATGACAGAGCATCTCAATAACTTGCTCATTTTTGTTAATTTCTACTGCAACCATGTGTGTGTGTGTGTGTGTGTGTGCGTGTGTGTGTGTGTGTGTGCGCAAAGAAGCTTGATCCTTTGTGATGGTGAGTTAAAAAGCTGTACAAAAATTAAACATTTGTAATAATTTAAAAAAAAACACTGCAAATATTTAGAAAAAAAAATCAACATATATTTAGAACGAATACTGTGAATATTTAGGGAATAATAGCATAAATATTAGAAAACATACTATAAATATTGGGATGTTTTTTAAACTGCAAATACAGTTTAAAATGAAAATCTTCCAAATTGAATTCATTCGATAGAATAGGAAATGCTGCAAATATTTAGAAAAGGGTTCACAATAAATTCATGCATTTTGTTTTAAATGAAAAGAATATTGTACAGTGACTAAAAATAGTAAGAAAATACTATAAATATTTTGAAAAATATTCCAACTACTTTTTAGAAATGCACATATTGAGAATAACACAAAACAAAAAGGTCTAAAAGCCTTGTTCCATGTATTTTTGTCATTACCGATGCAATTTAAATTTGACTCTGCAGCACATTTCCCAGATTAAACGAAGAGACGTTCTGACAATAACATCGAACATCTGAGATTTACACCTGCTCATTATGCATAATAAAACTGCTTTGATATTTGTAACATCATATTAAGTGACTATCCATTTACTGTATTATAGTAAAAGGTGCAATGCTTTTTGATACAAGTTTAGAATCATTTTTTTTTTTTTTTTACATAAATATTATTCCGACTCAAAAATAGCATTTGATCTCCCATATTGGCAGACACCTTGCAAGGCCTCAATAGAGCAAAACAATAGCTAATTCACAATATGTATTAAAAAAAAACAAGTTTCAAGCTAAATAAATAGATTCATGTGGTGTCCAACTTAAGGCCAGTGGGCTATATAGCAGCCCCGAGAGAGCATTTAATTCGGTCCCCTGTGCAAAATGCAATTGCTACTAACAAAAAAGTCGAAATAGAATATACAATGCAGAATATTTTTTAATGATTGTAAATTTACTATGGTCCTTGGAGGACTTGACCCCTGATAGGACTAACTGGAAGGATTTTTGCATGAATGAAACCGAGGTGGTGACCTCACTTTATTTCTTTTCATTTTTTTGAGCAAGTGACTCACATCGTGGCCGTTGCTGTTGGGGCTTCCCTCGGACTCGTTGACCAGCGACGACTTGATGTCGGCCAGGTCTCCCTCCTCCTCCGAGTGGCTGAGCTCGGCGAAGATCTGCTCCTTGTGCGGCTCCCCCTCGTCCTTGAAGGGGATCATTTCGTCGGTGGCGCACAGCTCCGGGTCCCCGCCGCCGCCGCCTGACAACTGAGGCATGTCGTCTCGCCTCTTTTTGCACCCACAATCCCCCCCTCCCGGACACCCCAAAAATGTTGTGGGGGGAAAAAAAAATAAGAGTAGAGCAACTCCCAGTGGAAGGAGCCAAGTTGTTGACCCCCTGCAGAGGGGAAACAAAAGGACACAAACGTCCACCAATCAGGACTTTTCACTCAAAGATGATTTATCCACACCAAAATGGAGAAAAAAATGCATGTGATAGTCCTAAGTGGGTCCCGGGGGGAGAAGTGGAGAAAGAATGTTCGGAGGTGCGCATCCAAAGTCCTTGAGAAAGGCAAAAGAAAGGGTGATGTTCAACCCAAAAGGCACACGCTCCGTGGAGAAGACTTTCCCGGCGCTCCCGCAGCGTTTCCACGGTGTAATGTAACCGGTGTGTGTGAGCGTGTGTTGGTAATGAAGCTGCTCCCTCCTCTTTTTGCCTCCTCCTTTCTCCTCCTCCTCCTCTCCAGTCAGCACTGATTGACACTCCCACTTTAGTTCTCCCAAACAAATGGGCCGCGCGCACACAAGCCCACGCGTGGAGCCGGTGCTCAAAGGAAGCACGCGTGCTGGTGCTGCCAGTGGTGGAGGGGGCTCCGTTTTCCACCATTCCTGGAAAGACCTCCAAGGCCCGAGTTAAAGTTGAGCCACTGACAACGCTGGGCTGGCTTTATTTTTGCCGTTTTGCAGGAGGGATTTGATTTTTTTTTTTTTAAACGGTTTAAGAGTTTAAGATAATTGTTCTCTCCAAAACTTTTCCTCAGATTACATTTTTGATTTTATTTTTTAGGTTATTTGATTTTGCAGAGACAAAAATAATCCAAATCAGTTAGTTTGACACAATATTGGAAAAAACAACCCAAAAAGTTGGGTCGAATTGACCCAAGTAATGGGTCAGTCCATTTAATTTAAATCATGTTTTTTTTTTTTGGCCCAGCAATGTTAAGATTGTCGGGTTAAGATTTGGATCCAACAACAACAACTCATTGTATTTGTTTTGCTTCATTTTAATCTGGGTTGTCCAAACATAGGGATGGGGGGCCCCAGCATGAGCTCTTGGACCCCAAAAAACTGCTGGCTCGTGGACATTTCAGAAATTCGCGAACCAAAAATGTCCTAATAGTTTTTGGGGGCATACTTCTTTACATGTTGCAGGGTTTGTGGCATGCGTGAGAATCCCAGTCATTCTGAGCCGACTCAACTTTATAAAGTGCAGCGAGGGAGGAAGGGTGAGGAGAAGCGAGGGAGAGGGGTGAGAAGGAAGAGGGTGGTGGTGGGAGGGAGGGGGGGGTTAGTGGGGGCGGAGCTGCGGCTGCCTTTGATCTGGCAGCGGCTGGCTCTTTCATCCCTGTAGCCTCCCCCCCATCCCCCTCACCCCCTCCATCCCCTCGTCCCGACCCGCTTCCTCACCCCCCCTCCCCTCTCCCGACTCCCCCCCTGACACCCCCCGCGTCCCCCCTCCCCTTTGTATGACTAAATTTGGTCCGAGTGTGGAGCTCGGCCAACATTTCCAGCAGCTGAGTAGCAAGCGAGGGAGGGAACAAGTGAGGGAGAGAGTCGGAGAGAGGGGGGGAGAGGGAGAGAGAGAGAGAGAGAGAGAGAGAGAGAGAGAAAGAGAGAGCAAGAGAGACAGAGAGAGAGAGAGAGCGACAGAGCAAGAGAGAAAGAGAGAGAGAGAGAGAGAGAGAGAGAGAGAGAGAGAGAGAGAGAGAGAGAGAGAGAGAGAGAGAGAGAGAGAGACATTAGTGGGGGGGAGGCGGTGAAAAAAAAATAAGATCAAAGGCTTTTGGGGTTTTGGAAGGCGCGCGTGGAAAAGAGCTGGGACTGGCGGCATTCCAGAGTATAGCGGAAAGAGCACAGACACACACACACACACACACACACACACACACACACACACACACACACACACACACACACACACACGTACACTTTTATAAGAGTTAATTAGAGCCCCACAACCGAGCTTTCAGAGGAAAAAAAGAGAAAATATTTAAGATTTCGTCTTGTTTTCAGCCACTGAAAAAAGATGATGCGTGTTCTGCCTCATTATTGTAACTCTTTAATTTAATTAGCTGCCTTGTTCACAACTGCACCCCCGCACACCACTACCAAGCCCCTAAAACCTTCCCAACAGAAACGTATATTCTATATTTATGTATTTAAATTTATATATATATACATATATAAATAAATATATTATTTATTTATTTATTTATTTATTTCATACCTTGGATGTGGTTTTTATTTGGGGACATGGGGGATTTGTGGTCTATTAAGATAGAGGCCTGCAGGGCCCATTCTGCCACCCAAAAATATTTTGGCACGTAAAAAGGTATATTCTGTCACACACACACAAAGACACACGAAGGCCTCAAAATGCGGCAGATTCACACCTTATTCGATTTCCTGGTTTTGCCATTTAACGTCGCAGATATTACAGAGTAGAATGTAATGGTGGCAACCCCCAGTGGACAAATTAATATCTGCACCTCACCGCCATATTCAGTATTTTGTATTTTATATGATAAGTTAAAACAAATGAAAATAATGAAATAAATATCTACAGTTCAGTTGTATTTTTAAAAAATAAATATGTTTTGTAGTTCTCAATTTATGTGTTATTAACTGAACCAAAGTATATAAAATGGTCCTCATTTCTGACTTCCTGTATTTTCATGTCATTATCGTTTCTGAGGTGCAAAAGGTTTGAGAACCGATGCTAAAACGATAACGGGAGCGCCCGAGCTCATTTGCATCCGCGTCCAAGCTGCCCGGATACGGACAGCGCCTTTCGTCCGCTGTGAAATTGAGACGAGGCAACACCTTGAAAAGACACAAAAGTAAACACCTCGGCGTTGGCACGGACGTCCGGAACCTTCCGATCTAATTGGACGGGAATAAAAACGAAGAAAAGAGGAGGAGAGTAAGTAAGTACGGAGAGCTGCATTAGCATTTCTCTGCTAATGAGTTCATAAGAGTGACCCCGCTGGATGGCACATGAAAAGGAAGCATTCCTGCTGCGTTGTGACCTCAATTCACTTTTCTCTCAATTCACACATACGACATTTTGCACGTACATTAAGGCAAAGTGTATATACGATCGACACACACACACAAAGAGCATAATTTAACATCAGCATAATTTGATCTTGCAGTATTAAAGAACGCAATACAGTTACATACCGTGTGTGAAATGGTCGACACTGTGTTCTTATTTTTTGGTTAAGTTTTTTTTTTTTTTTTTGCCGCATCAATGGTCTAGTTTATGTTGCACAACCAAAATTGACATCTTATAGTGCAAGAAAAATGTCATATATGATTTTTAGTATTCCTTCAAGTGATGAATTAAGTTTGGCTCCTTGGGGTATCCGTAGAATAAAAATGGCGGTGCAATATGGCAGCCTTCTTGTAAGAGGAGGTGCGACCCCCATGTAATATAATTTGAGATTACCAGGCCCTGATTATATTTTAAAAAATGTACCTTGTATTATGTGATTTTTTTTGCATATTATTGAAATTAATAGTTAAAACAAACGAACACAGAAAAATCTAAACGCACTGTCCCTTTAAGAAATTGAAATGGGGGGAACAAAATGGGGAAAAATAAAGACAAATTGGAAAGTTCAAAAAGAAACAATAAACTACAATTCAAATGAAGACAATCAAGAAAAGAACAAAACAAAAAAAAGGGAATAATCGGGAAAGACAAATGAAAATGTACTCCAGTGAAAAGATGATCTTCACTTCTTTTCTCGACATAGTTAGTATTTGTTTCAAATTGGACATGATTGTTGCAAAATTCTCTTTGGTGCAACAACACGGAGTCGAGGTTGTCTATTATTGTCTCATCTTTAATTTGCTGTATTTTCACCACCGCACAAAACACTTCAAACGAGAAATCCCGCTAATTGTCTGCAGTCGGGCGCCCCGTTGCTGGCGCTACGTCGCTACGTCACTTACCGGTTTGGGCTCACAGGTTAAATCCCTCACGCGACTTCATCCCACCACCTGCTCGTCATCCGTCTCAGCTACCTTGATGTGAAAATCACAACCCTGCGCCGGGACGGGAAACAAGCGTCAAATTAGGATGAAAAGAGCTAGCAATTAAAAGTGCAATGAGACACCATTTTATCAAGCAAAAAAAAAAAAAATGCAACTTATAACTCCTCGGAGGAGGTCCGACCGAGGTGAGTGATTATCGTGCTGGGATTGGTAGGCGGCTTCATGAAGGGGAGGAAAGTGTCCCGGGGGTGCGGCGAAGGAAGGCAGACGTATGATCTGCTGATTTACGACGACACACGCGCAACCACACTATCATTAAAATGAAATGATCTCGACGGAAATGCTGGCGTTTGGGTGGGGATGCCGCAGGCCGTCAATAGCAAAGTTCATCGGCGTTCAAAGTTGGACGTATGAACGGGTGACACCAAGCTGGCTGGTATCGAGTTTGAAGGCCATCACAGTAACAGGAGATGAGTTTCCGCCAGGATATTTTTTGTCGAGGATTTATTGCAAAAATGATACATTTTAAAGGTCCACCAAAAATTCGGTCAAATCCAGGTGACTGAATTTTAGAGGTCTGGTGGAAAGTTTTTAAATTTGTCAGAGATCAGATCAAGTTTCTACAAAAAGTTATTTTTGAAGGATCCCCGGAAATCACAATGTCAGACTTAAATTTTTGTGGGTTTACTGATAATAGGCATTTCTACGAAGTTTGGTTTTGCTAAATCCAGGACATGTACCAACCCCGAATTTTGGAGGTTGTCTAAAAAGTCTTTGATTACAAATCAGATAAAATCTCCAAGAAATATTACTTTTTTTAAAAGGTTTCCTGGAATTGCTGCTTGACTTTCCAGGCATGGATTCTTGAAACTTTTTTTGTGGGTCTCCTCGTGATAGACATGGCTCCTAAATTTCACGTTGCGATGCCAAATTGGCTCCTCGTGATAGACATGGCTCCTGAATTTCACGTTGCTATGCCAAACTGGCTTTGGGGGACAAAAATCCAACGGGGGTGCTACCCAGCCTGGATTTTGGAGGTCTACCAGAAAGTCTTGAAAATGGTGCTTTATTTGGCCAAAGAATAATAACGACTAAGGAAAAAAGTGTACACTGTAACTGATCCCTTCAGAGTGGCACAACACGCTTTGTTTATTGTGGCCCGGCATGACTACGCCGAATGAGTCCGGGCCAGCTTCTCCACTGTGCGCTGTTTGTGTTGCATTGTTCAAGTCCAAAGGGGAAGTGGACCGGTCTTGTGAGCACACACGCACCGCCGCTCCTTTCATCCCACTGCGTTATTGGAGAAAGCACCGAGCGTTGCGTCAGGGCCCGCTGTGTCAGGGTCATGGGTCAGAGTTGAACCCCCCCCCCCCCCCCCTGCCCTGACGCTCTACCCACTCCCTCATCCAGTTACTAATCAAGCACACGGCACACCTCGCTGACCCCGCTCCCGCGTCTGTGGACCAGATCAAACGCGGAGCGCCGCTACCTCTGGCCTGCTCTTATCAGCCTGGTTGTCTCATCACATCAACATGCAGGGCTAAACAATAAACATCACCTAGACTGCTTTGACTCTCGGTGTGTTGGTTTATCAGATAGAAAGTCATGTTACTTCTGGCTGTGGGATCCCATTATGTCATTGTTTGGATTCCGTACATGAGAATTTTATTAGATTTGCGTATAAGGCAGCGCGGTGGAGGTAGTGGTTAGAAGGTCTGCCTCGTGATCCTCCGGTTCAGGGTTTTATCCTCAGTTCACAGGTGGTTATTTATCTACTAATACCCTGCAAGTGACTGGTGAACAGGTCAAGGTGTACCCCACCTCTAAAAGTCGTATGTTTGGGGCCAGCTGACTTTTTGAGGATTTACCGATTTTTCCAGGATTTTTTTCACCCCACATTTCTCCCCGTCCACTGTGGAGAACCAATGAATCTTTATAAGCGTTTTCTGAAGAATTTTTTGGTTTGGTAAAAATCTTGTTTTGCAGATATTTTTGACCGCCCCCATGCCCCCCCAAAAGGGGAAAATAGATTCTAGCTCCGCCCATGCCCAAGATGTCAAAAGCAATGAATGAGTTCACAGTTGTATCTTGTTTTCAACATTCATCCAAAATTCTCTTAGAGCCTCCACATCGTGCTTACCACCTCTTCCAGCACTTTCCAAACTACACACACTCAAACCAGCAGACATCCCAATAGATTTTTCCTTCTTGCCATAAAGTCGACTAATAATTCCATAGCGGACATGTTTTTTTTTATTAAATATCTAGCCATTAAAAATGATTCTGTTTCTAAAAGGGAAGTCAGGTGACACTTAAATCTTTCTCGCTACATACTTCACAAAGTTTTTGTCACGCAAGCATGTCCTCGAGGACCGGCACACCTTGAAGCCATGTGACAATAGTGGAATGTTCAGTAAACATTCACTCGTGTACCAAACGTCCTTGCGTTTGAATAAAATGAACCAGGAAGCTTTTCGTTTCGTTGACCTTCCAAAGCCTGTTGCTTTTCAAATTTTTTTTTTTCCGTTCTCTCCTCCTGTTTGTGACTTCCACCGCTGTTAATGTCATTCGCCCTCTTTTGGTTTCACTGCTCCCACCGAGTTGCCTTGGCGTCGACTCGGACTGATGCTCGCAAACACGGCGCCCCTGGGTAAAGTCTGTGTTTTCATCTCCGTCCAGTGAAGGCCTATTACCTTATGAAATGTCCGTATTGCCAAATTGCGCTGAGGTCACCTTTTTTCCCTGCACAGCCATGGCGGAAATAAAGAGCCGTTCATCAAACAAGGCGGCCAAGATTGTTTCACGTCAAAGATTTAAATAACAATTTTTTTTTTATATTTACCTGCCCTGTCAAAATTGATTAACAAGCTTATGGTTTCGACAAAGCCCAAAAAGAGAGTGATTGATTCTGAAACGGCATTGCTGAAAAAAAAGCCAAGGTCTCATCCATATGCCGCGTATCTCCGGTTTTGAGCAGATGACATTTTCTTAGCATACATTACACATGCATATCATCTGGGCTAATCACGCTATTTGTGGCGGCTGATTGCGATGTTGCTTAAGACGGGCGGCTTCTTTGTGTTGGAGCTAATGATGTCCCTTTGTGACGGAGCCCGGGCGCGAGGGCTGAGGACACCGCTATAGACTCCAGAAGAGCTGTTGTGCGCGGGTCTTAGTCTGACTGGCAGCTGCGTTAATCCGCCCTTTGTGTCTTCGGCAGGGCCCCACTGAGCTCCCCTGACAGGGACCGACGTTCTCCACTCCGGCAGACAGCCCAGATGGGTCGAGTGAGGCAGGAGGAGGGAGGAGAGGGAGGGAGAAGGACGCTTTCAAGGAGGGAGAGAAGATCCACAAGAGGTGCAAGGATGGAGGGGGAAATGAGGTGGATCTTTAGGACATTATTTGCAAAGAGCTAGGTTGCAAAGTAGGTTGTAATATGCATGCCGGGCCACTAGTTGGCGACATGTGAACAAAAAAAAAAAAAACTTCTGAAGCTACGAAAGTTTCAGGGGTGGGCGTATTGAAGTTGAATAAAGTTTGGCTCATTTGCTGTCCTGGTTTGCTTCCCTTAAAGTGCAATAAATTAATAAATTTAAAACATTTATAACCCGGTGCTCCCTATATACAAAAAAGATTGCACTTTAAAAAACAGTTTACAGTATCGTCCGAGAAATACGGTACTTTTACTGTCCGTCACTGACATTTAAAACAAAATAATAAAAAAATTGGAATGAAAGCAAAACTTTCCAGGGAGTTTGCGCTGGATTCACACAAGTCATGTTGGGAGCCCGCTCTTAAGAAGCACTTCTCAGCGAACATGATGAAATGGTCCTTTAAAGTGCTCTCTGAGGCTGCCGACACTTCAAGGGCTCCTCAGAACCCTTAGCACCGCCTTGTATCACCCCAGCGGGAAGAAGCGGGAGCAAAAAGAGGACCGAGGAGACAAACACCATAAGGGAGAAAGCTCTAAAACACCCGGAAAAAAAAAATGTGCAAAAGAGTCATAGATGAGCAAAAAGAAAGTTGAAATGAAAGAATATTTCTGAAGCGATCCTATGATCAGACGAGATAAGAGCGCAGTAAATTCAGCCAGTGGAGTTGAGTTGCTTTGCTTTTTCCAAACTCCAGCGAAGGAAGGACTAAGAGGCGAGGAGCGAGAGCGGCGTGCCCACCAGCTTTTTACTCGGGGAAAGCCTAATGAGTTCCTGTGGGATGGGTGCCGGCTGTCAGTCATCGTCATTCTCCCGCAGCTCGTCCCGCACATCCAGAACCAAGGGGCATGAAATAATTAAAAGATGGCCGCCGCGGCTCGGGGAAGCGAGGAAGTCGCAGCTTGTTTCGCTGGAGAGGGGAGGGGTGGGGCGTTTGGAGAAGTCACGGTGCCCCGACGTAATTCATGGTGACAATGAGGCAACAGCGTTACAGCCTATTGCGTAATGCAAACAATGAAAGAAAGATGGCGCAAGGGGAGTTGAAAGGGAGCGCCCGCTGACGACGACGCGGCACGTTTTTATTTCGAGACAAAAAAACACAACGTGAATGAGCACGCATTATTCGGTGGCGAGTATTGGTTTTAAATTTAAGCTAAATATCCTGTTCAAAGTCAAAATTTCAACCGAATATCACGCCGAATGTATAAATGTTGCTAAAATGTCCTTAAATGCATCCAAAGAAAATATTTCTCTAAAATATTTAAATAGAAAATATGCGCAAAATGTTTTTTTTTAATTATTCTCCATACATAAATCAAGCTGTACGCGCCGAAAATAAAAACAGCCGAATTATTACGACACCTTTCGCTCAAACCCAAACAAGGAGGGCTGACAAAACGAGCGGCACCTGAAACAAAGCAAGCCGGCTTTGGTCAAATTTGCATGTGAATGGCCGCTGAGGGCTTCCTGTAATTGCCGCCGTGCAACCGGTCAGCTTTGAAACGAAAATTATTTATTGACGCGGGTAGTCGGCTCGGTCCGTCACAAAGGTCTCAACAAGGACCGTCTCTTTGTGATTATTTTGGGGCGGCTCAAAAATAGAAATATCTTTTCTCTCAGGTCTTACTGGTTTAGAGATCGGGCCCAGTGACAAGCCAATGAGCCACAAAAGGTTAATCCACAAGTTTAGCCCCTCCCCCACTAGAGCGTCGCAAAGATTTCGGATTTCCCTTCCTCGCCACGAGTCAGTCCGAGGTTAATTGCACGTCCATCTCCTCAACGAAAAAACATGGCGTCCGCCTCTGTTTGTGTAAACATTTGGCAGCCGAGACACGGCCGTGGCCGGCAGGGGAGGCGGGATGGGCATCGGCTCAAGGGGGAGGGGGGGGGGGGGGGGGGGGGGACGGAGAGTGACGACGGCCAAGGTTGGGCCGTGAGGTGGGCCGGCGGACCTGGCTGCAGATCAGAAGCGGCCGTGTTGAGGACGCCAGGGAGCTACGGGCAGAGCGCCAGCGGCGATTCTCTACCGACAGGCCAGTAACAAAACTCAGGAGGACGCCGAAACATTTTCCAAACCTGTCTTCGGTTACTTGAAGAAAACCTGTATGTATTGTAACTCGGGCACATTTTGGGTGGCCTGCCGATTGCCATTTTTCCATTCCGTCTTCTTGTCTCGTCAACCGGGAGGTTGCTGCATGCTGCGCTGTCATGGGCTGAGCGCTTTGATGGTGTCGGGGGGATTAGTCATCCTGTTCATTGGCTCGTGTGCCACTGTCACATTTGCAGCCCACTCCTGACAAATTACCAATATTTGCCCATGCTGGAATTCTTGACACAGGCCCACTTTGATGTGAGATGCGTCATCCTGATTATTAAATGCAATCGCTAATTTGGAGCGTGCATGTGTTGGACTTCATCTTCCAACCATTAAAAATAAGTGAGTACGACTTTTCTATTTAGATAGAAGTTGGGCAGCATCTTGTGGCTTCAGAAGAAGAAGCAAAAAAAAAAAGTCTTGGTCAGCGGTGCCATATACATCGCTAACAGCCGGGTGGAGTCTTTTGGCAAACAAAGGCGTCCATTTTAACCAATCTAGGGGGAAGGCCAGTCTTTGAGGTTTGTGTGTATTTTTTGGGGAGGGGGGGGGGTCTCGGGAGGAATTCAGGGGCATCTCCTTAATGGCAGCGGGAGAGCGGCCGACGTGTAGGCGAGCGAGCGGCACAGCTCCACATCAGCTCATTAGGGCCCCCGGACTGGCGAGCTTGGAGCCACATTAAAGAGCCGCCGTGCCTTTCAACATGTGCCGGCTGCTCTCCCTTCCGCATTCACGCCCGACGAGTTTGATCGCCGAGGCGAACGTTTGTACTCTTTTGCGATTTCGTTTGATAGCTGCAGTGTTTCAACTTTGTGCTGTTCCGTTGACTACAGTTGGAGTTTCTTGCTCTAGGGCTCCCTCAACAGGTCTGGAGAGGGAGTTAGCGTTTAAAAGAAGTCCCGCTCAGTTCAAATGTCAAAGCGTGAGGACGCCCTGACATACAGACCAATCGCGGTGATGGCGGATCCTCCTTTTCTGACTCCGGGGATCAAAATAATCCACCGGAGTCCTCTTCACACACTCTTAAAAGAAGTGGTGGGATTTGCCCCCTCACCACCCGGGGAGGTTTAACTTTTGAGGTTTCACCGGGTCAAGCCCGTGCTTATCGTTGTCATGATGAAACAGCAGGTTAGCGAGCATGATAGAGTAATCAGTTGCAACTAACCCATTATTGTTTTTTATTTAAAATGGTGGGAGAGTGGTGGGTTTTTTTTTCCTAAGGTGTCGGAACGGATTAACGGTGTTTCAATTCATTTCAATAGGGAAAGCGTATTTGAGATACGAATGATTTGAATTACAAATGTTGTCAGAGAACGAATTCAACTTGTACGTCGGGGTACCGCGATAAGTATAAAAGTGGAAATGTCTGATTTATAAAGTGACAGATGAACTTGAAAAGAAACAATTCATGAAAATAAAATAGAGAAGGAAGGGAGAAGGGGGGGGGAAAGGGTTTTCTACTGAAGTGAGTCCCTGTCACAAGTGCCACATGCACTTATTTTCTTCTTTTCACCATCATTCAATTAACTTTGCATTCTGCGATGCAAAAAAAAAAAAAAAACTCCGAACATTTGATCTTTTTACATGATCACCCTGCGAACGTGTCACCGGCAGGCCTTTGATACCGCGAGACGCCCGTTGTGTCATCGCAGCACTGCGGGATACGGGAGCCTACCACTTCCCAACGGGGAGGGAACGTGACAAGGTAAACACGGGTGTCATGGCGATGCGCTCGGAATAACTTCCATAAAGCGCCTTTCAAGGGACGCACCGTGACTAGCTGGATCTTGTTGGATTTGAACTTTGAAATGACAAATATGGACATTTTAGCATCTTCAATGAATCTGTCACCTAAAAGGCCAGAAATGCTAGCTAGATATGCTAACCGCTAGCTAATTTTACCGCCTCAGTTTTTTCATATTAGTTTTATCTTGTTTCAGCAAGGATTTATTTTTTGTTGTTAAAATATTTGTACCACAAGGATGGACGTTTCGGAGCACATCTGCATATCTTGATGCGTTCGCATGCTCGTACAAGAGTGGGACGACACAGCTGCGCTGGAGGTCTGCACAGTCTCAACTTGTGGAATTCCCCTCATCCAGATCAAATGGAGGAAGAGATATATGGCCTCACGCTGCCTTCCAATTAATACGTCCCCTCACTTCCAGGAGAAGATGAAATGTGATATCGTTGAGCAGACAGAGTGATGAATAGACTTTATGGGGTTGTTTGGAAAAAAAAATGAAAAATAGCGAAAAAGAAATACACCATTTGGTCATGTGACTTTTTTTGCAGAATGTGGGAGGAAGCTGGACTACGCAGGGCAAACCCATCCAAGCGCAGCAAGAAACCAAAACCTAAAAACTGGGACGCTAACATGCTAACCGCTAACACCCGCGCATTGCCCCGCGAAGCAAACAAAAAATGTTGATTCTATGCTCCAGATTAAATGGCAAAAAAAAGACAAGACATGATAAGCACGGTCTCGTGGAAAGAAAGCGGAAATTGAGCCGCCTAGTTAGTCATAATTGGCTCATTTTGTTTGTAAGGTCACGATAGCACTTAAAGCCTCTTTGGATGCTTTCCCGCCGAAATGCAACATGCAACACGGGCGGCCCTTTTGTGTGCCAGCGAGCGCTGATGTGCTTTCTGTTTCCATGCCAACTCACTTTCATCTTTCATCTTTCTTACGAGCTCATCCTACGCTCCAGATGAATTAGGTTGGTTACAAATTCTTTTGAAGTGCGCGCACGACCCCTCCCCTCCCCACACCACCATTTGCCGCCCCTCTTCAGCGAAACAAAACAAAAAAAAACAAAAAAAAGAAAGAAACCAGCACGGCGCTACAAATGTAAGCCAGTAATCTCGCTCGTTTCAGCTCCTTTAGCAAACGGGCGACGGCGCCACAGACGGGATATTCACACTTAATTTCTATTTGGAAGACGTCCCTCGCTCCTTCCATCCCTTCGCTCCCGTTTTCTGCCGCCGTCACACACTTCCGTTTCCATTATGGAGACGCTCGTCGAGAGGGTCGCATTGAGGATTGTTAATGATCTTCAATTACGGCCATGCCGGCTCCCGAGGGGTAAAAAGGAAAGTGGGGGTCTCTTAAGGATCAAAGGTTTTAGACCTGAAGAGGGACTTGGTTCTCCTCGCAGATGCATTTAGTAAAAGATGCTCGGCTCAATTCTGCCCGTGGACACAAAAAGGCTATTTCCAGCCTCGGGGTGTGTGCGCCCGTAATGGAGGCAGCGAGACATCTGAGAGCGAGTGGCTGCAACCCGGGTTGCAGATCGCCGATAAACACTTCAGCTCTGCTTTAGTTTGCGTGATTTTATTCTCAGCTTGACTTCATTAGTTTAGGGCTTCAAACGGGGATCATGAGTTGACATTATATTTTGAAGGGGGGGGCAGAATAATAAGATCTGAACCCGATGGAAAAAATACATCGGAAGGTCGAGTGAAACGTGTTCCGGGTTTAAATGATCACCCTTCGTTATTTTCAATCATTTTGAGATTGCAACAAATGGGTAGCATGAAAACGCTAGCGCTAATTCAGAGTTAGCTTAGCAATGTTAGCCATCATACACGGAATCATTTGATAACTCGTGTGAAGACGATTCGACAATGCTTGATAGATAGTTAAGACCTCGAGGCGTTTCTTGCAAAAAGACAAACTCTGGCCCTAGTCTGAATCACAAGTTTCATTTTGAACTCCTCACCGCAGTCAAACTTGAAAGTAGCCTAAGACGGAAACGATTCGTCCCCGGTGGTGCCAAACACGGCGCCCGGATGTTCGTTTGAAGACGTGCGAAGTTGTCTGGCGCTTCGCATCTGAACGCAAAGGTCGTGATTCCTCCCGAAACAAGACGGCAGTTTTAAAACAAACGGGAGATCAGAGCAAAGAAAGGTTTGCGCGGGTCGTCGATTCATCTCTTGAAACAAAGTGTTGTCTTCTTTCAACTTAAGACGCCTTGACGGGAAGACTAAAAAAAGCAGAAAGGTACCGATACGCATCCTTCGGTTTGAAATACAAACGTTGGCAGAGTTTGGTTATTATTGGAATCAGCGGCGGCTCTCTGTCATGCGCTCGACTCCAAATGCTTAGTCGCTAATTATATCCCCGTCAAACGGCGACAGTTTACGGAACCAAGAGCGAAGTGAAAATACTGGATGACAAAGACAAGGCACACACACACAAAATCAGTTTTTGGGCCTTCCTGTTCTTGACGGTCTACCCGCCGCTGCGCAAACCAGGAAAGATCAGCTCATCAAAAGAGAAAAATAAGCAAATTCAGCGGCCAGCGGTAATTTCCTTGATTGGAACGCGATTTCCGAAACGCGTTGAATTCTCGTCTGGAATCGGAACGTATCGCGGGAAGACTGATTTATTTGGGTTAAGCTTAGGCGGGATCGTACGGAGGCTTTAAGCGGCGGAGTGACGTTTCATCGCACGGAGGGGAGAAAATATCCACGCCGGTTTGGAAGAAAAAGCCGATCCGAAGCGCATGAAAAGAGCCAAGGGTGATATTATAGCCCGACAACATTTGGTTAATTGGAGATTGGTCACGGCCTGTAATATTTGACTGTAATCTGAAGGGCCCGTGAAAGCGAGAGTGAGGGCTTGGCGAGGAGGGAGATCAGCACAAGCTGTGAGGAGCAGCCCGTGATAAGATTAAACCCATTCACATGCTGCAAATGGGAGAAAGAAAAAAAAAAAAAAAAACAGCAGCGCCTCTTTATCAGCCTCATTGCTTACATCCTTTTGCTCCTCAAGCTTGTTTTCATGCAAATAACCGCATAAGAGAGGCGGCAACAATAACCTCCGACATGCTGCAACATACATCCGACGTGTTTGAGAATAGAATAACATCCGTTCTGGCCTTATTTTCCTCCCCGTTGCTGCGCGCAAGAAAACCCGACTCATTATGAACTTCAAAGACACAGATAGGAGTTTTAATTAAGAGAAATGCTGAGGAGCTGTGCAGATAAGTAACAACCCCCCCCGCCCCCTTTCCCCAATTCCCCCGCTCCATTTTCCACCCCGCAACCCCCGTTAGCTCAGCCCCGCCCCTCCGAGCTCCGACAGCATCATTAGGGCATCGCGCAAGGCTGGCGGAGCGCAGCGGTGAACCGTCACGGCGACCCGTGAAACCGAGCGCTAATCCGACCATCGTGCTTCCTTTGTGCTGAAGCCGAGTGACACTGTGCATTTTTTTTTTCCGTGAAAATGTGCAAACAAACATGAGATTATCGTATCGCCACTGATCCGATGGGTGCTGCGGACGATGAAAACCAAGAGAAGCCCCGACATCAATTTTCTATACGGTCCTGCATTCTGGTCCTGACCCAGCTGACACCCTGGACTGGTCCTAAATCAATCACAGTATGTTGCGACACTTCTTACGAATGTGCCGTCGCCAAAAATCAAGCCGGTGAGGTCAAGTGAGTCAAAGGGTTTTGTTGACTGTCCAGCCTCATCAGGGGTGCGCCGGTGCGCGTCTCATATAGCCGCATATACGCACGCCTGGCTCACGAGTCAAGTTAGACCGGCGCGGAGAAATCGGCCGCCTTCGGGGGAGCGCCTAGTGTCGAGAAGATTAATTGGAGCTCGGAGGCGCGAATGTGTTCATCTGCGAATGGGCCAAACTCGCGCTCGGGATCCATCAGCACGTTGGATCCCACGTGAACATCAAACCCCTGCAGAGGTGCTTCTCTTTTGTCTCCGGGTAGTCCTGCCTGGCACGCTGCCCAGCGCCTCCCGCTTTCATGTGGCCAGGGAATTCTCCTCCCTCTGTGTGCTTTTGCGCCGGAGTGTGACGCCTTCGCAGGTACTGCCTTTCAAATCTGTTTTGTGTTTTGGCACGCGTCCAACCGGCCTCGCACAGGTGGCTGTTCTCCCGCAGGCTCCTCGCCGCCGACCAGACTGCAGCCAAGCGACTATTAACGGAAGCGCCAGAGGACCATAACTCTGGAGACGGCCGCACTCGCAGTTAAGTGTCGGGAAGTGGTTTGACATACGCGTGAAGCTTGCGTGTGCCGTAAATCACCGCGGCTTTCTCATGTGCGCCGCCAGCGTTGAGTCAGAGTTTTTTTGCGTGTGTTCATACGCGGCCACTTGTTTGGCTTCCTCCTGTGTTTTACTTTTACGCCGACATGGCGAAAAATAGAACGCGCAAACTTGCATGCGTTGCCACCGCGTGTTGATTTTGGAGCAAACGTGACGACGTTTCTCGACTTTTTGCGGAGATCCCCGTTGTGAATCTAAGCTTTTCCATCCACGCTGAGCATGGTGGCTGACTTGAACCCCGCCAAAAGATCAGCAAAGAAAACGCTAAACTTGGTTCAGACAAAGCACTCACTTGGAAGTTGATGGCGTCTTCTGGTGTCTTCATAGTTTTCCCAGTCCCAATGTGGTGCAGGTATGTTTACACGAGCAAAGAATGGGCCTGCAGGACATGCAGCACCTGGCCTCCATCTCGAGGGGCAACAGCTGGATGCCGTCTGATGATAGCGGGCTGCAGCTGGACCAGTCGCTAAGCCGTCCTTCGCCCAAGCGGAAACTGCTGTAAAAAGCCATGTGCAGAAACGACAACGGGGTTGGATCGATGTGGTTTCAATCTGGATTAAAAGGTACTGCAGATGGATGCGCCTAGGAAATAAAAGGATGGACGGACGGATTGGATGGATGGATTAAATGGGAGAAATGTTTTATAAATGACCACCAATACGGTATTTAAAGTGTTTTGCTATTCAGATACTGGAAATTATTTCCTTCTAAGAAAAAAATAAATATCCAAAGAAAGCAAAGTATCGCCAGCCTTCTGAAACTAATTGCCTTCAACGTCCAGGAGCCAAGAGAGCCATTCCAGCCTTCTGATATCGGATTTTAAAAGATGAGATGAAAAGGGAGAGAAAAAAAAAGCGCTCATCTAATGATTCATATATGGTAACACAACGTTAGAAAAACTTTTCCAAATAATGCAAAGCAGAAGCAAGTCACGCTTGCTGCGCTGCCTCGGTAAGTGGCGACCAAAAAAAAAAAGAAAGATGTGAGACATCACTTATGGTTGCCTGATCACGCCGTTGCCTTAAGTCAATATTTCTTCCAAAATAGAAATCCATTCTCCCAGCCCTTGGTTGGCTTTGATGTGCAGTGTCTGGGTCTTACATCAGACACTGGGGTCAACGCCTGAAAAGGCAAGTCAATTTTCCGACAGACATCAGAGGGAGAGGCTTCTCCTGCGCAGGTAGCGGAGGGAGGGCCACGAGAGCCGTACCGCCATCGAAAATCTCTTCATCGGTCTCATCTGACTGGAAAAGACAGATGGGACAAAGCGGGCTCATTGTTGCGTTACTTATTCATGTCGATTCACGAGAAGATAGGACAAACAGTCGGGGTCCGACGACAGCGACTGACTCCGGCCACGTAAAAGTTTTTATGTGTCATTACGATAAAAGGCAAAAAAGATCTTGGCGAGTTCAATAATGACCGGCAACAAGAAGGAAGAACTACCAAAAGAAAAATTCTAAATCCAACCAAAACTAATTTTTTGGTGCCAATTTCGGGCAATCTCCTGGTGAAATCTAACGATCCGGTGGAGGGACATCAAATGAAAGCACGAATGAAAGAGCGAGGCCCCTCGCCGCCAACGCAGCTCCCGTATGTGTCATTACACGCAGCGGCATTCATTAAGTCGAGTATGTGTGGAGAGTTAAAGGCTGCCGAAATGGGGGGATTTCCCCCCCCGACTGTCTGAACTTGACTTACAGCGTCTTGGAGTGTGTGTGCAGGCAAACGCATGGCTGACGGCGTCTATCCTTCCATATTTTTTTTTTTTACAAGTATGCTAGTTAAACAGCACTGAAATACGGCTTTGATAAAGACGCAGTACTGATTTACCGTCCTGACTTTTATTATTGCTCGCAACGTAACGTAGCGACCCTTCGGGCGTTTTTTTTTCCTGTGGGAGGAGTTTCGGGGTTGGAAACCACCTGCTTTGAATGATTGAAAATCGTAGTCTGTGCTAATGTTGAGTGAACCGCCTGACATTCAGTTACACGATGAACTTTTAAGTCCTACGCTACGACGGAATCGTCCCCGTATTGTTTTACGGTTATCTCGACACCCACTCGGCAGAACGATGATCTGCGATGCTGTCGCCGATAGACGGGGCGGCGGTGCCAGAGATTCCATTAAGCTTCAAATTAAAGCAGGCACATCAAAGGCTACCCGAAAAAGGCAGCACGAAAAAGTGACAGGGCAAAGGAGGAAGGAAAATGAAAAAGAAGAGTCTAATTTGCGCAATCAACCAAAACGACGCAGAACTTAATCCAAATCAATACGTGCCAGGGTAGGAATATTGTTACCATGCTGGTGTGGAACTTATTAGCCAAAGATGAAAGCATCAAAGTGGCCGGCGAGATTAATTTACAGTCTTTTAGAGCGCAGGAGGGGGAAAAATAAAAAATAAAAATTGCAGACGCTCATGTCAATTTTTTTCTTGCAGACCACATTTGAACCGGGCTACGTTTCTAAAGCCGAAATTTGGACGGCACCTGACTGACAGCTCAAAAGACTGTTTTCTCCGGCAGCCAACGCAAATAAATTCATTAGAACAACATCAGTGAAATCGCTTGACAACATTTTGACAGCAACTACAACGCACTCCACTTTGTCTAGACGCTCGTACGTCCAGCTCCATTTTATGTACGCTCGATCCAAAATCTGTCACGATTGGACAAGAGACCACTTGGGGATTACATTGTCTCTCCAGATAATCGCTATTTATTTTGCCGTCCAGGGTGGAAAATTTACAAGCGATCCCCTCGAGGGGTTTCTGCGAGTGTTTTATCACGTGGAGATATTGAAGTAGCGGACGGGAAAGACTCTGGACTGATGCTGTCTGCTTAAGTCCCAAAGATTGTCCACGAGCTGTTTAAACAGGGTCTCTCTTGACTTTTTATTTTTTTCCAAAAAGCAGATGAAGGGCAAAGAGGGGTATCGGGTAAGAGGAGTGCTTGCGTATGAGTGTGTCTGGCTGATTGCATCGCCACACAAGCGTGCCTTCAAAGCGTTCCCCGCCGCCCAGTTTGACCAGATAAGCCCCACACACACACATTCTGCGGTTCAGCGAGGGGACAGGAAGACACACAGAGGGGTCAACGGTAGTGCCATCTGCTCTACGTGTACAACAAATAGTATACGTCAACAAAGCTGATGCACCGTCCGAACATATTGCTCAGATTGATCGGCGAGAACTCTACAGAGGCGCATATGGCGCGGTTCATCTAGCTTGTTTATTCGTGGCCATACCGTGTTGCATTTCTATACACACCTGATGCTGCCCCAATACGTAGAACTCACGGGAAAACCGACCCATGGTTGCCTAGCTGGGTTCTTCGAAATGCGGGGATACATGACTAAAGGGAGATCTCATCATCAGGAACTTTGTCTCTCTCTGGGTCGACGCTACAATGTTGCTTGCTAATTCGGTATCGAGCCGTTGAGAATGATCAACGCTTCAGGAGTTTTGGTATTTCCAGTTGGTCCGCTGAGGGACTTCTTCCAAATGACTTTACCTGAAAACGTGTTTTCCAGTTTTTCCCCAGAGTGGGTTTTGCTTCTAGACACGGAGGCCAATGCACAATCAGTTATGACAAGTGCATCTAGGGTTTTTAATCATCGAATGAATGAACTTGCCGAGACAACAAAGGAGCTAGCTGGGCACAGGCACGGCGCTGTGTCATGAAACCCAATAACAACGTGATGAGTCACTTTCGAGGCAAACATGGAGAGTCGACGAAGAGTGAAACTGCCATGTGGGGGTTTGTCAGCGAGCCAAAGAAAACACAATCGGCTTAGCTGAAGAGAGAGGAAACTTACACAATAGCGGCCCTAATATCTGGTCAAACGAACCTAAGATGGACGCTTTTTCAGACAATAGACTGACTAGGATTCGTGTGGCGGCGGCTGACGAGTCATCTTTCTAGGGCGAGGCTTTTGCCGGTAATCATACAGTGCTGTACTTTGTTGGGATAACTCTGCTTCGTATTAGAGCTGATGGGAAACAAATGCGCCCAAGCGTGTCTTCTTAAATTTGAGGAACACCCTAATCCAAATCCACAAGCTTCCGAAGGCAAGAGACGAGTTAACCTCGGAAAGCCTCAGGTTTGCTTTGCTGTGGCGGGGATGGTAATGACAAGGAAGGTTGGAAGTTCCCGAACCGTCTCTTGGCACGGGAGTGCGAAATCCACAAGAATGACAAGGCGGTATTATGTACTTCGCCACAAGGTGTACGGGACATTGACTGGGGCGAGTCATATCGCTGTAACAGAGACTGGGAGAGGAAGCGAATCAAAGGGGTGAAACTGGGAGACCACATAGAAAACGGAACAATGAGGTTCTTTCAGCGAGGCTTGACGATGAAAAGAAAGAGGACAGATGAAGGTGAAACGTCAGCGTTACGATCCTGAGAGACGACGGAAACAAAGTCGAGAGAGTTTTACGACGGAAATGAATCAGTGGGTAAATGCTCAGGGGTTGTTGACAACGCGTAAGGTCAAAGGGCGGGGCGTCCAAATGACGACTCCCCGAGCCCGACTTGGGAAGAGGTTCTTTCATCAGTTCTAATCTTTGAAACATAAACAGGGAGCGCATCCGACACGGTCGTTCTCTGGCCGATGGGTGGCCCTCCCACGAGGGGAGACGAGAGGCAACATAAACCAACAGTGGGAAGGAAAAACGCCTTCCCGCTATCGATTCAAATGTTTTGGGTCGAGACGCTCGCGTTGCGGCGCACGTCGATGGAGCTGGTATCTCTCCCGGCAATCAGGGAGCTTCTGAGAATTGTGTTTATTCCTGGAAGGCATCACTGCGCTATAAATATTGGTGCTAGTTAGCAAACAGCTTCATCCATAACAACACATGACTACCAAAATGTTTTGTTTTGAATCGTATAATGTCCCGTGTGGGCTTGTTTGCGCTAAGCGGTTCAGTTTGGTTCAGGTCATCGCAGTTCAGATCAGGGAGACGCTTTGATTTTCCACCGCTGGCCGGATGGGTCCAAGCAAAACAGCAAAACGGTTGTATATGTTATGTACACGTTCATGGTGTAGCCCCGCCTCTTCCCACAAATCAGCTGGGATTGGCTACGTCAGATTTGGGGGCGATAAAAAATATTAGTTGACTAAATATTAGGGATACGACGGAATCAGAAGGGAATGATTGTCGGTTTTGGCACAGTAGTGTAAAACTCCGCATGACAGAGACACTGTGCGCTAAGAGCAGCTAAAGCTAAAGCAGTTTTTTTAAAGGGGGGGGGGGGTTTGAAAAGATAAGGCCAGTGAGCTAATGCAGACATACTGCCGTAATCCCTTTTTTTTTTTTAACCCCCCCCCCACTTCAGCAGCTTCCCCGCGCTTCTGCCGCATATCTGTGACAGATTAGGCCAGATCACTGAGGATTACCTGGACCAGACACAGCCTCGACACGCCGACCATAGACACCCCCCCTTCTCGGTGCGGCGCATTTGAATTTCAAATTGAATAGATGAAGATATTGACAGTCAAGAATCGGAAAGTGTGATACGTACAAAAAAAAGTATCTCATCGTATGTGCGATGGCGCCACAAGGGGGTTAACCTGCCAGTCCGTTGGGATGTTGCCGAGTGAATATAGGTCAGATCTTGTTTTGGTTGCTATCTGCCTTTCATTGCGGGATAAAAAGGTGCCTACATCCTCCAGCTAATGATCAGTTCTTTCTAAAAATAAAATATATATATATAAAAAAAAAAAAAACAGGGGCAGCACTCTGTAGCCATAGCCAAATATCAGAGAGAAAGACATCATTACTGTCTGTCTTTGTTCTGTTCTCAAATTCGTCTCCAATTTAGCACTGTCTTCTGGTCGCTTGTGGTATGACACATTTTTAAGCGTTGGGTGGGGGGGGGTCCAGTAAGGGGGGGGGGATTCAGTCAAGGGGGTTTAATCTCACAGATTTGACGCGAGCGTGAGATAAAGTGAACGTGACGGCTTGCCACTCTCAAATGTTGCTTTTGATCATTTTTAAAGGGAAACTTTTTGCATTTGAAATTCATTCAAAAAGGACAGAAACTTTTGGCTCAACTTTCACAGAGTTGATCAGATCAGATCCAGGGAGGATATTTGACGCAGAGCCATCAGACTCGACTAGTGGAGCGAGAATAAATCAGCAACGGCCTTCATCTTGAGTCACACAGACATTTTTGATTAAAAACAGTATACACAGATTTGTCTTTTCTTCCCTGTAGAAAAATAACAGAAATACACATCACGATCGGCACTTGGGGTGCCCAAGCATATTTCACGGGGAGGGGCAGTGCCCCGGCGGACCCCCTCTAGCTCCGCCAGTGCTCCACAACTTATATTAGTTTCCTTAAATTAGAAGTCGAAGATTTATAATATGTAGTTGACCTGTTCTGATCTGATTTATTGGCACAAAGACGCCCCTACAGACGCTTTCATTTGCGCGTAAATGCCTGGGAGGTAAGGTGTGTGTGTGTGAGAACAGGAGAGTGATGGAGCAGGTGTACAAGAAACGAGGTTGTGTGTGTGTTTGTGTGAATGCTTGCAGGCGTGGGGTGGGGTCGCAGGCTGAGACCCCACCTGGACTCACAACAAGCGGGGACCCGGCCGGGGGGGGGGGGGGATGCGGACACTCCATAATGCTCACTACAAAGAGGCCGAGGCGGGGCGAGGTGCACGGGCGGCAAAACAGCGCCAAAGTCCCATTGTTCTGTCGCCGTTTCATCTCTCCTCCTCCTCTCCAAATATTTGGAGGAAGGCTCTGAATAACATGCTGGTACTGAGAATATTGCGCAGTGTATATTGTTGAAAGGAACTCCGGCAGTGGCAGTTTTTGGCTCTTCAAAGACATTTGCCTTTGTTTTGTTTGGGTTTTGTTTGCTCCTGTATTGAATTGTGTGGCGGGATTTCGTGGATATCTCATTGTTTCGGGATTTGGGATTGTTGGACAGCTGAGCGCCCACTGGCTCATTTATTTTTATTGCATCATGTGACTCATTGTAATTGCAGCGCGCTGGGCGAAATGAGGCAAAGATAAGAACGAGCGCTTTCCCCACCGTCGTTGTTTTTCGGAGGGAATTTTCTGCCGTCGTTCATGCCGATTAATACCGGGGGGATCCTCGCTTTACCCAACCGATTTTATTTGTCTGGATGAGTTTGAAATTATATTAAGTCTAGTAGTCTACATTGAACTATAAATATATTGGTGCATTACAGAACTTTATCCGAGGGCTGAATAGCGTACAAAACCGCATCTTGGCGTTAATCATGTCATCACAGAGGGGGGGAGGAGGGGAGCATGATTCTCTGCATTTCAGAATTATGCTATAGGGCCGTTTGATGGTCCTTTCCTGGGGACACCAACAGTGATTGGGCCCTGAGGGTGCCCCGCGGCACGGCCCAGTTGCCCCGAGTCTGAGTGACAGCTCTAATGAAGCTCGCCAACGCGGGGCAAGCGACCGCTCCGAAGCAGCCGAGGCGGGAACTTCAATCGGCCTGCGTGACGTCCGAGGAGTTTTGATTTCTTTGCATTAGTGAGGGGAGGGGG
This sequence comes from Syngnathus scovelli, assembly GCF_024217435.2. NCBI lineage: Eukaryota > Metazoa > Chordata > Actinopteri > Syngnathiformes > Syngnathidae > Syngnathus > Syngnathus scovelli. Next base: position 2,862,108 of record NC_090851.1, on the reverse strand, counting down.
GGGGGTCCCTATGGGAGAATGGCAGCCCTAGTCTGTCTTTGAATACTTCTGCATTTACCGCATGTCGCTTCTCGCAAAGAAGAGACGACGGCAAGGGTTGTACATTAAATATAATCTCATTTCTATTGGATTGGATCATATGAAAACTGATTTTGTCATTGTCATTGTTACGCAAGAGTCCAAAATGTTGACAGTAAGTGTGGGCCAACTTGCGATGTAGCCCTGAAACTAAAAGTACCTTGCGAGTTGAAATGAGTTGGGGTTTTTGAGACTTGAAAATTCTTGCTTGACTGCAATTGCGCTTCCCCAGCAACAAATTAACTTCAACTCGCTCACGAGAACACGTTCTTTGGACCAATAAAGAGCAGGCGAACCTCGGAAGACTCATCGCCACTTTGTTCTATTATTCAGCATCTCCGTGGGGTTGCGTTCAAGATCCTCACGGCAAGACTCGAGTGCCGCCGGGAGCCTGTTTACGCCCCGGCTTGGGTCCGCACGGCCCGTCCGACTCAAGCGTGCAACTCATCACGAGTGACATAAAAAATAAATCAAAAAGTAGACGAACGGGAGTGTACCGTTTGTTAATGGCATGTTTGCTAGCACGTTTGGGGAAACTTTTTGGTGTTTTTTTTTTTTTTTTGCGGGCACCCTTTCTTGGATGCGTGTGACTCACGCAAACAAATGACTCGACTCCACTTTTGTCATTCAGTACGCGTGGAGCGGTCGTCACCGGCGTGACACGCTCAGAATGCTCATTTTGTAACCGCATAAATAGTCGTTTGAAAGATAAAAGCAAAACGTGTTTGTATTTTTGTTTGTGTGTTTTTTATTTTTTTTTAAAAGCTGGCCTCGGCTCCCCCAAAGGCATTTAGAGCACTTTGGTAATAAGGCGTAGGGGTTTAGTAGTAGCGGGGAAGAGCAGAGCACGCTTTGATGTGCTCTTAGATGAAGCGAAATCTGCAGCGATGTCTACAAAAATACACGCGGCGAGACCAGACGAGACGAGACGCGCTCCTCTCAGCTGGCCCGTCTTCTCTGGTCCCGAGCCAGCATGAAAGACAGCAGCGGGAGGGCTTGTATGGACCTTGTCAACAGCCTCGCGTAAACAGTCCCCCTGCAGAAGCGCCGACCGGGGAGAACTTTTATTTTTTTTTCACGAACATGTCTTTTCCAAAGTCAGAAATTTCCCTCAACGCAACCCAAACTAAACTTTTTAAAGATTAGCCTTTGATACTCGGCTCGTTTTGAAGAGCCGCAGTGAGGAGGCATGGCTCTGAAGAGCACATGTCGCTCAAGGGACTTGAAGTTGACTCAAGTTTGTAGAGCGTGTTGCTATAATGTTGTTTTGTATTTCAACTCTAGTTTTTGGGACAATAAGAAGACAACTTCAGTTCGCTTCTTGACGATAATAAATAATGTAGGTAAATTTAGTCTTCTTATGAAAATATGGATTGAAAAGTGACTATAAAGACATTCTGGATTCAACTTCTGACTTGCCTGGGTTTTCTTATACTCCAACTTCCTCACAAACTTGAACTACGTCCATGTCAAGTTGATGGAAGGATGGAAAGAAGGATGATGGATGTTACGACTATTACGCCTCATGAGATTCTGGATTGGAGTGCGGAGCCGCAGATGAGGCAACTGCTGTGCAGATGCTGACCTCTCGTGGCCATCCACGTGAACGACAACATTCCTTATGCAGTAAATATTGATAAATTATAAAGTCCTAACATAGAAACAGCATTTCGCATAAGGTTGACTTATGCAACAATTGTTTGAGGTTCGAATTAATTTAACAATTAAAGGCTCATTGCATTGCATTAAAGGGGGACTCAACCCAGGATGTAAACATTTCAAATTATTTTTATACGTATCCGAATGGGATTCTTTTCGACAATGTTGTCTTTTTAAATGAAACACATCGAACATAAGTTTTGCTCGCCTATAAAATGTACATGACACGGTGTCATCCGCCATGACTAACTGCGGAATATATTTCTTTACATGCAGACAAAGGCCCAACTCCAACATCCTGCTTCTCAAGAGGCCACAATTCAAACAGATGCTCAATTAACAATGCGGGTCCAAGCCGTGTGAATTATATATGGCCTAATTATTAATAAATAATAAAGAAGCTCAAAGGAGACGCGGCCCGGTCAATTAGGAGAGAAATGAAGGCGAACGGCTCAGCATCTGATCACGCATCATTATCAGCGTCCTGTCAGGCGCAATTACGTCATCCGCCACTTCAAACGGAAGATGGTCCCGCATACTTCCACACTTTGGATTATCCGGCCGCCATTAACACACACGCGCAAACACATCCTCAACTTCAGCGTGCAATGCAAGAACACACTATTTTACTTGAAGTAAAAGATTTCATCTCGGACAGCAAAGATATTAAATACAAAAAATGTCTTTCCCAACCCACCAAGCAAAGTAAAGAAAAATAAAATATCAAATAATATTGATAAAAATATTGTGGCTATTCTGAGCTGACGGCTATGTCGGCTATTGGCTACATATATTAGTACTAGTCCATAAGGTGGCAGTATAACCTACAAATTCGTCTGGGTGAGGGTGTACTATTAAATCTCATTCCTTTAAGCTGTCAAAGGCACATAAATACCACTAAGCTATTCATTTTCTAACCTACCATAAATAAATAAACAAATAAATAAATGTGTACTGAGCTATATTGCGCAACCTTCCTCCAACAGCTCATGGCTCATGTGGAGAATAAATCTCACAACCATGAAGAGTCAGCCATCTTGCTGATGCCGTTTTTGCTGAATTTAGTCATGTGATAGTTTGGCTATGAATGAACAAATGGGTCTATGGTTAGCTACCAAAAAAAAAAAGGGGGGGAATGTAACATGCTTGCCTTAGAATATTGATCGCATCCATCCTTGCCCAGATTTCTCCGCGGGAGTATTGATGACTCTGCAGTCTGGTTGGCTGCACTTCTTTGCTCTGTATGGGAACAGGCACAGGCAGTGAGAAAAATGCATCACATCCAGTTATGCAGATGCAAATAGATTAGTTTCTATAGTGTGACAGTTTTTTTTCTTTATTTCTGTCAGCATTACTAATTTACACAGTCTGCTATTTCGTGACAGGGCACTCTGGAGGGAGTGACATTAGAAAATTACTCGCCCTCGCCAACTCCTAGACGAAGAGTTATTGATTAAAGTAAAGGCAAAAGTCTTGGAAGGTTTGCGAGGCCAGGGTAAGAAAGGGAAAAAAAAACTGGTCATCAATCAACATGATTAAAAGTAATGACGCAGATGTCGGTGCAATTTTTTCCCAACGTCAGCGTTAAATTCTTAAACGCAGAAATTCTTATATCAGAAAGTGGAGCTTCACAGTTGCTTGAAAGTGGCTTTGGATATTTACCCAGCCAAGATGATCATGATTTTCAATGGAGGCGAAGTTTGAATTCGCGCAAAAGTTACATTGCGAAACGGCTTGCTCAGGATTAAACCAATAACAAAAGATTCCCTTGGTTGCTTCATTTCACACTTGATGTGACGCTTGCTCAGACGTAAATCAATAACAAAAGATTCACTTGTTTTTTTTCTTCATGACCTATTTAACTACCATTGATTAGTCCCAGGTAAGGTTAGCAGCGACAAAGGAGGAAGGAAAGGAAGGTGTGAAGGAAGGCAGAGAAGTAAAAGGAAGGAATCATGTATTTAAAAAAAGAGGGTCTAAGAGAAGGCAAAAATTTAAAACAAAAAGGGGGAAATGCCTGGGAAAAAATTTAAATGCAATAAAATAGTAACTTTTCAATTATTCACCTGTGTTGTGTAATACATAATGTAAGACTGTTGGATTTTGTCCACCTATGCTTTTAACACGCGCTAAAATTGCCTCATTTCGAGACAAAATATCCACTTTTAACATTATATTTTGTTTTAGTTTACAGCCCATGTTTGTAGCGCTGTCTTTATTTTCAAATATATACAAAATTGACTGTGTTTAGAAGATAGCTTGCCTTTGAACGTACGCTAAAATACTCACCGTGTCACTTTGGCGGCTCCTTCGGTTCGAACCCAAAATGTCAGCGAGGAAAGCTTAGTCGCTCACTTCTCCTCCCTGCCGGTTGTTTAGCGCAAAAACAAGCAGCCAAGTGGGGCCAAAAGAGGGAGGGGAAGGGAAGGGAAAGGGAAGGGAGGTCGGCGGAGAGGAAATGCAGTTCGACTGGGCTGTGCCTTCTTCAAACTATCCCGGCTGCTGTTGACTCGCCATTTCTCGATTTGGGAGATCTTTTTTTTGTGTCTACTCACTTTTGTTGTCTCTAGACAAAACCGGAATGTCCCGACTCGGCTGCTAAACACGAGACGCCGAATAATGGCTTCGATAGTCGGCAAAGTTGCTGGGAGACTTTGGGGATTACGTCTCGGTGCTCGTCACCCCGCGTTGAAAGCTCACCGTCCGGTGATATGTCTTCACAAGGTAATGGACGCTCGTTTGTTTATTTAACGCACAATTATGTTTTGTAATTTGAACGGCACTTCCTCTTGCGGGACGAAATAACATTAGTTTGACACGTGGGAAGGACCGCCTCCAAAGTGCAGCAGCGATTTCAAAACAAATTATCCCTGTAATTTAAACCGGATGTGCACATTTAATTGGACGTTTTTGTACCTTTAAGGTAAAACCATATGATGCTACAAGATGGCGTCAACGAAGTAATTAGCATCAAAGTATGTTTGAAGTGACACGTCTTCGTTATTAAAGATCTTTGTATGTCAGGGAGGAGCCAAGTTTAGCCTGGGTTGTCAGTGGAAATGATCTTTCCATGAAATATATTGCACTTTTTCTAAATTAAATCACCTTTAAGGCAATTATTTTTTTAAATATATTAGCGTCAGATAATGAGCTTGAAATTATGTGATCATAGTTTGTGGTGTATACTATATATTGTTTACACTATTAATATATAAATAAGAATCAAGATTATTTTATTGGCATGCCAAACAAGAGAAATGTTGTTTATGTAAATTGGTGGCTGAGCTTTCAGTGGGTATTTACTCTAATGTTTGACGTATGATATTTATTATTAATATTATTATTACATCATCTTGTGTAGCAAAATATTGGATCCACATTTCTGCCTTGCCTCCAAAGCATTTTTTTTTCTTCTTCTGTGCACGGCAAATAGAACCTAATAAATTATTCAAGTCCATTACTCCAGTTGGCGGGGTTTTACGTAGTGTAAACACGTCCACCTGACCGATCATTACGGCGTACGCCAGCTCATCAAAGCTGTGGTCATTCAATTACTTTTCAGTTCGAGCCCCCGTCTCGGAAGGCAAACCGCAATTAGGCTTTAAAGTCTGCTTTTCGGCAGCGATGGATGTTTGCTTTGTCCACTATGTCCGACAACACTGCATTGCTACACCAACACGTTCAAGCTGAGTATGCTCTTGAGTGAACCAGGGGGGGACTCTACATGAACTGACTCCACGTCAGAGTGTCCCATCTGTGATTTATCGATCGGCTGTTAAAGTGCCATCTCTTTACTATCCGTGTGATCATCCGTGACCATCAGCGTGGAGAAGGACGAATATATCGCCCTGACTGAGAAGCAAAGTGAGCGTTCTATCAAGGTTCACTCTTGCCTTTCTTTTTGATTAAGATGAGCCAGTGCGTTCGTTACGGGACAGTGGGCGCAACCTCTGAGTCACTTCCTAAATGTGGACTATTTTTTTCCGTGGGAAAATAAAGGGAATCCTCCTTTTTGGGTCACACTTGGGCCTCTATAAAAAGTCTTATTGTATGATTTGAGATAGAATATAGATCATTTTTGGGGATTTACATGAGTCATTTTCTCCATATTGCTTGACTCGTTTTTTTTGACTCGTTTTTTTAATATCTTTTAAGTGGATGGCTGTCTATCATTGAAAGAGTGACAATACATTTCTAACGCTTAGATCTTTCAATGGTGTGTACACCAGATCACAAAAAATAATCACAAATCCCAAATATTCATATTTTATATTTCAAATGGGGGGGGGTGGCAATGCCCCTGCGGCCCCCCCATCTAGCTCCACCAGTGCTTGTAAGGAGTCTGAGTGGTCAGACATTCCAGTTTTGAAAATGTTCTCGCTTGCACTTTCTTGTTGTGGATTTTTAAGCTGTGTTTCTCCTACAAAGCTGCTCGCTTCAACGCTTTGCTGCCTGCACTTCATCACAATGACAGCTGGGAATAATTGAATTTTCTTCCATAGTGGCTGTCTTGGTTTTTTCCTCCCTCAAGCCATTATGAGTTCAATCCTGCCCCCACCGATCTCCATTCCTGCAATGTACACCAGCCATTCAAATTACTGATCACCCACTGTATCCATACCTGGATTAGCGTATCTCACTGTGACGGAATTCATCACGCGGTCGAGCCGCAGGCGGAATGAGCCGCCTGTCGCTGTGCTCATCATCGCCAATCTCTCAGGCGGGAACTTATTTAACGCAACCAGACGGCATTTTGTCACTTTTCGGCCTTGGCTGACTCCCATAAATAGGAAAACTCATAACTGCAGGGGGGGATGTCAGCTGAAGGTTTATCGTGATCATACTGAGCAAATGTGCAGCAGTAATTTGAATTCCAACCTGCACTATTAATGAAGAAAAAACTTCCCCCATCTATGCAAACCTGAAGAGTCACATGACTAGGCGGATCCTTTATGTTGCTTGTTCGGTCTTGTTCATGTTTGCGTTTCGTCCTAAGGTAACACGTTCTCATTCAGCGGCCAACCTCAATTTTATTTCGAGTTCCTACACAATGTGGACATCGTGAAAACAGAAATGATCACATTTTGGCCGTTATAAAACCTTTTAATCGTTCTTAACTGAATGAATCAGCTCACCACTATCGATTTTTTTTCTTTTTCTCTTAATGTGACCGACATATCACTCTTTGGCGTAATCCCTTCATTTTCTCCTCCCACAGTGGGGCCGCAAAGCAAAACGCATCAGTCCTCAATCTAAGTTATTACATACTGAGCGGCTGCTGCTCCTGAATAATAAAATAGCTGTTACACGGCAAAATTAGAATTCCACTGGTTTATATTTTGTCTACCTCCAGAACGTCAGTTTGGTCTTTTCACTGTGGGCTACCTCCCCGGCTCGCCTTTTAATTTGATATTGATTGAATTGTAGACTTTCTGGAGGACAAAAGGTGATTTGAAAACTGGGCTTGGTTTATTCACAGCCCCCAAGATGTCACTCGAATAGAAAGATGTATTCACTATAAATAAAATAGCGTTTGATTTAAGAACTCAGCCTGGGGTCAAAGCAGACAAATGTAAGTATACGTCAATATCGATTGTCTGTTTATGAGCCAGAAGTGTTTTCATACAGATATTTATGGTACAAATTAATTCCATTTGGCATGCCAATAATGATCCAAATAATAGCTTACAACTTTTTACTCCAACCCAGCAAAAAATGTGAACAGCCTAGTTGCCAATTAATCCATTTAATTTCATTGAGACTGTGCATATGCCCATAATGATTCTTGGCACTATGATTATTGCTACGTCTACCTGAATTATTACAGTAATGTCGTTAAAATGCCAACTCCCGCTTTCTAGGTGTGCATGCTTGGCGGTGCTTGCAGAATTTCAACTAGAGCATCGGTGCTGACTGCCAAAGAAACGAACTGTTCCCCCGCGGATGAGTGAACGTTTATTGCGATACAAATATTATAAAATGTGAGGCAAAATCATGCGCTGGCAAAAGGTTCCACTTTCAATCAGCACAACCTGCATTCTGAGTGAGGCTGGTGGGATTCCATGTCATTAAGCAAGGGGGATAAAATGCACTGCTAATTTCTTTTTTTTATGAAGTGGAAAAAAATGACACGTCATCATTTTCTTCCCGGTTTTGTTTTTCATTACCACATTTAAACAACAAGAGAGTACTTTTTAGTCATTATGGATTAATTATCTTGCCTTTTCAGGTGCCTCTGCTTGGAGCTTGTCAGGCTGTGTTCTGCAGCACACGCCCGCCCCCTACAGGTAATTGTGGTTATTGTCAAAAGTCAAAGTCAAAGTCAAAGTCTCCTTTATTGTCAATAGCTCCGCATGTCAAGACACACAAAGCGATCGAAATTACGTTTCTCACTATCCCAGGGTAACAAGACAGAGTTCACAACGCACATACAAGTAAACAACACAGGAAATATAAAACAAGAAGATGAACAATAAGAGTGATAGCACGCTAGCCGCTCCCGATCCACAGCAGAGTCCGGAAAGATGACAGTCAACCAGGCCACTGTGAACACGAGCACACAGCAGGCACGCACTGTCCGGTTCGTGGATCTTATCAGGCGAACGCAACCCATCTTGTCGTCCCGCGAACGAACGTACGCCAGTAGAATGGAAGGCACGGCTGGGCGAGGTGGGGTGGCCGCAAGCCTGGCCCGATGTCTCCGCGCTGGCCCCTCTCCCGCTGCCTCGCAGACCCGCTGCCGACGCATCCCAACAATGCTCCAGGACGGAGCAGTCCGAGCTCACGACGCAGTCCAACCGGGGGAGGAAGAGCAGGCCAGTCCGGCGTCGCTCCATGACGAAGCAGTCCGAGCGCCCTTGATCTCTCCGCACCAAAGTCCAGAACGCCATAAAACCCACTTCCGCCGATGTTGAGCAGAACATGCCCGCCGCACTAGTAGCACGACGTATCACACGAGACGAACATACACAAAACTGCCGGACAAACACTCAGTAAACACTCACAAAACACCGAACGGGACAGAGAGTGGCCGCTGCGTGTGCACGCGCCGCCATCTTGCTCATCATGCACTATGACTTCTAAGGCTACAATAATAATTCTTGCCCGCCGAGCATTTACCGTAGCAAAAGTTCTGTAATACTTGCTAGATTAATTTTAGAACCCCCATATATATTGTTTCATGTTTTTTTTTTTTTTTTTTTTTTTAATTTCTTTTTCAGAAGCGTTGCTCATGTACAAGCACGGACGCTTGGCTTTGGAGGTGCCGCTGACGTGCAGGAGCGAGACGTGCCTTTTCTTTCTGCAGCCCATGCTGATGACGGTGGGCAACCTGATCAGCGAGCTGCAAAGAGAAGACCCCGGCGCCACAGCCACCGTGCTTTCCAAAGGTACCTAACTCAAATTCAACCCCTTGCCGGCATGTCGTCAAACGGGTTCTGCGGAGAACCAAAGGCAAGCCACAAAAGCCTCATATAGTCAAACAAGCACTCACAGCTGAGAAATTTAGAGTGGATGCTTTCAAAACAAGTCATTTGTCGATCAGGTTACAAAAAGGAATTAAGTTGAATTTGTTTATTTATTTTTTTTCATGCTGACTCTGCATCTTTACAAAGTATAGCTAACTTGGCACTGAATGGAATGCTTTCCAATTCCAAGTAAGGTTGCCACGGAGACCGCTCAGCAATGGAATGAAACTTATCACACTTGAACGGATAAACAGATTTAACAAGGCGGCGGCGGCATGGAATTTGTTTAGTTAAGTCTTCCCTCGTGGGTATTTTACATCTGTTTCGCATTTTTATTGTAATTTCATGACTAATTTTGATCTATCCGGGCAGATGGTGAACGTGTAGCCTACACCACGCTGATAGAAGCCCTCCTGATAGACAAGCACTTCAAACTGGTCATCAACAACACAGTTCACAATGTCCACGCACCTGAGAAAGGTACAAACAAATCTACACGATCAATATTATAAACGTGCCTTGAGCGCCATCTGCTTTGCTCCCAGTGTGCAAGTCCAGCGAGCACGCCCTGCAGCTGGACGACATGAAGAACGTGGTGCATCTTCTGCACACGGCTCTACACCTGCCCGAGCATCAACTGCTTCAAGAGCGCCAGCTGCTGGAGAGACTGGACAGCCTCAAACAGGAGTTGTCCCCTCTGGAGAAGGTATGCCCAAAGACTTGATATCCAATAGAATGAAAATCATGAATTGGTGAAGCAGCATATGGCTCTCATCAATGCTTATTTTGATGTTCTGGACCACGAGGTTGCTCAGAGTTTAGAACAAGTGGTCAAGTTTGTCAGAAGACCTTGTAGTCTGACAGCACTTGCGGTCACGTTCTCTATCCTCTACGTAGAACGACTAAATTGGATAATGTCTGCTGTGATTTCCACCTTGTCCTAACATTTTCCTTGTCCCAGATGAAAGCGCAGCTGTCCCACACGGCCGAGATGCAAACATCTAGGGCGGTTTGGACGGGCTTGGCGCTTTTGTCCGTGCAGGGCGGCGCCCTGGCCTGGCTCACATGGTGGGTGTACTCATGGGACGTCATGGAGCCCGTCACCTATTTTGTGACGTACGCCACTAGCATGGGGGCTTTCGCCTACTACGTCCTCACAAAGGAGGTAAGCTAGCCAAATTCTGTCCTACTCACTCAAAAGTTTTCTCATTTTCCTCCATTTATTGTTTCTTTTTCCAGGATTACGTCTACCCTGGTGCTAAAGATAGACAGTTCCTGCAATACTTCTACAAGGGAGCTAGCAAGAAGAAGTTCAATGTGGAAAAGTACAATGAACTTAAAGATGAGCTGTCTCAGGTATGTTGTGGTTGCTACAAGCGCAGACATGTTGTTGTATAGTTGAGTGCGATACGATACACTCATGAATTACGCAAATGAAACATTTCTCTGTATTCAATATGAACGAAACATGTTCCAGGTGGAGGATGACCTGAAACGCCTGCGGAATCCGACACAGCTTCAACTCCCCATCGAGCAGATCCAGTCCAAGCCATGATTACATCATAGAGCAAAAAGAAAGCAAACACTTTCGGTTTATTTTCATAATGCTGCATTTTTAATCGGAGACATAAAGGAGAGTTGATTTTGGAAGGGGGGTGGGGGGCAGATATGAACGAACTGGAAAATTGAAATAAAATTCATTTGCTGAATCGGTTTGTCTCAGACTACTGCGGGAAGATGTGATTGGAATTTAAGAGTTGTTCTGTTTTTCCCTGAGTCATACAGTACATCATGTGATTACAAAAGTAGGATTTTTTTTTTTTTAAATGGACACACACCCATACTCCCTGAGGAACAGTCATTTGTATCAGCTGCTGTTTTGGGTGCAAAAAAAAAAAAAAATCATTTTTTGGAATCCAAGTTTGACCACTGACATGACTTGAAAGACCAATACAAACACATGCAAATACATAAATTCCCTTTTTCTTTTTTTTTTGTCAAACAGCATATTTAAGGAAAATCACAAAATGAAAAAGGATGGCCAAACTGCACGATTAATATGTAAAACTTATTGCAATTACAATTAGAATCTGTGACTACACAGTTGACGTGCTATGCTAAAAAGAGTCAACATTGTGGGGTACCAAATTTGTCACTTAATTACACACATCAATAACGCACAAATTAATTAGCATCACTATACCATGTTTTGATTCTAAAACTGAAGGGGAAGAGTTTTCTTAAGATTGTATCTTACTAAGCTGCAAATTCTTATGAATGCTTGCAAACGTAGCAAATTTGGGCTTTTCGTCACAGTTTGCTAAAAATTGCTAAAAGGTTGTTAAAGGTTGCAAAAGGCAAACGAGGTCGTTTATCCAAACAAGCACAAACTGCCCCTCAAGACTCTAAAAGGCCGTCTCCACTAGTCTGTTTATCTTTACTGTTGTATTTACGTTCACACGGGAAACGGAATAAAAAAATTGGGCAATTAGCCATGAGAATGTAAAAAAAACGTGGAATCTTTTCTGTAATTAGGATGGACGCAACAAGTGACTAAATTCTTACTTTTTGGGGCGGAAGTAGAGCTTTTTGGTGAGCATGGAGGCGAAGCAGGGCACCTGCTTTTTGCCGATGGAATCCCTGTCCTTGCTACCCAAAACGCTCCTGGCCGATACCATGCGGTTGACGAGCGTCAGGAGTTCGGTGAATTCCAGAGAGTCGCCGTACTTCCTCAACAGCTCGCACAGGTCCTGAATGTACCACGAGCCATTCACCGTATCGCGATGCGAGTAGTAACCTTGAGAGTGAAATACCGCGAACATGACGGTTAAGACTCTGTACGGTGAGCTGATTCGAAAACGCCTTCAAATGTGAACCCATTTTGTTTTCTTGATGGGTGTACCACTATTCATCAAAACGGGTACAAAAAAACGTTTCTTACCTTCCGCCACCGAGTAGCACATGATGAAATCGGCTCCTGCCGGCAGCGTGTGAACAGCGCTGGCGTCGACAACCACCTCGCTGGTCTTCACCTCGCTGTCCACGGCGTCACAAGGTAGCACGGGTTCATCGTGTTTGTCCCCGCGACACGCCTGGAGATGGACGGACGTTTTCATTTGTATCTGGCAAAGCGATAACTGCGCCGGTGACTAGTTGTGGTGCGTACCTGCCAAACGAAGATTTTGGGCTTCCCGACCAGGCTTGGGCACTGATCTCCTTTGAAGAGCGACGTGATGTGCTGGATGCTGATCTTGCCGTCGTAGGTGTACACGTGCTCGTCTTCGCCGTGGCTCAGAAAAACGAGCACGAAGCAATCGGCATCCGAGTGGTTATCCTCGGCGGCTGGTCGGACATTAGTCTTATTCGTTATCAGTATTTACAAAATGTACATTGTTTACGAAAATTTGAGAACTGTAAATTGTCTTAGAGCAGAAGAAGATACGTTTTAAGCGATCACCTTTATGGATTATCTCCAGGACTTCCTCGTTTTTGTAGTTTTCGTAAACTTTCACCTCAAAGTTGAGTTGCTTCAGCCTGGAAAAGACAAAGCAATGAGCTACAAGTTTTGGGGGAAAATGGAGATCATCTCTACCTGATCTGCAGGTTGTAGCAGTCAGTGTCGGTGCCGTGCCGGTCGTTCATGCCGAGGCGCCAGAAGAAGCGTTCCTGATTAAAAATGAGCGCCTGGCCTCGTCGTTTGTATTCCATCTTGTATTCCTCGGCGGGGTCCAAAAGGCATTCGCTGTGCGATCACACAACACTGAATATTAAAGTCGGGAACAAGCGGAAGCTTTGCTTGAGAAAATATGAGCCAACCTTCTGAAGGCATCCGTCTCCGTAAGATTCTGGACACATAGATCTGAAAGGACAAAAAAAAAAAAACATATGAAGTTCAATCCAATAACTGCAGAAGTAAGTTTTTTCTTTGTTAGTCAACTACAGGTGCATCAGCGCTAACAGCATGGAGGTCAAGCAGCCATTGTTTGGTCAGCTTAGAGTGCTAGCTGCTTGCAATAACAGGCTGACAGCGGGAGAAAGATGACACCTATGAGTACATAAATCAGTTTTTTTTTTGTTCACGAACTTCGTGAAATTAAAACAAAGCAGCTCCGGTGACACACTGAAACAGGGGCCATTTTAAGTTTTGGTTCATGAAAAAAATAAATTGTTAGCTTTCAAAACTTACAATTGTCTTCCACAGATACAAAGACGTCTTATTAAACTCTTTTGAATATTTTTAGTTGTTTTGTTTATAAAATCATGCACTAGCTTCATTCAAGCTTCTATGTTTATGAAAACAATTCCAATCTAATTATACTGTCCAATGAAAAGTAAGTATGTGCCGATTTTGGGATTTATTTTTGTCCATTATAAAATATCCCTGTTTTTTTATTACTTATTTTATTTTGGACCTCATTCCATGTAATGACGATATGCCATACATGGATCATCTCGTTACTTGACAGAACAAGGCAGAAGATAACTTTAACTATATTCATCACATTTTATTACGATATTTAATTACAGTACATTCATTTCTAACGTTAAACGATACCGTGAAGTCCGCTTGTGAACGAAATAGGTCAACATGGCTATAAACGGGAGATAGGAGGCGTGTTAAGGCAATGTTTAACCCATTCACTACACTTTTTCTTACGTTTCCAAATCTTTTCCATACCTTTATACTCAACCAAAAAATACTTTAATGTAACTTTTTTCAGCTCCTGTCACTTACTCTTGCTGTCTGTGACGGTCGTATGGTCCATGGCAACAGTCGCTGCTTGAAGAAAAGAAGTTAAGAAAAAGAGAAATCAAACGTTTAATTAAAGAATGTTGTCTGGTGTCTTCGTAACACTTTTAAAAGAAAATGGCGTGACAGCTACCCCGAAGTTGTATCGTAACTATCGCTGATGCAGCTGACGATAATTATTAAAATGTTCACAAAGAAACATTGGCGTATTCATATTCATAACACCTATGCGTATATTTAATATATATGTATATATAACCTCTTAAATGCTGTTTTACCTGGACAACAGCGTTCTCCAATTCGGGACATATTCGCTGCTTTACCTCACCTTCGCCGTGACAACAGCAACTATATTAGCCCCGCCTTCTTCGCGCGCGTTGGCCAAGAGGTCGGCGATCATTGGCTGCTATAAGCTGTCAGTCAAATGTAACGCGGAAGCGTCACACCTCAATTCAAACTTCCACTCTGAAAAATTAATGAACTACAGACCCTCCCTTAACCCCCTCCACTTGTCTCTTTCATTTTAAAAATGTATTTCCTTTGTCTTTATCAATTATTTTCTGTCTCTTCTTTGTGTCCTTGTCTCCTTCCCACCCAGTTATCCTTGTATGTTTTTTCCTTTGCTTGTGTCCCCCTTAAATTATTTTCTCCTCTCCTTCTTGTGTCCTGATGTCTCTTCATTTTGGATAAACAGTAAAAGTGTCCAGGATAACAAATTGTCTCCACAAGAGTGCACGCTCGGATCCTGTAATTAAGACGACATTGTTTATCATACCATGCAGTCAGTGTTTTGTAAATAAAATGCACACGCTGAATTACTAAAATGTTCCTAGATGTGGTGTGGGTAGCTCCACGTTTGATATTTTGATCTATGACTTACTGCGTTTCCTTCTCTGCATCTCTTTGGCGTCCTTCCCCTCTGGCTTTGGGTCTTCAATCCTGCCTCAGGGATTCCTTTGTGAGGTGTTGTATAAGACTTGAACTTTGGATTTGATGTGGTTTCATTTGTAACGTCTTGTGGGTCTTGCTTAACAGGTTCTGCCGCCAATGCCTGTAGGGCTTGGGGGAAAAAATTTAAATATTTTCATAAGTGTAGCCACTTCATTGACAGCAGCGGTAACAATGTAAAACGTTTGTCACTTTCTTCTCACGAAGTGAAGGAGACATTCCAATTAAAAAGTCAGATTTCCAATGAACACAAAGGTAATTAATAAATTATCTTGATTTTATTTGTTTTGCAGAATAGATTACATCCTGCTAAAGCAAGGTACACTACACAGTGATTTTAACCATATTATAAGTGTGAAATGAGCAAAAAACAAAAAAACAGCACACCACACACGTAGTACATGGTAGTACCAAGAGCAACCCGTGAGGGGCAGCATAGTGCCACAGAATACGTATATGAAAACTAGTCAAACTAGACCAAACAAAGATTGTTTTTAACCATAATTATTGAACACGTTTAAGTTTTACGATTTTTCGCCCAGATCATTTTTTTTAATTGAAGGGGAGGGAATCGAAGGGTAATATTTTGCAGTCATCTGAGGGGGGATCGTTTGTACCCCACTTTCCAGCAAAAAAACACCAATTAACCAATCCATTGAACAACACACACAAAAACATAAATAATTGAATGCATTTCAAATTATTTACATATCAGTCAAAAGTGAGGATTTATAGAGTCCGGTGTCAAAAAGGCAGCAGCAGCATCACATCTATCCCTGAGAAATATCTACTTTGCGGAGCACATGATGTCATCAAAACAAACGTAGATCCAAAACTTGGTCACAGCTCCCTCTTCACTTCGTACTGACACACGCACGACTCTCGCTGGCTGTCCAAGTACGGTTTGCACCCCAAGTGCATCACGGCGTCGAATAGCAACGTCACGGTTGACTCGCACGCTGAGCAACAAATGACACAAAAGGGCAAACTGCGATCACAAAAATACTTGTAACTAAAGCAAAATCCACTCTTAAGGAATAATTTTTAACTCAGCTTCATTATTATACTCTTTTAGTTAGACAAATACAAATAAGCTCTTTTGCACCCTCTGCTGGACACATCTGTGATCACAAGGCACTATCACACCTCGCCATCTCTCACCTTGAACACTGTGGGCCAATCCCAGAGTACGTTGCACGTTCCTGCAGATGGTCTCCAGACAGTCCTGGAACTGCTCGTCGCAGTCATGCTTGTCGCGGCCGCATGTGTCGTAGCAGCGGTCGTGCTGGTTGCAGCATTTGGTCATGGATGGGATGCCAACGTCGAACTGGGAACGGAAGATCATTTCACATTGCTGACATTTGTAAAATCATATTGACAAGTGGTCAATTTTGTGTCACTGGTGGTTGATGTACAAAAAACAGTTTGGGGGGGGGGGGGGGGGGGGGGGGCTGAGGTCCCCCCCCTCTAGCTCCGCCTGTGAATATCAGGAGCCATTGCCATTTCATAGCGTTACCTGGATTCCAAACATCGGCGTTCCACATCCGTTGGGCGGCGGCGGCTTGTACCCGGGACGAGGCGCCGGCTTGTAACCTGAGAGGGGAGCAAAGGTGAAGGAGCTGCCACCGTTATCTACCACAGTCTGATGAACACATCAGCAATGTGAAATCTAACACATATACATGCACATATATAAAAATAACTAAATGATATTAAAATCTGCTTTACCGTCACTACATTTGTAACGACACATGCCGTCGTCGCCGCCGAACAAGTCGAGAGCCGCGTTGAGATACGTGTCGATTTTATGGATGCCATTGCGTATCGTTTTTAGAGTCATTCGCCAGTCAGGAGTCTCCGCTTTCTGCTCACAGCAAGAAACAGAAGCCACGCAAATGACCAGGGCGAAAACAACATGGCTTGTCGTTAGCATGACCCGTTAGATAAAAATAAGAGCCGATAGTGATAGAGCGGTTAGTGCAGTTCAAATCGTCTTGAAGGCATTTTCGACTATGTTTTCATTTTCTCGCTTGGAAATTCATTTCCGGGTTTAACGTGGTCACGTGACGTATGCTGCATTCCTAAACATAAGGAATATTAAAATATAAAGACCACTAAGCGGTCAGTTAATGTTTATATTATTATTTGACGCTAAGGTTTTCTTAATTTTGAATATTAAAGGACGTTGTTGGAATTCTGACTAATCCCGAGCGGTGTACCTATTCCCCTTCCCCTGTCAAAGGCAAGAACATTCTTATTTCCAATTGTTATTGATAGCACCGTCGGGATAATCCAATGAGAATATTTGGAAGCTGTGACGATCGATTGTGTGACGCAATCAGCATGGTGCTTCCGTTTTGGTTCTGAAGTGCAGTGATTTTTTTTCCCAGAGCACGCCACCAAACCAAAATGTTCTAAAACAAATTAAACAAAATTGTTAATCATGTTATTTCTGCCATCACTTGCAAAGATGGATAAACAAAGCTCCATTATTTGTATGAAACAATTTCTTTGTTTTCCAAAAACATCTAAATGCTAATGGAATAATAAAATCACGTATTCAGTTATTAATAATATTACTTTATTTCATTGACAAGCGAGCGTGGAAGAAAATCTCTCTCTCCTATAGATACTTAAATAACTGCATGAATGTCCAACACTTCAAAAAATGAACATCTTGTATCAAAGCATGTCCCAAAGTAACTCCAGTCTTCTTCCTTCTTCTGGTGATGTTTTCCCATCAAGAATATTAATTTCATGCTGGAAGCTGATTGGTGGCATTACCAACAAGGAAGTGGATGAGCTTACTACTTTATTTTGAAAATCCCTCCTGTAAAAGAATGCTTCTCCGGAATGTCGAAAGTTTGTTTGAGATGGAACAGTGAGGTGAACTTGAAGTACTCGTCTTTTCTCAGTTGGATTTGTCTTGTGTTGCTTCTAATGTAAATTCTCTTCTTAAAACAAACCGAAAAAAAAAACTGTACATACACACATCTACTGTTATACATTAGAGCATCTAAGAGTGTGTAAGCGAGTCATCCACCTCGAAAGAGGTTATTTAGTCTTTCCAGCTCTTTGCAGTTTTCCATGGTCATAAGCTCCGCCTTCTTGCGCATGCGCTCGTCCCGATACACCTTGGCGGCGTACAGCAGCTCTGTTTCTAGACCGGGGGAGAAGAATTTTTTTTATTTTTTTATTGCATGACGACGGCATGAAAAGTCATCCAAAGTTGACCCTCTTACTTGTCTGTCTCTCCTTCCAGCAGCTATTCTTGACATTGGTCACGTAGTCTTCCTCCACACTTTTCTCAATCTGCTGCAGCGCCGCCGCCGTTTTGTACTCAGACTTGAAGTC
Organism: Syngnathus scovelli; assembly: GCF_024217435.2. Taxonomy (NCBI): domain Eukaryota; kingdom Metazoa; phylum Chordata; class Actinopteri; order Syngnathiformes; family Syngnathidae; genus Syngnathus; species Syngnathus scovelli. Next base: position 2,843,853 of record NC_090851.1, on the reverse strand, counting down.
TCTGGTGACGTAATAGTTCACGTGCAGGTTTTCCGTCTGCCGCTTCACCGTCTGACTCGTGGACCTGGAGAGGACCCGTGGCGTTATAACATCTAGTTAGACGTAGCAGAGTTAGGGATAGCGACGTCACGCTTACGGTCGAGAGTAGAGACTGTAAGGAGGAGGGGAAACCATCATCTGGCTCAGTATTGACACCAAGATCAGGACCACGATGGGCATGAGCTGAATGAGCATGGAGAAACCACCCTGGAGAGAAAGATGGCGTCAACAACATGCAAGTTGAACACACACGCAGCAGAAGCCATGGTCTTGCGTCACGTACATCTCCTCTTTCGTCTGTCCGCTCTTGTCGGTAGTCGCCGTGATGGCTGTAGTTCGTCCTGCCGTTGGTGAACGTCTGTGCGCTTGCTGAAAAACAGAAAAGAAAAAAATCAGTTGCAGTCACGCAGCATATTTGACACCGATGAATCATTTACTTTGGATGTTTTTTAATCCAATATTTATTATTGCATCACATTTGTATGTGTGTAACTCACAAGAAGGGAAGCCTCCTCCGAAGAACATATTGAAGAGGTCTTCAGGGGTGATGTCGGCTTCGAACCCTCTGTGGAAGTCAAAGCCGTTGGCGCCGCCATGCGCGTGGCCTGCTCCGCTTGGTTCTTCGCTTCCCGTCACGTCATACTGCCGCCGTTTGGCCGGATTGCTCAGCACCGCGTACGCGTTACCAATTTCTGCTCGGGGACACGGAACTCCTATTATTTTCCCGCACACTATTTATATGGAAGCCGAATGAGAGAGACGAACTTTTAAAGGCGTCCGTTGCTCCGGGAGCGTGATTCTTGTCCGGGTGGAACTTGAGGGCCAGTTTCCTGTAGGCCTTCTTCAGCTCATCTTCATTGGCTTCTTTGGTGACACCGAGCACTTCGTAGTAGTCTTTACAGCGCTTTATTCTGACAGGAAGAAAAAAAGTGTTAAGATAACCCCGCTATTGCAGTTCAGTGAATTTGAGCTACAGAAATTGGATGGCTGATCATTAACAAGTGTCGCTGTAACATTTTAAGCCAGCATTGTCACCTTTGGACGCCTTCCACCTGCTCTTGCGTGAACACCTTGGACGATTCGGCTCCCGTGGACTCGGCACGTGCCCTCATCGCTTGCGCGCCGCCGTCTTCCGAATTGTGCGCCGGTCGTCTGCGATGTGCGCCATTAGCCGCAGAGCTCCCGTTTCTGGTTATCGCGTCAAGCAAGGCTGGGATAAGACAAATATGAAGATAATGTTACATCGATGTATAGGAGTGATTTTTTTAAGTGTGCCACCAGTGGATTCCTTTAGTACAGTTCAATTGTATTGTCATTTATTAAAAAACATAAATGTTTAGTTGTTAATGTTCATTCAGGGGTATTTATATACAGCAATTAAAAAAACAGGTGTTTATTTTTTTTAACAGTTTTCTTTTGATTTTGAATTTTTATAACAGGATAATGTGTTCACGGCTAAGGAGCTAATTCACCTTACCGTCTGGAAGCATAGTGATGACGTCACGCCACTGACAGTTCTGATCGGCTTCGTAGGATTTCAAGTTAGCCAAGATGGTGCTTACGCTCACAACTACACTAAATCAACACGTTTTTTCTTATTATTTTGGATGAAAATGTGAACATATCCACGATAGTTATGAACCACGCTCACTTTAAATTGCGCTAACGACACGCGCAGCAGCCTAAATAGCTTAGCTCAGTTTATTAGCGTACAAGCTCGCTGTTAGCTTTTGACAAAACTTCACTTCTTGTTGACATTTTTTCCCATACGTTAACTTTTAAAAATGGCGTTATGATCTTAAAATGTCTGACACATATTTCATGATTATACAGTCGCTCTGGCCGGCCGGTTAGATTGTCGTCTCTGGAGGACTCCCCCCCTCCTCCACCTCCCCATCTGGGAGCTAGGCTAGCCGGAAGCAACGTCTTTACCTTTGGCTCGCGCTGTCGGGAAGAGTTTCTCCGCTTTGTGGAGGAACTTGAGCGCCTTCTCCTTGTCCCCCGCCTCGATGGCTTTTGACGCGATGTTGACACATTTCTCAGCCTCGTCTCGATTTCCTTCCATCTTCTTTCCTCCTCCTCCCTCCTCCTTTCCTGGGCGGGTCACATGATAAACCACGTGACTCATCATTTGAATGACACGTCTTGGTCGCCTAATTAAAAACCCGTTTTGTGATTTTTTTTTAAAGTTATAAATTATTAAAAAAGCTTTGGGGTAGTGATGATCTGAAATTACAATTTATAAGCCAAGTGGGAGGTCATTATTTCAATAAAGTTATTTGCTGTCGTGTGCCGTGATATTTTTCCAAATGTAAAATATGTGCCTCGCCTCAATATAATTTTCAAAAACTAATTATTCCGCATGCCCTTTGACTGAATAAAGTTTGAGTAAACAAACTAAAAAAAAAAAAAAGCCAACTACTCAGCATCGTATACAAATATAACCACAGCCCTAAAAAAAAAAAATCAAATACCAAAGCCATATTATCACAATTATGCTCATTTAAGGTTTATTTGGCACATCTGACATATTTCATCCAGAAGAAAAATATACATAATCAGCTATTTACAAGACATCACATCCACAAGGATTAGAATCTGACTGTTTTACCTCAAACGGCACCCCCAACTTTCAAATATATATGCTTCACTATTCCCATCAGAGAAAGTAGATGCCATATAACTGACAACATTTTAGCACTTATCAGAATTTCTCCACAGACTTGCAAAAAAAAAAAAAATTCAAATATAAGTAAGTTGATGTTATATGTGTATAAATGCTTTTACAGTAGAGGAATATTACAGAAGACAGTGGTGCATTTACAGAAGCATCGTAAAAAGATCTCCTGGGGGGGGCCAGTCATGAGGCTGGAGGAGTGCTCGATAATAGAGAGTGCGGTCGGTCATGAAGTTGTTCACGCCGGCATGCGTGAAGGCGGAATCTTGGCCGCGAAGGAGCCTATGCTGTTGAGCACGGCGTGGATTCGGAAGTGGAGCCGAGACTCCATGCTGTAGTCTTTGTAGTTCAGCCTGAAAATCCCAGCGGCTTCTTTTAGCATCCTCTCAGGGAAGCAAAAAAAATATATTTTAGAAGATACTTACTTGGCGCTTTCAAGCACAAAAATGGCCTTTTCCATGTCGCCCCTCTGCTTATGCAGGAGGCCCATCTCGTACATGGTAAAGGGCACCAGGTAGTTGTCGTACTTCAGGTCGCTTTCGCTGCAAAATTTGATTGCATTTTTTTCTGGCATCAAGCAAAAGTGACCAAGCCTATTTAGGTATGTGGCTGACCTGGATAGGACGTGGTTGAAGCAGACCTCCGCCTGGTCGAGTCGCCCCAACTGCCTCAGACACAAGCCCTTGAGCAACTGAACCACACACTGGTCATCCAGGTGGTAGTCCGACGGGCCTGTGCGTGACAAACACCGTGTCATGCGCGAGGGGAAAAAAAAAAAAAACTCTTGATGCACTAATGTTGTCTTTCTCACTCACTTGAACTATACTTGAGTTCCTCCTCCGCTTTCTCCAACGTAGCCAAGATGTTTTCCGTCAAGTCGGGTCTTTTGCCAACAATGGTGAAGCCGTTCCACACGTACATCATTTCCTGCAGGATGAAATTTCCTTTAATTTAATTATTATTTTTTTTTATTTATTTTTTTAATTTAATTTAATTTAATTCTACAAATGCCACAAAACAGTCCGCACCAAAGCTGGGACGACCAGCTTGACAGGTTTGGAGGAGACGTAGCGCTGAGCCTTCTTGGCTGCAAACTTCTCAGTCGGAATGGACTTTCCGGCCAACCTCAGTCGCAGTCCGTCCACCTCCCTGCGAAGCGCACTTGCGTCATTCCCATGACTCAAAAAATGCAAAACACTCTTTGTTTGACTTTTTTTTTTTTGCATACCTGAATAAATCCTCCACATTTTCGCCCAGTTTCTTGACTTCCTCCTCTGGGAGCATGCTCAGTATGGACGCCTTCTGGAACATGTAGACGGCCTACGAGCAAACAAGATGACTTTGAGTCTTTCCATAAATGTAACAAATGAGTGACTATTTTTTTTCTATTTCACCTGTGACCATTTGCTCTCCTTGCAGAGCAGATCGGCATAGTGGTACGCTTCCCGCCAATTCTGCTCAAAGGAGTAAGCCCACATGAGCTCCCAGTAGCACAGGTGGTGAATCTGGCGCCACTCCTGCTGAGCGGCGATGCAAGCGTGGAACTTTTCCTCAGCCTAACCAGAGAAACACAGCGATCAGCAAAAACAAAAAGTGGAGCCAAAGAATTGTCTGAGCATCCCTTACAAACGTGATGTTTCCCTTGAGCAGGGAAATTCTTGCAACGTAGAAAAGCATGAGAGCCCCCTGTGGAAAAAATGAATATGGTGAAGAAAATGATGCAATTTTTTTAAAATATAATTTATACAATAATATGAAATAATTTAGCTGTTTTAACAAGCTTACATTCGGGAACCTGTTAGCGTAAGGCTCCAGCAGAGCCTCGGCCTCACTGAGATCCACGTCGCCAGATCCTTTGAGTAGATAAAAAAAAAAAGTTGATTAAAAAAAAAAAAAAAAAAGTTTGCGTTCCGAGGTTCTTTACCCAGAATGACAGAGATGTAGAGGTGAAACATGAGCAGAGTCAAAGTGCTGAGAATAGAGCGCAGGCTGTCGCTGGAGGCGCCCGCTTGCAACTCAGACAAACCCACCTCCTGAAAAAAAAATAAAAAATTGCATTCTAGTTTCATCTTAAAATTTCACCCAAAAGCCACATTTTTTATGAGTAGTCTTTATCCACCTACCCTGTCCCCTGAGAAACCCAAAAACTCCATCAGTTTGAGGATTCTAGCTGGTAAGAGAGATAGCATCTGGGAAAAACCAAAAAAGTCAATTCTTGCTGTTTTTTACGTGAATGTCTCGATTGTTAGTTCACGAGAGTTCCCACCAGATTAAAAGATCCAATGCCCATGCTGACTCCGCCCTTAAAGTGAACATAGGTGCTCTTCTTCTCCATTTCCGCGCTGCCTTGCACCAGCGCTTGACACTCCCTGCGAACACCCAACATAGACCTTCAAAATACCTCCAAGCGCCAACCAATGCGTGCAGCATACTTGAAAATCTGATAGCTGGTCCTCATCCTCATGCCTCCCTTGATGAACCCGATGATGCTCTCGTCGAGGAACGTGAGCGCCGCCTTCTGCAGCAGCACTTCGGCGTAGCAGAGCTCGGCGTGCATTTCCTCTGTGGGACAAAACGTTAGTGTCTCAAGAGACGCTGAGCTCGACATCCACGTGACCTCTCACCTTCTGTCAGACTTTCAGGTGATTGCCTTTGCCACAAATTGACCAGAGTCTCCATGATTCCTGTTTTCTTTCTAAACCTGGAGAAGATTAAAAAAATGACGCAATTCATTCTGGTTCCGACTGACTACCTGTCGAGCCGTACCTCTGGCATGTCAGAAGCGCGTCGCTGAGTGACTCCATCGCAGCGTTCATGTCCTTCGGGTCAAAGGTCATGCCCGCCTGCATTACCAGCATGCTGCTGTAGCCCATCGCGTGGTACATGCTCTGGCTTTTCCTGTCGCCAACACAAATGCAACTTACGTCATATCTTGAGCGGCATGTCATGCGGAAACGGTAAAACGGGACTTACCAGGGTGCTAAAAGAGCTAAGGCATCTGAAAACTTGTTGTTTAGGAAGAGATCGAGGGCGCTGGAGCATTCCTTCAACGCTGTTTCTAAATCTATTGGTGGTTCTCTGGATAGAAGATATTCTTCATCCATTAGTTTGCATACATGTACAAAATTAAACCCTATATCAAACTGAAAGGACTAACCCACCTAAACAAAATGGATACCACAGTGAGGTCAGATTGAAAAGGTTAAATTAAAATAAAAACATAATGGGGTTAAAAGAGAGTGCCCAAAGTAATTTTACTAATAAATCTCAAGTGTAATAAATATGGAGTCACTAAAAAGTAGCAAAAGTCTTGTAATACAAAAATATTCAAGGTTTAAGTGACACAATTTGAATTGGCTGCGATTCATTGTGCTTTTACCGCCCTCTAGTGTGCATGTAGTATATTGCAAATAGAAATCACCCCGGTTTCTGACAAACTATCACTGCCAGTACAGCAATAGTGGCTATTTAGAAACAAAAAAAATCATCACATTAAAATGGATGAAATAACTTACAATACATTTTCAGAACAGGGTTTTTCCACCTAGAAGAGAAGGAATGGAAAAGCTAAAGATTTTGGCATAATTCACAATATCAATTTAATGTTAAAAAAAAGATTAATTTTAGTCCCCACCAGTAAAAATGTAAAAAAACTAAAAATAAAAAAATAATTAAAAAAACAGTGTGTTACAAAAATAATTGTGAGCAAAAACGAACCTGATTCAGGGAGTAGTTTCCATTGGCGAGCTCCATCTCCAAGAAACAAAACTTCTCTAGATGGATACAAAAAAATCTTCTTTGCAACTCCGTTTGCAAATCTTCACCTTCACTTGGGAAAATAATTATCCATTAGAGTCCCTTCATTGACATTTATACTTTTCTATGCTTACTACGGCCTGCCCACTTTATCTCCTGATATGACACAGAGATGCTGTGTGTGAAGACACACAATCAGCTAGTTGTTTGACCATCTAAAAAGTAACCTATCCAGGCAGAGCTGCGGTGTGAAATTGCAATTAGCGTTCGGTATTGTGCTTAAAAGGCCAACCAAAAAGGAAAACTAGTGTTAGTAGATCATGTTCATATAACAAGCATTTTACAGCACCAACCCTTGATCTATTTGACATTACAATGCCTAGAAATCATATTTCAACTTTATATTTATTCCAGGACTGCAATGTCGTGTGATTCAATTCGCATTAACAGGATTTGTGCCTTAATCCGCAAAATATTTTCAAATTTTCCACCACTGCGAAGCTGTTCTGGTACTACATTACCCACAATCCCCCGCGCGCTGCATTTACGTACTTCCTTATTTTTTAGTAAACATGGCGACTTCCTCGGCGCCAGCGTCCGACCCTAATCCAAACATTCCAGAATACGATTACGGCAATAAGAATACCAAAAAGTTTCACATAGACTCGTTCAGAAAAGAGTGGCTGAGTAGACTTAAACCGTTCGATTATTCCTACGGCATCGAGGACGAAGACACGTTTCACGCCAATTTTGCTCACGAGATGGGAGTCAGCGTGGACATGATGCGGGAGCTCAAAGAAGTCTGCAGGTACCTTTGAGCTCACTTCGAGGAGAAGCCAAGAAAGAGACAGAAGCACTTCACAAAGGGGGCATGACCTCCATCACACACTAACCCTTGCAGGAAGTCGAAATAACCTTCACACCTGAGTCTCATTACATGTTTCTTAATTGCATCAACGTTTGGGTGCATACTGCAACCTTTGACCTTTCCAGGAAGTGGACACAAGCCTTATTTATTTTTTTACTTATATGGCTTTTTATTTCACCTTTCCAATAGCCCCGCATTACTTCGTTGCGATCCCGAGGACCAGGAGCCTGACCCAGAAGTTGTACCTGAAGACTCCACGTTGAAAACTCTCATGTATGCATTTAAAAAAAAAATATATATATATATATTCGCGTTGAATTCCTCTATTGGGCGACTGACCTCGTGATTTTGTCTGAACAGCGAAAGAAAAAAGAGGCAAGATTATAAATCCTCTCTAAAAATCAACAAGAACCGACACGACCTTTACGCAGACGAGCAGGCGAGTTGACAAAGGTTCGGCTTTTTCCGAAGTACGAGCTTGACGGACTTCTGCCTTTTCTCAGGAGCGACTATCCGTCGTGACGAAACCAGATACCGTGGAAAATTTAGTCCCGGAAGGAGACGTGATTCTGACAATCAATATCTACTATCCGGCTACATTTGAAAAGGTGCGTGGAGAGTTCAAGGATTATTTTTAGAATATTCTCAAGAAATTTGGTTTCTCCATTCGTTCCTTTTTCTCCTCGCAGTTTTGCTACGTCCGACCCCACATGACGCTGCTGGTTCTGGGCTCACAAATGCTGTCGGAGCTGCGAGACGCCATTTGCTGCGCTAGCGACCTACAAGTGTGCGGCGAGTTCAGCAACACGCCGGACATGGTGCCCGATGTAGTCAACAAAGTGAGCGCCAAGCCCCCCCCCCCCTCCCCTCGTCGCATTTCTGTAACGCAAACATTTTGTCGTGTTTCAGGACATCTACAAGTCTGCTTTCTTTTTCTTCGAAGGGGTGTTTTATAACGACATGCGCTACCCCGAATGCCGCGACATCAGCCAGTAAGTTTGAAAGCGCTTTGTCGAACCCGATATCCCTAATTTTTTGAACCCCCAGTAACAAACATAGCCTTGTGAATTAAGAGTCCTTGAATAATTAGCCGTACAGGTTTCAAACAAAGAGTTACCGTTAATAGCGTCCGCGTGAGGGAACTTGGAAAAAGGTTAGAGGAGGAATTCTCGGTGAAAGGCTCGTTTGTGGTCGGATCATCCGATTGCATAAAATTTAACGTTGACTCACATTTGCTAAAATAAGAATGATAGGCCCATGGGGCAGATCATATTTATGCTAACACTAAAAATGTGGATAAAATAATCCCTGTATATTCCGCTTCAGAACTCGTGTTATGATATGCACATATTTCTGTTCTGCAATCGTCTTTGCAGGACCACAATCACATGGGCCAAGACTAAGAACTTCCCGCCGTATACCCAAGCCAAGATGGAGGACACCAAGGTGGCGGATCTGGAGGTGAAAGTGGGCTTCCCCTACCTCTACTGTCACCAGGGCGACTGTGAGCATGTCGTCATCATCACAGACATCAGGTAAAACCAAAGCGCCCCCTAGTGGGAGTTGACTGCCTGTTGACGTTCTCGAGTGATGCTAAAGGAATGAAAATCATCAAGATTTAGTTTTTATCAGAACAAAAAAACTTTAATTTTCAGAACCAAGCGGCTTTTGAATAACAACCATGTTGATTTTTTTTGAAGAGCTCATACGAGATAGCTGAGCTCAAACGTTAAATCAGTGCATTCCTTAGATGCCATTGAGGTTTCTTGATTCTCACTGCATCATTACCAATATTCAACACATTCAAGAAACCTACAGTTGGAAACCAAAGCTTACTCGAGCTTTCAAACTGTTATAATTATTAGCAAATTTTGATTTAAGTTTTATGTCACAGAATTGGCCCGAGAGGTCCAATGTGAAAGTTCAGTTCTGTTTTTTCTTTTAATTTAATCGGAGTTCAAATCGACATTGCAGTGTAGCACAATACAATTTTCTAAAGGCCATAATTTGATCAATCAACTTGCTAAAAGATAAAAATAGAGACTCAAAAAATTAGCTCCTCAGCTGAGGTCATAAAATTAAGCTTTATCGTCGTTTAGTTGCTTCACTACCATTCAGTCTCCGGCGGCGAGCCGACCGTGACCAAGTTGTAAGCTTGTGTTCGGAAAGCGGAAATAAATGGAGTCACACAGCCACGGAATGAATGAACTCCACCGTTGTACCTCCGCCAAGCAGATCATCTTGCGGCCGCTCTGCCTTTAAGGATGTGACGTGCTCAGGAACCTCCATGATATGAAAAGCGGTTTGTTTCGCCAAGAGGCTTTCGTGACACCTCAAATGAACCGTGTCTTTGATGCGTAAGCACGGGGGGGGGACCCATCTCGTGTGATGGAGCCCATCTGCTGATGGCAGTGATTTTTTTTTTTTTTTTTTTTGCTGGTCTTTTTGTAGATTGACGCACAAGGACGACTGCCTGGATCGGAAGTTCTACCCGCTGCTAATTCACAAACATCGAATCGCCACGCAGAAATGCGCCGTTTGCTACACTTATATTGCCAGGTGCGTTCTAAAAAAAATATTTTTTTTATCGCCCACCCGATTGACACCCCACTTGTTTTTCCTCAGGTGGTGCACCACCAACGACCAGTTTGCCCCGAGTCAGCCTTGCTTGTTTTGCGACAAATGCTTCCGCATGCTGCACTACGACGCCGACGGGAACAAGTTGGGCGAATTCCTGGCTTACCCCTACACGGACCGCGGCGCTTTTAACTGACGCCGCTTTGCACCAGGTTCACTTCCTGTTTTGTAGTTTATATTTATTTGAAACTAATAAAGATTTGTTGACTGAGTTGAATTCATCATATTAGTTGTGGTTCTAATTTAACAGGATCTCTATGACGGGTTAATGTAATATAGATTTTTTTTTTTTAACGGTAAAAACAATTGGATGAAATCAACAATCACCGGATAAAACTGTGCACTACTTTATTATTTGACGCTGAAACGTATCAAACTAAAAGGCACAAAAATAACTCTTATTTACACACGTTTAAAAGAGGAAACAGCTTTTTAAAGACACTTAATGGATGAAATCAAACGTCCCTCTTTATAGACTACGGTAATTGTAAAAGCAGACAAAGTGCTTTGTCTTCTACGACGACGACTACCGAAGGGCGATAAGCAGCGAAACGCTCGTTAATGTGGAAACCAGTTAAGGTGAGGAACTGGATGGCACATCCCAGTGTGAAGACCTTGAGGGACCAGTGGGAGCTGTTAGGTGGAGGCCTCCGGAGCAACGGGAGTGCTATGGAAGAGTGGATCAACAAAGTTAGACCAATTGCAGGAGAACACCTTCTCAATCTTTTTTTTTTTTTACAAGAAATACTTTTAAGATATTTCAGATGACAATATTTACTAGTTTTGAAAAAAGCACCAATACTATGACACCGATACCACTTTGTCAGCCTGACAAGTGGGCTACTGTACTTCCATAAAATATCCAAGTAATGGTGTGATAGTCAAATCTTTTTTTTTTTTTTTTTTCACGCATAGCTAACATGACATGCTACGAGTAATTTCTACCAAACTCTGAAGAAGTGGCAATAATGTTAAAGAAAAATCTTTAAGAAGCTACCTGAGATTCTCCCCCGAGGAGGTATCTTCACGTGGCTCCTGCTTATTTTCCTCGGTGCTGTGATCTCCTTCGCCGGCCTTGTCTACACAATTAGAGGACACACAGGCTCAGACGTCCAAAAACCGCAGCAAAGACAAGCGCTTGGGAGCATGTGATGACGCATGTCCTCGCCCCAGACCTCCTCAGGGAGATAGCTCCAATTTTCCAGCCATTTGCCGTGCCGGGCATTAGAAAGGAACCTTTTCACGCAAGTCAAGTATTCATCCGGTCGTACGAGATGCTCAAGCGCAGGATGTGGTGTGTCCCCCTCCCCACCCCCGTCTCAAGAAATCCTGTGACCTGCCTAAAAGGGACTAAGGATGCTCACCGGGAGTTCTCTGCGTGACTGGTCGGGTTTGAAGAGAATTGCCCGGCGGTGCGAAACGATGAGTGTCAATTTTTTTTTCTTTGCAAGGCCAACAGAAGGATACCATTGAGAATGAAAAATTATATACAGACTCCACGTTGCTTCTAAAAAAAATTAAGAAGGTGGCTAGATAGTTAGAGAAGCTAACTAGCTAGCTAGCATCCATCCATCATGTTTCTGCACTCTTATTCATTCTATCCGAACAAAATGGAGGTCAAATTTTTTTTTTTCCACCTACCTGTGCTCGCGTTGTTTTCTTGCGCTTGCTCCGCTTTCTTCAGCGTCCCTTTCTTGGCCTCCTCGTGCTGCCGCTGCTCGGCTATGGACCTGTTGAGCACCTTGCTGAGCATGCACTCGCCCTCGCCCACCAGGAACATGGTCTTGAACTTATTGTACAGCATGGTGGCTTTGTCCATCACATCCTGGCTGGCTTTAAATCTGCGGATCTGGAGATACAGCAAAACGTAAAGCGGCAAGTCTAATTTTTGGGGGTGAGCACCGCCTTACCTTCTTCAGAGTGGCGATGAGTTCGCCCTGCTTCTGCAGGTGCTGAGTGGTCACCTGAAGGGTGCTGATCTCATCTAGGGCAATCAGGCACTTCTTCACATCCTTTACACGTAACAAATACACAATTATACTTCATCAAACATAAAGTGATGTGATGGGAGAACTAGAATTAAGAATTGCCCTATGCGTCACCTCCCGTTTTTTATTTCCCAAAAGAAAAAAGAACAAGGAACTCACAGGATTGTCTATCTTCAGCGAAATCTTGATTTCACTGTGCAGTCGCTGGAGCTTGACATCTGTGGACATTTCTGTGAAGAAAGAGGCTCCACTTCAATGGTTGCTTTCAAGGTTTTTTTTCCCCCCCAAAAAGAACAGGGAGGCTTTTAACAGTGAAAAAGGATGTTCAGAATTTTATTAATCACTCGTTTCACTGTGCCGTTGTCATGCAACGGGTTTCGTGGTATTAGCTGCTTTATTATTCGAAACCAGTGATTGTGGCGATAGAGGGAGCTCACGGTATCGAGAGGTTAGTCAAGGCGCTGAACTCACCCTTTTTCTTAGCCCCGGAACGTTCGTCAATTTTCTTGCCGTCGTCTTTGCTTGAACTGTTTTGTAGTAACAACAACAAAAAGGTAGATTCAAACATTGTTTAACTCTAGAAATGACACAAAATAATCCAAAGTGAATTTTGGACTAAAATGATTGCATTCAAATATCTGTTGCTCAATGGGTTATGCTAATTTCGTTAGCCAATCTATAACGTTATACATTATGTGTTAGCATTAAGCTAGATTTGCATGAGCACTTACTCCTCTTTGCGCCGCCGTCCGTCCTTGTCCACGTCGATGTTCTGTTTTTTCTTGCCTTTGTTTTTCTAAGTAAATAAAATCAATAAAAATGTCATATGATAAAATGAGTCCAATATAATTAATGGCAAATCTTTTTCCAAAATTATTTCAGGGCGGGCGAGTAAAAATAAAGTGAGAAAATGTGGTTGCATAAGTGTACACACCCTCTTGGAACTGGGGATGCGGCTATGTTCAGAATTTACACGTTAAAATGTATGTTGCAATCTTAAAAATTCCAACAATTGAGACGTACTGCTTATTGTTTACAAGAATGGTGGGGGGGAAAAAATCTTCTGTTTCTATCACATTAACCTTTTTCTACCCACTGTTCATGTTGTCTGGTGAAGACCACATTTACCTCGTCGTCATCCGAGGCACCGGAGGAGTTGCCGTCTTTGGACTGCTTTTTCTTCTTGGCCTCTGGCTCTCTGCCCTCGCCGTCCTTGGCCTTGATGTCGTCCTTCCTTCGCTTGTCCTCCTCGGAGATCTTGGACTTGTCCTCCGCCACCCTCTTCCTCTTTTTATCCGACTCACCGGGGTCTCTGATGGCCGAGTGGCAATTATTATCATGTCGTGAGACCACCGTGTGTGTGTTTGTTTACATTTCACTTCCTGACGCTGGTCGGTCTTGATGCTGCAGGAGTAACTTGTCACTTTTGGGCTTCCTGCCTCGTCGTTTGGGGGCCTCCCCACCTGACAAACGAGTACATTATTGGTTATTGCGACATCAGGCGGAATATTATACGATGGCCAAGGACATTTCAACTCGCCTCCTGGACTGACGGGACTCGCCGGGGGAGCTTCGGCTGACTCAATCTCCTGATCATCCTCATTCTGAATTAAAACAACAACATCAATATTTAGTCTCTTTCAAATATGATTTCATGTGCTCCTGCAACTTCTAGGAACGTCAGGAAATAAAAAGGCACCTTTCTTTTTCGTCCTCGCTTGGGTTTAGAAGCCTCTGTCTGGACTGAGTCCTGCAAATTGACAAATAATTACATAATTATAAATAATAACAATCAATTTACACATTGAATTCATTAAGCCAATTTACTCTATTTTTGGTTGTTGTACTATAGCACCATCTTGTGGCGAGATCAGGACTCGCATGCTTTTCAGACTAGCAATCCACCACACTTGGGTACATTGAGTACATTTTAATATTAGCTAAGAATTGTTAGTCGTAAATTTTATTTCATTTTAATCTTGTTAAATTTTCATTTTATGAACTTCTGGAACATGATGCAAAGCAGGAAGCAGTGACAGCAAAGTCCACAGATGAAGCCATGCAGGAAATGAAACCAATGACCAAAATGATGATGCCTCATGCAGAATTGGATCTTAACACCCCCCCCCCCCCCCCCCACACGCAATCTACACCTCCCAGCATGCAAAGTACGTACATCCTGTTTCTGATCAGTGATCATAGGCCCTTCTTCCTCCTCCTCCTCCTCCTCCTCCTCTTCTTCTTCTCCCTCCTCCTCTTCCTCAGCCTCCCTTCCTGGAACCTGAAAGGTGGTGTTCCATTTTATGGAACCTCAAAATTATTAATCCTACAACTGAGAACGTTGTTGTTGATTTTAGGGACAAAATTGCTTTGACATCTGAACAAATGGAATTTGAACTCATAAATAAAGCAACAAGACAAGAAGAAGCTGTGATGAAACACAGGCAGTGTGACATCAAGCGGATGACTTTATAAGCAGGTTTAGTTGAAATAAAACACTTACCTCAGATGACTTTGTTTCCTTATCGTCTGTCTCCTCCTCCCCGTCCAGGCCAGCGTCTGAATCCTTCTCAGACAAACATTCAGGACGAATCGGCTAAAAAAAAGAAAATAACGTGAGCTGCACAGGAATGATTTTCCCACAATAGAAGATGCAAACCTTGGGTGCCGTCAGCTCAACTTTGGGGTTGTTTTCAATCTCCCACAGTCCTTCGTTGAAGCCCTTCCTCTTGTTGGGTTTGGCATACTTGTCTTTGTTAGGTTGATACGGGAAGATGTCTTTGGGGCCGAGAAAAGCACTGTCGGGAAGATAGGTAGAATTATTTCCCCTTTTCTGAAAAACATGTGTGCTACGGAAATGTTTTTGTGTCATTTCTCACGTTTCATGGGTGCCGAAGAAGAAAATGGGTAACTTAATGTTGGATGGCTTCACAGCGCCATCTGGGACTTCATCTATCTGTAAACGGGATGAAAAAAATTAATTACTTTCATCATCATAGTACCTGCTTTTAGGTAACATTTGAACATTCCTCTGTCATATAATTGCTATTTTTTCCATTTTATACAAGTGGTGCTGCATCTGAAGCATGTTTGTACCTCACTCCGGCTTGCAACAGAAAGTGAAAGAATGCAACGAAGGGATGGTCCCAAAAAAAACAACAACTCCATTTTCAAAGGCCCAACTTACTCTGGCTGGCCAGTGGGGATAGCCCTTCATTTTGGCAAAAATCAGATCACCAGGCTTCCAGTCTCGGGCCATTTCTGTTGGAAAAAAATCAGAAATTTGAACTTTCCAGCCTCTCATCTACAAATACTGACAGCATCAGGGAGCCCCTCCCCCTGATCACCACCATCTTTCCCATTCATTCACACACTGGTTATTCACAGTACAACGATTATATTTCACACGAAAGCATGAATTAAAATAACTAAATTACTCAGTAGCTATCATGAGTGAGGTAGCACCGATGTCAACAAACGTGCTAGTTAGCTAGCTAGCAGCAGGTTGGTCGATACTGATGACGTAGCCTCGATTAAAAAAAAATCGTCTCCCGACCGACTGAGCCGCATGGAGAATGTAAAATTAATTATGATTTGGTTGTTTACTTGACAGTCGCTGCGGCGTAACGTTTTCTCCTCCGCACAATTGCAGCTTTTCCGCACACAGTCCCAACCACGTTTTCCCCTCCCGCCTTCTACGTCACCAGTCAGTACCACTCCAACGTACAATACAGGGGTGTGTTACTTTCAAAACGTCCTCGCTGAGATGAACAATTCCCTTTTTGAATCATGTTGTATGAGCCTTGTGTTTTAAACTTAATAAAACCCAATAATCTCTTTTATTATCTCACGTGGATTGTTTAGTAAATTACTTTAAATAAAAGAAATAAATATGTAATCCCCGTTATAAGTAGATGGGAGCGTTTGTGTGGTATCGTTGCTTAG
Source organism: Syngnathus scovelli (assembly GCF_024217435.2). Classification (NCBI taxonomy): domain Eukaryota; kingdom Metazoa; phylum Chordata; class Actinopteri; order Syngnathiformes; family Syngnathidae; genus Syngnathus; species Syngnathus scovelli. The sequence continues at coordinate 2,827,943 of NC_090851.1, read as the reverse complement.
AAACATGCATATGTATTTGCTTTGCGATGATGTCACAATTGGTCGCCATCTTGAACCGGGAGCTACCACTTACTTTGAAGTGGAGAACTCCCGGTTCAAGGTGGCGGTCCGGTCATTTCATGTCCTGGTGCTGAGTATATAAGTTTTGCATTCATATGTTGCATTCATGTTGCATACTAAATTGCAATATGTAATCCATCCATCCATCCATCCATCCATCCATCCATCCATCCATCCATCCATCCATCCATCCATCCATCCATCCATCCATCCATCCATCCATCCATCCATCCATCCATCCATCCCAGAAGCTCTGGTGTGTATGATGTATTGTATTTGCTTTTTAAAAATATTTTCTGTAATTTTATTAGCTCAATACCGATTCCGACCAATCAAGATGATGGTGATTGTATTTTTGTTTTATATTGATGGTTTCAAAAATTACCACGTGATAACGGATTGTATTAAGAGATGGATTGGACCACTGTCATTCATAATTCTAAATTTGAACAAACAAATGTTATACTGTAGTATTAGAGTAACTTTTGAATATAAATAACTTTTCTTCTGGCTTTGGTAAGCTATGAACATCTAATGTATTTATCGAGTAATCCTGCCACGGTGTTAATGAACACACTGACCTGTCTTGTGACTACTTTATCATTCTCCAATGGCTTCTCACGAACACGTTGAAGACTTGCCAGCGGTAAAATGGGGAAAGATGCCAATCCGTGTGTATGACACACACACACACATTAAACACACACCAGCTCAAGGACGTCATCACTCATTCAAGTCCAGGAAAGGTGCCCTTCAACGCAGAAGTGCTTCACGAGTCCAGAATCAATGATTCAAGTTAGTTATGGATTTTTTTTTCCAGGTTAAATATTTAGGTTGACAACTTAAATTACCAAAAAAGTTTTTGAGCTGACCCTTATAAAAATTCTAATATCTCTGTTACACACAGGAAGTATTTTGTCAGCTTTTGATGCCTCGGATGCTCTTCGATAATTCTGAAGCAAAATTTACTTTCCGGCATATAGTGTCTTGGAATAAAATGTAAAGAGAATCGGGGACTATAATTATAACACATATATGGACAGAGCCTTGCAAAAACTAAAATGTCTCTGCTCTTGAAATCACAGGAGGTGGTCTGTCAGCTTTTGACGTTTCCTCATCAAATGAATGCTCTCGTTGGCGCCATGGCCAGAGGGCAGCGGCCAAACCGGAAGAAGTGGAGAAAGTAGCTTCTCAGCGTGGGAGCGAGGTCGCGGCAAAGAAGCTTTAACAAATGAAGGCTTTTTACGAGACCCTCCGGAGACAGAGTGGGCCGGGATGTTGTGCCAACGCCTCGTCTGTCGGGGTGAAGGATACGCGCTCAGTCATACGCGTCGTACACGTTGTCATCTCCTCGTCTGAGCAGGACCCCCACCAAGCTGGCTGGGCTCCAACACGGAAGGTCTCTCACCCGGCAGGCTGGGCAGGGGGAGGGAGGGGAGGGGGTGGCTCGGTATTATTCCTGGACCTGCCGGACCCCCGTCCTGGCCTCCTCGTCTCCCTTAACCCCCTCTCTGGGAGCTCGAAGACAAGCGTCCTTCAAGTATCACCGGCATCCTTCATTGTCTTTAAACGACATGCAGGATATATGGAGGCCTAATTGCTGGTGTACATCACGAGAGGCCGAGGTAAGCGTCCAGCACCATCTGTAGTGTGTTATTCTTATCAAGTGACAAATGTAGACTTTCAGAAAAGAGAAACGAGACCAAGCTAGCTCAGTTCCAGCTCCAGGACGTCTTGCCAATCCTCAAATGTTATTCCATTTATTTTATTTTATTTTAACAGAGCTGGCCGCATTACCGTACCCTGGGCTGGCAACTAGCCAAAAGAACATAAACCAAAACCAAGAATACTGACAGCGGGGCGCACAATTAGCTACTACAATTCTTGCTAGTTTTGAAACCCTGCTTAGATTCATCGGCTAATAACGAAGACCATCAAATGTCATTGTACCAAGCACGGATTCATGACACCCGAAGGACCCCAGAACAAGTTTATACTTTTCGTTGTGATTCAATTTAGAACTCAAATTGTGTTATTTGGGGGAATCTTTGCTCATTTATTCCATTTTTAGCCTCAAGTCATTTAAGACCATTGTGGCTTTTTCTTTCTTGACTTAACCTCAATTTTATCCATGAACGTTTGCAATGTGTGCGATTCTCCAAAGGAGGCGCACGAGAGCTTGGGAGGAGACGAGAGGACGCGGGTGGCGAGCCAAAGGGGAAGACAGGACCAGTCGGGCCCTCGGACAGCAGGTGAGTGTATGAAGGCAAGAGGATGACAGATGCTTCTGTCAGAGTTCCAACCGTCGCCACTTTGTGGGAGCTGCGCAGATGCCCAGAGAACTCCCTCCTTCCTCGCCACCCCTCCATTTCTGTCAACGGGCCATGAAGAGCGGCTAACAAGACAGGAGCGCTCCCTCGCAGCGGTCAAGTGACCGCCTTGGCACTCCGGTGATGGAGAGGGTCCCGAGTCTGGGCCCGAGTCTTGGAGGGGTTATAAATGTGAGGGTCATCGCGCGAGGACAGTGGAAGGGCTCTCTCTCGCCGGGGCCGCGGCGGCCAGCTGAGGCGCGGGGGTCCGCGGGGGTCGGCGGCAGTCGCGCCCGCGAGGAAAGCAGATGTTTTCGCTCGGGGGCGAGCCAAGTTTGCCAAGCAACCTTCAGCTGCTTGGAGGTCAGCTGTTGAATAAGGAGGCGGGGGCCGGGCGCGGGACATTTCCCAGGCTTCAACTTTGATACGACAACGAATTAATTACCGTGCTGGAGCGGAGGGGCAAGAGGGTTGTAGTGGAACATACTACCCCACTGCTCCGGAAACCTCCATCAGGCTGACATAAGCCAAAAACGGCTTGTTGTCCTACCACTGACCCTCAACCTGACCGCTGTTATTCAACACGACCTTTGAGTTGACCGTCCGACAAGGAAGTTCTATTACAGAGTTGAGGTGCCAAGTAATCCAAAATTGGGTGAAACAGCTAAACTACCAGCGTGTTGCCAATTTTCGGTTATTTATAGCCAAAGGATTTTATTTGTTTAAATTTTTATTGGTGTCCCGATACTTCATAATCGTTTTAATCAGCTTTTCCCTTGAGGTCAAAATAAGTCGAATATTTTTCTGATATGGTCGAAAAGCGATCCACACAAAGGCCCGTTATAAAGGACATCATGCTAAGCGGCTACAGAGCACGAAATCGCACCATTAGTTTCATCATGGCGCCACTGCAATTGCACCAAAAAAAAAAGTGATCCTAGGACTTTATCACTTCCCAGCTCGATGAGTTAAGAAGGAAGTTTCACCCCCTCTCAACCTCGCCATCGATTTCCGAGAGAGTGGGAGATCTGGGGATTACGTCGATGAAGACCCGGCTTACTGGGTCTTTTTTTTGTATTTGGCAAAAAAAAAAAAAAGATGGGGGAGACAAAATCTAGGGCTTACGGCCATGGCACCCAAACGGGGGAACTTGAAAGCGGCGGCAGGGATGGGAAGCTGGGAGAGAAGGTGTCTCATTTAGGAGTGTTACATTTAAATTGTGGAAGGGGGGGGGGGGGCGCTTAAAGTAAACCACCGAGGCCTCAACAATCGTCAGGAATTGAGACGTTTTTAAACCTTTAACGGGGGACTGTGATCAAAGCCGCCGCCGATCCTCGCTGAAAGCCGAACCGGAGGGAACAAGGGAGGAGGGATTGCGGGGAAGGGATCACGGCAGGTTGAAAACGTAAAATCAGCACATTAGCTTTTATAAGGGCCGTCGGAATACGGGATGATCGGAGGGGATCACGGGGGCCCGTTGGGAGCCCGGCGGAATTTCGGGTATGTCTTTAGAGATGAACGCGAGAAAATCAGGCCACTGTTGAAAGGACGGGCATTAGCCTCATTAGCTTATTAGCATTTAATCAACCAATACGTTCGAACGACCAGAACGTATTTACACAAAAAGGCAGCTCACAAAAGATCTACTTTACAGTCCCTTTTTGACTTTGCACTTGGAATCGGAGCCAGGAAGAAAAAAAAAACTGAGCTAACTTTTAGTTTTGAAGTGACTGATCCCATCTTTCATTTATTCAGCTCATATGCTTGACTTTCTTCAGCTTGTCTCCGTTTGCCACATTCTGTGATCTCACCTCGCCTCGCAGGTACAGGTATGGACCTCACGTCTCTCCTTCCCTTTTTAAATCCACCTCAAACGGAGCACAAATTAGTCGGCTTCTTTAGCTCGGGCCCCCCCTGATCCGACGCCTCCCCCCCCCCTACCCGCTGCTGAACGCTCTCCCAGTCGCGGGTCTCATTTCGAGTCATCCCCTTAGCCTTGGGTTAGCGTGTGCGGGGGGGGAGCGTTCACTCGCTCGTTTGCAGTGAATTATAAATCAAAGCGCTGCTACGTGAACCTCTCTAATTGCGCTGCTTTCTTTCCTTAGAGTGTCACTTTAGTCTGTCAGTGCAAGGTGCACGGATGCTAAGGAGCGACCATTTTCCTGTCATTACCTTACATTGATGTTAATGCTCCCTATTTTGGGCTCAGTCCTTCCCGTGTGTGGCAAAAGGCTCCCTGAAAGGCTACACGAACTCGGGGCTACCGTGGCCTCCAATCCGAGAAAGTGGAGCACTCCACCAAAGATATTTTTATCTACAATGGCTGTATTTGTGACTTCCTCATCCCCTCCGCGTCCTCCCAGTGTCATTCTCCGCCCTCGCCTCCCAAGTACGCGAGGCGAACCAATTTATCACTTGCGGTCTGTTTTCGCTTCTAATGAAAGGGGGGTGCCGAGTCCTGACCGGTCCACGGAGACTTGAAGGGGCCAAGAAGTCCAGTGCCAGAGTCTAACTTGGGGAAGTAATTACCCCTCGGATGGACTGCTCACATATAGACGACGGGCCTTGTTGTTAGAGAGGTGCCCTGGAACTCGTGTCATCTGACCTGGATGGGTGGGGGAAGGGGTGGAGTCCGCAGGCTTTGGCTCGGGGGTAGTTGGTATTGGCGAACACACTCGAGGATCAGTGCCAACCTCAGTGGAGACCAATGTGGGGAGGGGGGGAGGGAGGGGCTTTGACAGGAAGAGGGATGAAGCGTTCCAGGGAGATAAATAACGGAGGTAAGGGAGTGGGCAGCGGATGACCCTCGGCAGGGCGGCCTCGTTGGGACGGCGACCGACTGACCTACAGGCTGGCTCTGACGGGGCTGGGGAGGGGCAGGCTGGCCATCAACTTCTTTTGAATTAAAGGAGACATACAGTTTTTTTTTGCCGACCTAAATGCAATTAACTTTCAAATAAAAGGAATGAGTGGAGCCGATTTTATTGGCTAGGAATTAAACCCTCTTTGTCCACACCCACAGTAGCACAAACGCCCTGTTTGACCTTTGCCAAACTATGAGAATACCAAAAGAAAGAAAACAAGTACCTCCTTAAAATTTAAAAATAGGGTCCAAAAATCATGATTATTTCAACGATATACTTTAGGGCGCAAACCACAGACTCCTCTTTGTTGCTCATCTCACAAATATTCCTTCGACTGTAGCATCATTTAAAAGACAAATAAACACTTTCCAATATTATAATATTTCCTGCCAAGAATCATCATCAAACAAAGAAATAATTGACCAAACATACATTTCCTTCTTATTTGTGCTATGTTTATGTGCCTTGGCTGGATAAAAGTAGGGAAAGATTCCGCCTCATCTAAACAACGAGCCCGGAGAAGACACAGAGCAATTAATTAAAACCGCTGCGACGAGTCACAGTCTTTAATCTAGCGCGTGCAAGAGGATCCCGGAGACCACATTGGCTCGCTTCCATTGTCTTGATTGCAGCATGGTTAGCGTGAAAGGGGCTTCTGGGAGACGCTTACGAGTCTCTGGCAAACACATGAACCCGAAATGGTCGCAGGGTGACAGCGGGGCTGTTATCCGACGACGACGGCGGCCATTATGGATCGTCAGTTTACAGCCGAAGGAGAAGGGCCCAGGGTTCGAAGGAACAGCAGATCAATTTTGCTGTTTGATCTCACTCAGGCTCTGAATAAATGTATATTTTATACTCTCCGGCCGCTCTGTGTTGATTCTTGACTTTTGTGGCGAGAGATTTTAGACAACATGACCGACTTACTCAAGCGCTGCTTGAATAATCACCGTGATAGACTTGCCAGCTATTAGCGAATTAGCATCTGGTGATTAAACCACCCTTAGCAGTCTAATGATTCCTGTCGAAACGTCGGCTACGTACGTAGCAACTTGGAAGTCAACCAGCGTCACAAAGTAAAGTTTGGTATGCCGCTTTGGAGAAGTGTCTCCAAATTGCAATTCAGAGCCCATCAATGTCGCTACTTAGCATCCAGGCCCAAGTAGGGACTTGGCGGTACTGCTCACATCTCACTCCTTGCAGGACAGAAGACACTCTTCTATTCAGCCCTGACTGATGCAAGCGTGATGTAAAACGCCCCAACACTCGGACAAATAAGCCATCCGCAAATGGTAAACAGTGTTGCGTTTTGTTGCATTTGGTTCGGGCAACTCCATCACACGCGTGGTCAACAACAAGGCTGTGCTGCCTTTAAATCATAGCAGGAAAGATTTTATCCATCAGAATCATTTGGTTGGGATGTAACCAAGTGCTAATACTGAGAAACCAAAGTTTCCCCAAATATCGACAAGTAACCAACCCCTCAAAAACTTTATAATAGATTCACAAAAAAGAGCAAATATGCACTTCACTGTACTTTTTTCCCCTCAAAAGATTGTCCTTGAGCAGGTTTAAAAGAGCTCCCCATCCCGAAAGTCGTCATAATGATTTGATCTGATTTAGCAAGCCGGATTAAAGTGTTTCAAGGCCGCGCGAATTGGAAATAAAGAGGGATTTGGTCCAGAGTTAATGAATTACACCGAATGGACATTGGTGTGAATTATTTATTGTCTGTATGATATTAAAAGCTACTTGATGATTAGCAATTTAAATGTCTTGAGGGCTGAGTTTTATTACATTCTATATATGTAAAGGGAAAAATAAAATACATTTCTGAAAAAGCAGCTTGTCAAACCGAGCCTCTGTAATATGTGTTCAAAAGGCATATTTATTCCTCGGTTGCTTGGCATTGCATGAATTATGCATTCCATCAGGGTGTGAAGCTGTTTTATTTTATGAAATGCAGCGTAAGTGCAACCATACTCAAGTAAAGTGACATCATTGAAAGGAGTAGCTGGGACTGTCTTTCAGGTGAAAACTACGTGTAACGAACGAGTTAATAATTATTATATTTTTCCTTTGTGTGAGAATTTAAATGATCTTTTCAGGGAAATTATTTTCATATTTGTAAATTTAATTTAATGAAACATTTTTTTTAATTAATATTTCGTCATTTCCTGTGTCATCCGCGCATTCTACTTCCGGTATGCTTGCTAGCTTCCCTAGCAACGTCATTACGCCCGGTGTGATTGATGAGGGTAAGTTGTGTATAAAGAAGCTGCTACTTTAGTTCTGTTTTTGGTAACTATTGGTAACTAGTGACATTTTATTGTGATATTAATGTCTTTTATTTAATTCTCATTGATAGTAATACTTTTATAGAAGGTTTCTAGCGTCGTCGTTTTGGCGCCAATTCAATTCGTCGTATTCGTGAACATGGAGGAATCGTTCATTCATTCTATATTGTAATTGTGAATATTTTGCTATTTTGTTTAGGGAGCGGATGTGTTGGTGGCAACATTAAAAGACAAACTCTATTCCGTATTGTCTTCTATAGGTATGTATTTCTTTGACATTATTTTTCCCGTTAGTTTTGTGTACTCCCTTGTCTCACTTTGACCACTAGACAGCGTTGTTTCCCCATTAATTCCCCCCAAATTGTACAAGAGTGTTTTCTTAGAAATCTTTGTACTGTATATGCAACAGCGTGTTTAACATAATTTGTCTTTTTTATATGAATGCTTTTCATGTTGAAAGGGAAACATGTGTAGATTGTGTTGATTACTAAAGGGAGCACATGTCGAGATACATTGGTCGATACACAGCAAACATAACGGAACGACACGCTCCGTGACAGCATCTATTTTGTATTCCGCTGTTTACACCTAGTGCAGGCGCTAACGTTAGACTACCATGCGCGACCTGGCTTGCTAATAACACATAGGCCCGAGCCCGCAGGTCTGCGTGACCCGGCGACCCGGGTCCCGGCTAATGAGTAGACAGCACAGTTGCACCGAGGCTGTGCAGCTGCTGAGCCTTCCTCCGTGACTCTGTGACATCTGTCCACGAAGGCGGCGTGGATGTTTTATTCCGAGAGGCGAACCGGGACAGGGGCGTTAATTATTCACTAACAGTAATTATGACATGCCCGCGTCTCAGTTTGGCGGGGACCACCCCATTCCTCCTTAGCTCATCTTCGCGCGACCAGCCGCCGCTATCGGCCAGCCGGAGTCCGAGAGAGGCAGCCACCGGGGACCTAATTAGCACAACATAAATTATGGGATGCTGATAGAGCAGTCACCGATGCCATCGGAGGGCCAGCGTGCCGCTGAGCCTGTTTTCGCTGTCCATGCAGCGCAACCGACATGGCCGACTGTGCTCGCTCGCCAGACTGATTCTGTTAGTGTTTGTGTGTTTGTAACATCACTCCTATGAATGCGAATTAGACATTTGACTGTTTTTATTGGCACAGCCTCGGAGGAAGATTTTTGAGTGTCCGTCCAGTTAGCAAGTGTCTTGATCTCTAAAACCAAACAAATGTCAGAAAAAGTATGCACTCAAAAAATCTGTTAATATCTAAGCAGCATATTGATCTATAGACAACGGAAAAAGTACTGAAGAGATCGGAGTGGTGAATTGTAGAAGTCGAGAGGCAGTCGGCTAATCTAGACGTGTCGGGGACCAGCGTAGACAAGCAGACAGCCGACTTCAAATCATTGCCGGGCATGATGGCGAGTTGAGAAGAATAAAGTGAAGCAAACTGCGGTCTGATGATCCATGAAAAGATGAAACCCACCTGCACCGACATCTCCGCCAAGACACAAACAAATAAAAGGCTACGGAGGCGCCCGGCGTTCTGGCAGCCTTGTTGTCTGTTTATCCGGGAACGAGCGAGGGGGCGCGTTTTCTCCTCCAGGTGCATTGTGGGCATCGCCCATGCGCCCTCCTGGACGCGCCGCTTGATTCGCGCTCGGCCTCGCTGTTGTGCATGTCGGTGAGCTCTTGACATGTGCACCGCCGCATGAATAATTGAGGCCTCGCACGCAGTCAGGCTCCAGCAAGTACTGCTTTGCTCCGCAGCCTTCGCGTTCCCCTGGACTCGATACTCCCACTAGCCAAATGCACTCACTACTCGCCTTTCAAATGGACTCCCGTCGTCTTTGTGAGGAAGTCCGGGCACTGCAAAGGTTTCTCCATTACCTTCCTGGTTTTTGTGCTAAAGCAACGGAATCAAATGTCATTGCCCGTGTCACAAAGTACAGAGCAGCAAAATTCATTTAAGTGTCACAACCCGACCAACAGTGGAAGACTGATTGGTCGCCAGTATAGATGAAAATGACAAACATATGGAAGGGGTAGGGGGAAAAAAAAACAAGTCACAAATTATGCTATGAAAACACAGGTGAGCCATGATTAGTCTTTACCTGAGCCCGTAGGCACCGTGATGTCATTTTCAGTCGACAGGAAGCGGCAAAATGGCCGCCCCTGAGATGAATAAAAACGGGTAGACTATAACCATAACATCACCAAATCAAAGTTTTCACCCACAGAGTACGGAATGAAGATTTACAAACTCCGTCCCTCCACAGCCAGCGTTCGAGATCGACAAATATTCCTCTGTCTTGTTTATCTTTTCTTTGACTGACACAAGCTGGGCGGAGGCTGCTGTCAAGCCGGTAGCAGCGCTCTCAGCTGGAGCGCCGGATAAAGAGCCACGCGTTAGTCGGGGTCAGCCGTGATGAAGATGTGCTAAATCATTGAGGAAAGACCAGAGGAGATAGATAAAAATATACGAGCTTGCTGGGCATCTCTTTTCTTTTCCCCTTTTCACTCTTCCTCAAGTCTTTGGGCGTCACACGAGCTGGCGCGGTTATCAGCCCCAACAGATAAACCTGCTCGGCTGCCAGATATAACTTCAATATGTGGGACTCAATCATCACCGGACAACAAGCGGCTGGGAATATACGACGGGAGGGAGGGAAATGAATACTGTCGTGCCCACAGGGCGAAAAAAAATCCCGGGTCCCTTATGGCAAAGCATTATAACTTATTTATCTAGAAAAAGGAGAGAAAACAGTATATGTAGTTGTGGACGCTGTTTAGTTTTTATTTTATACACTATAGAAAAGAAGAAAGACTTCATACTTGATGTAGATAACAAAAAATGCTATTTAAAAATTGGACCAAATACATATGTGTAAAATAGATGTAGCTATAGATATAAAAGTTTCACGATGCTAGCCTAAAGTGTTTGAAGCAAACAACAAAATAACCAGATATTGTATTTTTTTTCTACAGTGGGCTCCCTTGCATAAAAATCACACAAAACAGTAGAGCAAGAAATCAACATTTAAGGTAAGAACTCAGTTTGTACATTTTTTCCACACAAAATTAACTGACTCAATAAATTAGTATTATTTACAAAATATGAGGCAATATTAGACCCAGTGTAAATGCTATGTATGCCATCTAGTGATGATTGTTGATATTACAATTTAAATTACAGTCGCGGTTTGGCGTTTATTTGCAGATTTTCTTCTTTTTTTAACATTTTTTTTTCATATTGTGTATTTTCTTGTTTGTTCCCAATGTTTTTTTCTTGGAAATGCTTTTGAAGAATTCATTGTGATTGTAAAAAAAAAGCACATCATATATTCACATTCATGACACTGATAAAAGTCCCTGGTTGCAGATGCCCAATCAAACCTTTTCAAAATCCAAAATGAAAACACTCGCAAAGAGCTGCTGTCGCTCACAGCTCACACCCAGACGCTCGCACGCTGACCAACCAGTCAGTATGTTTCCAAAATCTTTGAGCTCTTTTGACATCGAAGGCCTTTGGAAGGCGAGTAGGACCAAGAAGCTCGAAAAGGGAAAAAGAGGAAGAGGTGGTAAGGGGGGTTTGCACTGCCAGGGGCAGCTCTCAGCTTTGAAGCAGTGACTAGAAAGGTGCCGCGGCCACTCTTAGTGCCCTTGATGTGGTTTCATCATGTGTCACTCGGCCGGGCATCGCCTCAAGCGGCGGACGCTTGGCCTCTTTCAGGACGACGGATACTCACCTTGATGTGGTGACGCCGATCAATAGTTGGACCGCTGCTGCATTATGTAGCACGGCCATGTTGCGGTGCTCACAAAAGCAGCCTAGAGAGTTCTGTGGGAGAGCTGTTCCCCCCCCAATACATCCACAAAAGATGAAGTCGTCTTTTAAATCATCTGTATTCGTAGCTACCGTATCATGCAAGAAACTTGTCTGCAATGTTTTAAAACTTATTCTGAAAATACACATTTGCTAAATCATGTCAACAAAAACATAATCACAATCTTCATTAATACAAAATAACCAAAGTGACAGTTTTTAAATTTCCTCTAAATTAAAGTGATCAAAATGAACATAATTATTAGTTCAAAACTCAAAATGACATGATTATTCTAATAAATATTTAAATAGACATGGTTGTTGTCGTAGTGTACTCCAATAATTCACTGACTGCAATTTTTAAAAGTATTAAAGCATAAATTTAACCAAATTAGTTCAGAGTAGGTATTTCAAAGAGTGCCCTGATGATAATTATTAAGGTTTTACATTTTCAACCTTCGTTAAAATGAAGAATTACCATTGCATGCAAAGTTATGCCTTAAAAAATACACTACTTCGGCGTTCTGAACTAAAGCACTAAAATATATTGTAGATAACATTAAATCTAATTGTTTTTATATTGTAAACTCAAATTGATTTATTTGAATTAAAACAAAAATCTGTTTATTCTTTTAGATGCTACAATTCACACTGTTTCTTTTTGAGCATCATCACCCCCACCCCCCCATTTTGAAAGCGCGTCCTGGTCGACAAACAGACATTTACTATAAAATTAACATAGTCTGCTTGTGCTGCCCGGCTCAATAAAGCCCCCCCAAAGCTCCCACTAAGTACTATTAGTATTTACTGCCAGTCTTCTGGCCTGGTGTCTCCCTAAAGATAGATTATATCCAAGACAGCCTATGACCGACGGAAAGGGGGCCACAACGCCCTCAGCCTTTGGAGAAATATGCGCTTATGAAATCATAAATATTATCTCAAAGACTAATTAGCATTAAGAGCACCGGTGATTGTATTTATCGACTTTAGCCACAATTAATAACCGCAGCCTTGAGAAGAGCAGCGGGCAGATAGGCAGGACATGTTTGGGCGCGTCAAGGCCGTAAACCCATTACACGAGCGTGTTGATTGAGGCGGGCCCCCGCCGTAGGGAATAAGTAATTGTGCCGGAGAATTTTTAATTGCTCTGAAATGCGTTCTAGATTACACTACCTTGTTTTTAAGATGGGTGGAACACGGCTAAAGGGCTGGGATAATAGTGCCGTGTCGCGGTTCCGCTAATGGCCTGTGCCAGACTAGGCGTGATTATACAGACAGAGGCCTGTTAGCTTGGAATGCTAATGGCCAAGGTTAGAATACGATACGGCAGCGTTTACATTGCTATGCATGCTGCAGGCAGATTGGTGGCTAAGCTACTAAAATATTTGAGGTATATTCGGTTCGAAGGGTAGAGGGAAGTGAAAAAAACAGTTAGTTAAATTGCTAATGTAGGAAAGTAAATAAATTTGGTTCTGGAGTTTGAAAAGCTAAGGCAAGTTAGCGTTGACTGCAAACAAATTATTTTCAGACGGGGGAATTTGGTTGTGAAGATGCTAATAATTGCTGGTGACTGTTGGTTAAGCATGATCTCAAAATGGTAACAGATATATTTTAGTAAAAGAAACCCAGAAAAGAAATGGCTACATTATTTTGGTTGATATGCAGATGATAGTTTAGAATGCTAACAGAATTGAATGTTGCTTTAGAATGCTAACGGCTAACATGATTTTTTTAGGCAAATACAATCAAGATATCAAATCGAGTACATTTATCACTTCTCTTTGAGGCACACTAGCTAAGAATGCTAACAGCGGAGCGGGACAAACACGAAAATGTACACTGTGCTTGTTGTTGGTTTCTTTCCACTGCACAGTTAATGAAATGATCATCTTTGTAATGGTGAAATAGTTCTTAAAGCACAAATGGGGGAAAGAGAACCGGGGGGGATACAAAGCTAAGGGGCAGCCAGCGGTCTCATTGCTAATTATCTTTAATGTGCTTCGCTAGCAGTTTTTCTGCGCGGGGCTTGTCGTTGGCTCTTGTGTGGGATGCTCTCCAGAGCCCCCCCACCACCACCCTCCCCTTTCTCAATGGCCTCTGGCTAATAACCACTCAAGGAACTGTTGAAGGGTCACAAGACTTCATTCCGTCATGTTTCGTCTCTGTTGCTTTCATGGCGCTTGCAGGAATTTGTAAGCAAGGGGCCATTTTTTTTTTCCAGGGCTTCGGGTGGTGGGCATGCAAAGTGTACCCTAAATGTACCCTCGGCGTACAATGTCACGCTTTTTGAGGAGACCTGAGGGGAAGCCAAGAGTCAAGTCGAAACCGTGCCGGACTTTGACAGTTCTCGCGCTGCGGGAGACAAGGGCCTGTCTCTTTTTTTGCCATCCGTTGAATTAGCTTTCATTCAAATGCTTACACTCGCGCTCTCACCTCGGAGTGCTCGGCGATTTTTTTTGATGATTTATGCTCCTCGGGTGTCTCGCAGCCCCTGTTTTGAGCCGCTGGTTCGTTGCTTGTGTTTGCATCACCTACAAATATATATTTTTGGGGAAGGGGGGGGGGGTTGAGGTGGCGGTGGGCAGGGGAGGGGCGAGGCGGCTATCAGATGGATGAAGATTGAACTGATGTGTTTGCAGAAAATGAGTAAACAACATTAATTTCATATGAAAACGAAAAGTGAGTAATTCTCAAGCTGATAAACTTTGGAGTTAGAAGTCCAAGTTTTGAAGTACATCCTCAAAGTCGTTTGACAGCAAGCGCGCTGATTTCACCCTACAAGGTGCATTCCCTGAGAGAAGACGTAGCGAGCGATTCATCAGTCCGAGGCCGCGTCGAGGCCGCAGAGGCGGCGAGATGCTGATTGGGGTGCGAGCCTGACGATTGTAGCCGAGACCACACTTCTGCGGAATTAGCACAAGTGCCAGTTGATCTTTGTCGCTTGGGGGGGAAAACCGGCACCCCGAGTAAAGCCCGATCTAGTTTGAAAGCACCCCGAGATCATACACTGTCTTTAACATCAAAAAAGGTGTCCGCACGGATATTCTTAATGGGTTTAACGCCGATGAATTATTCAAATCTTCCCCAAGTGCCTCTCCGGCGAGCGCATCAACTGGCAAACGGTCGCGGCTAAATGTTATTTTTCTCCATGGCGTGGTGATATTAAGTGTAAATGACATGAAAAACCTACGCGTGACAGCGGGAATACTTCAAAGTCCGCATTAAAGCGTCAAAGTGTCAAGACAATATCGCACAACATTCCAGCCGAGCGGGCCCCCGAACCCCAAAATGCCGTTTTTATTGTAGCGTTAGCGTTTAGCGGGGGGGATAATGTATTCCCTTTACAACTCACACATTACACTAGCAATGTGAGCTGGAATGATTACATCATTAATATTTTCATCCAGCAGTGTGCAAATTCAATTTGAAGCCGCGAGCTCGAGCACAATGAAAAATTGCTCGCAACCCCCTGCCGCGATTTGTCGAATCGCGGATTTCTTGACTTTCTTCAGTGTGCCGTATGTGGTCTTTGCGGAGAAGCCGTGAAAAGAGGTGAGTCTGAAAAGCTCGGTGGAGGGGGAAGCTTTGATATCCGACCCAACCGGGCTTACTGTGACAACGTGTCACAGGGGTGCTAATGGCTAATAAGGGATGAAACACTTGTCGCGATTGAACGCTGATCTTGAAAGGACGGCTTGAGGGTTGACATGCTAATGACGACTTCTTCAGGTGCTGGCGGTAAGTGACGTTTCTGTTTCATGAATTTATACGTGAACCTCAGAAATCACAGCTAGTGGGTGCGCTACGGCTAACTGTATTTTCATAAGTTTGAATTCAGTTACAACTCTTTTAATTAAATATACGGTCTGAATTGATTATTGGTATTATAAATGTTCGACATGTAATACGGTCACTCCTCGCTGTTGACCTATGTGCTAGCTTAACATGATGTTGTTGTTTAGCCTTATTAGAGTTTGTATATATTATTTTATTAATTAAATTTGCCAGACAAAGCTAATTAGCTAGCTCGTACGCCGTAAGTAGCATCAAGTAAGCTTGCCTGTGCTTAGGTGACGTAAGCGCGATATGCTACGTACGTCTAGCTCAGCAAAACTTTTCGGGTTTGTCTCAGACGTTCAATTATCGGAAAAATCTGCGATCGTCAATTCTGCTGTTCATTGCATTTTGACGATTCTTCGTCAACATAGCTCAGTTCTTTCGTAACTTTTTTCAAAAGCAATACAAACAATAGCCCATGACGTCATCTGATCTAACAAACCGCTCCCGGTCCAATGGTTGTCTCTATTTTGGTGTTAACGACAATAATAAAAAAACGCTGCTTTTTTTTTTTTTTTTTTTGTTTCCCAGCAAATAAGCAATAAACGCCGCCGATGATCTTGCTGTCAGAGCTTAGCGTTCGCTACGTAACGGATCAAATTATGAGAGACCTTGCAGCGCGGCGGTGGGCTCAGCGTGGGATTAGGGGGCAACTATCTCAAGGCTGTGCTTCTCAGATAACTGCACCTAGAGCAACCTTTCCTCAAACACACAATTACCCGCTCCCTCCCCTGATCCCCTTTCCGACCGCCTCCCCTTTGAATTTCATCAGGGGCTTAATTAGTATACAAATAAAACTTCCCTTATCTCCCGCTCGCCCTAATTGGCCTGTCTTTACTTATGCCTGGCGAGCGTGTGAGAGAGTCGGGGCCCCTGTAATTAGAGTGACCGTGTTCACCTTTCCACTCAAGACACGCGGGTGCTCGGGCGGCCCGCTGGGAACCCGCTGCCAGCAGTGGTGATGGTGGTTGGGCTCTCCTCACATGAAAGTACGTGAGCGTTTTTTTATCCAGGAGGAGGGGGTGGGTGCGCTCAGGATTATTAGCCCGCAATCATCCTCGGACCGTCCCAAAAGTCTTCTCATGAGCCAAAAGGGCTTTGGGTGCTGCCGGTTCCCACTGAACAGAAGCGGCGTCGTTACTTTCATTTTCTCGCCGCAACTTAAAGCGTTTATCGATTATCACCGGTCGGCTCCCGGACAACTGAATATCGGGTGACAGTGTGCCGTGTTCTCGGCGTAATTAGAGTTCAGAGCTGACGGAGGTTGCGCGAGGCAATTAGAACCTTTTGTTATTAAACTTGACTCGTCTCCACCAGCGTGCCGCTACCCCGCTCCGCTCGCCGATGTTTACCAAGGGTATCGGGCCATTCGGCCCGCTGAAATTGGCTAACCTGCAAATTATCGCGTCTGCTGCCAGACCCCCCTCCCCCTGTTGGCCGCCCATCCCCATAACCCCCCCCTCACCACTAGCCTTCACAATGCCAATATCACACAGTAATAACTGTAAAGATCCACTGGCCTAACAAACACAACAAAGGGGCCAAGACGCCTTTGACAACATGCTCTATGGGGTCCGTCTTTAATCAAAATGTGATCTGTGTGAAAAATCCTTTGCAGGCTCACGAGTCACGATTTTAAAAATGCCGTATGGGAAAAGAGCACAAGGTGGAAGCTTCTTCCATTTGTGCGCGGCATAACAGCTGATTGCTGCTTCACCATGTTTGTTTTGAACTCTGAGCTCCACCAATAAAATAACTAATAATATAATCAGGACCTAAACCGTTCAGCCATCTATAGACCAGAAGCACAATTTTCAAATCGATTCTACCTTGCTGTGTGTTCTCTATACCTTGTCATCACTAAATATTGTTAGAGAACTCAACGGGACTTGACAATACCCTTCACCGCTTCCCCCCCGTTGCACTCCCTGTCCCTTTCTCCACCTCTCTTTGTCTCCAAGTAGTCTCCAGGAGTTTGATACTGAGCTTAAAAAGGAGAGAAAAGATCAATCCCGGTGTCAGCAACTCAGCGTACGCCTCTTGCAGCGGTGGCAGGACAAGTGTCAGCTGGAGGAGAGGCAGCCATCGGGAAGGAGGGAGGGAGCGAAGTGAGGAAGGATGAGAGCCCGGGGAAGGGGGAGGGCGGGGGTGCAACCGCACCTCTGCTAGACAAGAGATCAATTCCCTCCTCTTCACTCTCAGCTCCTGATAACAAGCAAAAGTTCAGCAAGCCCAGAAGCCGTCTTTCCTTTGAAATGCGCATCCTGCCACGTTAAGACGACGATCGCCCCCGTGAAGTTTTTCCCGGCCTGTCATTAATCACGTGTTGATCATCTCGGAATCGGTGTCACCGCATCCCCGTGTACTTCTTTTGAAGTCCGTATGTCACAACAGTATGCAATCCATGATGAGGTTTCCCTCAGCAGATGGCCCTCGCATCTTCTTGGAAATGCATTTCAACGACAAAACTGACAACCCTTGTTTTTGTCACGGAGAGACAATATCACACAATTGACCTTTTACATGATTTTCAATTATAGAAGAGAGATGAGTGGGGGTCCCCATGGTGCAGCTGTCTCTGCCATGTCCTGAACATCTGCCCATCCAACGTGGCGGCATTTCATTCCGCCCCCCCCCTACCAAACAAGGTTGCCAGCCCTGCCCGGGTCGGGCAGGTGCGAATCGGGCCCCTTCTGTCATTAAGCGGCCCAGCTGCGCTGTCACGTCTGGCAGCGAGGCGGGGCGGGCGTCATCCGTGACCCCCGTCAGAGCTCCCTCGGAGAGCGGCGGGTAGACCTTGACAAGGCGGCCCAGGGTGAGGCCCGTACGGGGGTTGTCTGTGAAGGACGACCGTGCCCCTCTTTTTGTGCCACCTCGGCACAATGTTTGACCACATGACCGGACAAAGGCCGAACCCATCATACAATGCCAGTCAACCCAAAAACAATTACGAAAAAAACAATCAAAGGTTCTCACTCTCGTTTGACATTTTAGAAGTCAACAATTGGACATTTTTTTTTTTCAGCTTCACCTTGTAAGCACACACACACACACACACACACGCACACACACACACACGTATTATTGGCGGCGTGCCTTTATCTGCCGACACCTCCTGGCGTCCCTGGTGGCCTTTGTCACAGAAGAAAGAGAATGATCAATATCCCAGTTAAACTTCACGTTCAAAGCCAATGGCAGGGTCTCGTTCAGCGGGTGGGGTGTGGGGGGGGGGGGGGGGCTTAGCTTTTAATGAAGCCTCTTTCATTCCGCGCAAGTTTTTTCTGAAACATCAAACAATAAATCGGCCGCGGCAGCACCGTAAAATATTTAGATCTATTGACTGTCTGAAAAATGTAGAGCCCCCCTCTGCCCAAAAAAAAAAAAAGTCTCCCGTAGTTTAATGCTGATATGTTGAGATTGCTTCAATCCAGACGAGTGTTTGCATTTTATTTGGCCAGGTTTTCTCTCCGAAATGTTCTCAAAGATCCACAAAGTCTTTGCTACAAGCGCCGTTTCTTCTAAATCGTCAAGGTCTGCCCAAAATTTTATTTTCATTTTGTTGTTGGTGGAGAATGTTTTCTAATTATTTATTTTGAAAAACCTGAAATCTGAACAGGGGTGTGTAGACTTTTTATATCCACCAAATTTACATTTTAAGGATAATATGGCCTTCCGTAGACGCTAAAATGTTCTTTTGAGGTCATTGCACTTCTCTGCAACAATTATTACTTGAGTGACGGCTATTTCGGGAAAAATCTGCAAATTTTTCTGCTCCTTATGTGATAAGAAAATGCGCCACGTGCACACTTGCCTCTGCGTGGCACGCGTGTGCGTACGACAGGCCGACCTCGACGTTAAACATCTGCCGGGTCATTCACTTGGCCGTGAACACGCAGCGACACGGCGGCCCATCTGCCGACACGCGTGCCGGGCCCTGCCCGCAACCTTTAGCGATTGCGTCATCCCGCCGTTTTCCAGCACGGCTGCTTCACCAAAGTGACAAGCGCCTGGTCTCTTCCAGTTGTGGACACGGCAGGGCGGCAGATGCTGAGCCTCTGGGAGGTTTTTGGACATGGCAAACATAATGAAGCTCAACTACTTTGTGCGTTTTGGACGGATGAATCATCTCAGAAAAAGGCAGCGCGGTGGAATAGTGGTTAGCATGTCCGCCTCGTGGTTCTGAGGTATTTCCACATTCCCCAAAACACACAAAATAGGTTCATTGAAGATTCTAAATTTGTCCATTTCAGGTGGCAGCTTCAACTAATGATCTTAAATATAACATTTTATTTTCTAAAAAAAAGAAATTCGAATAGTCCCCTTCTTATTATTTTTGGTGGACTTTTAGTGATGGAGTCGAAAAGACTTGAAGCGCGCTTGATGCCGTCTCCAGATGTTCCACTTGTTTATTTACTTCACTATACAAGCAAGCTTTCCATCCAAATAAATTATTATGCTTTTATATTTCATGGCATGGTTGAGCAATGGGAATCTTGCGAGGTTTTCTCATCTCATCTGCAACATCTTGAAGACGTCTCCTGGTTTTTATCCATCATTTCATGCTGGACTAAATGTACGAGTCCCGAGCATGTCGCTTCCCTCAGATGTCATCCCTGTTGAATTCATCTAGAAAGAGTAATCATAATCACAAGGCGCGTAATGAGGGAATGTTTTCTTGTGGCGGAGGTCGACCAGTAGGTGGCAGTATGATACTTGAATCTGCATCCAGCACCGACCAAGTCACACAGCAGCTGATCTATTTAGATTATTGCCATCTTCTGCAATTCAGATTTTTTCTATTTTTTTTATTATGATTATTATTATGGTCATTATTATTATTAATGTCTTTATATCGATTTTAATTTGATGTCAATATTATCATTATAGTAATTATTTGAATTGTGAGTTAGTTTACCTGTCATGAAATGTCGCAACAAAATCAACTATCGGTCATTATGTACTATACTTAATTCTTCAAAAGTTTTAAGTCACATGTTTATTCCATGTATATTTTTTCTGCAGACTTTCTTCAATTAAGAGCAAGAATAGTAATTGATCCCTTTTTTTTTTATTGTGCTTTGCCTGTAGTGATCGGAACCAAAACACTCATTTCCACTCCGCAAGCTTTATTTACCTTTTTCCACTCTCATTTTTGCAATGTGGACTCTTCCAACTGTCAGTGCGTAATATTTTCTTCACAACATCCTCAATTAAAAGGTGGTCCAATCTGCGCCTGTTGCTTCAGTCTCCTTGAAATGATTTATCAAGATCTTTTTGGATTGCAAAGCTCCTGTATACAAAGTATTTTAAAAAAACGCCATGGAAAAATTCCCCAAATAATTAGTAAGTGTTTTAAAAGGCCCACAAATGTATTATTATGTTACATCATATTTTCAAACTTTATTTTGAAAATTGACTTGGCTTCAAGACACCATTGAATATTTTGCAAGTCAACGTAAAAAACAAACTATCTTGTGCTCACTGCTTTCCCTCCGAATTAGAAATGTATTTCTAAAGAGGAGAAGGAAAAGCAGAAAAAAAAAATCAATTAGTGCTAAATTTATTCATGGATTTCTTGCGATCAATGCGCGCACTGTGAGGGGCTCGCTGGGACCCGGTTCATCCCAGTTAATGTGTTTGAAGGGGGAATTACCATTGATGTTGTTTTCTCTTCCTCGCAGGTCAAAGGGGAGCAAAGGAGCTGTCACCACGCCGGATGGAGGAACTTGCTTCCGCTCCGGTCCTTTACCCGAGAGGGGAGGGAGGATGCACTTGGTTTGACGGAAATACAATCGTGAATCTAATCCAGGTAGGGCCAGGAATGATCCATTTTATTCACTACACTCCTGAATGTCATTGTCGACTAGTTTGTAAAGTTCCTCGTGGGACTTTAATGTCATACAGTATTAAAAAAGTATTTTTGTATGTTGTTTCAAAAAATATGCTTAGAAAAGAACATAAAAAGGTGTGATTTTTAAACCATCGTATCAAAATTAATCCTGCTCTGCTGGTTTGAGAGGTGAACAAAAAAAAAAAATCCCCTTCTCTTTTTTTTAATTGGCTACAACCGGTGCGGTTTTAATTGACCTTTTGTGACCGCCTTCTTCCCGATTCTCACATGCCGCTTGACGCCGCCTGGAAAAAAATAAATCATCCACATCTTTCTTCAAGGCCGTACTTCTCGCTTCTCGTATTGATTTCAAACAATTTTCGCACACCGAGCGATATTCCGGGTCAATTAAACATATTTGTGCATTTGCAAATTTTTTTTTAAATGATCCCCTCCCCTCACTCACCGCCGCATCCGGAGGCTGTGAAACTGCACTTTTGGCCTTAAAGCTTTGCGCACGTTCTCGGCGGAGCTTGACATTTTGATCCGCAACAGAGACTAAATGATAACGGTTTCCTTGTAAATACGCTTGCCTGCGGGGGGGACGCTTTAAATAGACCGAGGAGGACTCTCCCACTTGTTTATTTATTCACAGCTCATCTGAATGTGAAAAGCTCGCCTAGAACATTCTCTGCATTGCATCCGGGAGGGGGGGGGGGCGAGTAAGAGCAACCTGCGAGGGGTGCCCTGATAATTACCGCAAATAATTGTGAGTAATTGACTTAAAAAAAAATAAAAATACACAATAACTACAGTTTTTTTTTTTTACTCTAGGCTTTTCTTACCACGCACAATTAAATCTCTTTTTCTTGCGCTTTAGAGGCAATCATCTTTGTCTTATTTTCTGTTTCTGCTCAAGCCAGCCTCTTCGTTTGAAGTGTTTGGCGGGCGTGTGATGGCGCTCATTAAAGCTCTCGCCGCTCCCTCTCTCTCTCTCTCTCTCTCTCTCTCTCTCTCTCTCTCTCTCTCTCTCTCTCTCTCTCTCTCGCCGAGCCATTTATTTGGATTCCAAACAGTTCGTATCGCACCGCCCGTACAAGTGCGTATCCACATCGAAGAACAAGAACTGAAACTCTTCATTCAAAGCTGAAATACAAAATGGAGACAAAAATAATTTCAGTTGAAGTCTTTTCATCAAAATGGAACCTCAGAAAGCACAAAAAACTTACAATATTTTTAGGAAAAAAGTGATTCTAAACCAGGCGGTGAAAGAAAAATACCATAAGTGCCATGAACGCTATGCTAGCATGCTAATTTTATTGTTCTATATTATCTACAGACTTTTTATGGGAGTGAAGTTAATCGTAACCCCCGTGATGAAGTGCTGGGGGGATTATTCTATTTCTTACGGGAAAATGTCAACGGTAAAAGTTCCACTATACATAATTTCTACAATTTGGCCCTCGTGTGTAGTCGTGACAACCCCATGGCGAGCGCGTGACGATTTCCTCCGTTAAAGTCTGACGCTCCTTTTTCTTTTTGGAGTATGATGTTGATGTCATTTTATTATCCCCAGTGGGTGCGCGGGTAAAAGATCTCAAAATGTATAATTCATATGCTTGCGGATGGGATCATGTTACACTTTTCATCGAGCCTTCCCACATCGCTGATAGCGTTTAGCGCGGCGTCTGGCTCCGGGGGAGAAACGTTGCTTCGTGTCACACCCTTATCAAAAGACGCTTTTGTTCCCTCTCGTTCGCCGCTCGAGGCCCCGTGAAGCGTCACATGCGCGCCGCTCGAACCTCACCCAACAATCGGCTCTCTCAGATCAATTGTGATTGTGTTCGATGTATCAAAGAGTCCCTGCAGTCAATGCTTCCACTTATAAGGTAATTTACTGGAGAGAGCGGAGGCTGTTTGCAACCGGGATAGGCCAAAGGAGATGGTGGGGGGGTGGGGGGGTGCGTAGGAGGACGAGAAGGGTGTTGATAAATCACCGTACTTACACCATCCTACGTTGGAGTGGAGAGAAAATATATGCACGTGGAACGTCGTAAGAGGGGGCTTTAAATAGAAGCAGATCTGTGGTGGCGTGCGTGCCCCTTGTTGATTCAACAGTTTTTTTATTTTTTATTATAGTGCCTGCAAAGGAAATAAAATAAATCTCGAGACACTTTCCATATGAAACGTGTTCAGGATCGTATTTCTCATTTCGTATCAGGAAAGGAAAAACTGGTTGACGACTTTCGACCCGCACTTTCCGCCAACCAATCAGCTCCCTCCTGCCATTATGCCTTTTTGTCACGTCAGTTTGTTTGTCGTTTCTTTTACTGGTACGTTGGCTCCTGATTTTTTGGGGAGCACTTTTTTATTTTGTACTTTTATTCTTCCACGTGCCTTTTAGTTTTTAATAAAAAGACTTATTTTATAGATTCATCTTGCTCTCCTCACAAGGTATTTAATAGCCATGCTTTTAGTTTTTAATAAAAATACTTATTCTGGATATTCATCTTGCTCTCCTCACAAGGTATTTTGTAGCCACACTGCAGCTTTGCAAAAAAAAAAAAAAAAAATCTGACTGGTTCTCAAAAGCGATCTATGAATATGCAAGATAAACAGCCAAAGAGCCGCAGGAAGGAAGCAATAAAAAAAAAAAAAAACTGCTTGATGTGGCTAATAAATAAGTGATTTTGCCATTTTCAGACAGCAGCGTTGACACATTGATAAGAAGGTATGAAATCGTGTTTCAGTAAATTGTCGCAAGACGCTAACAACACACTTGACATCTTGCGCGTTACTCCCAAATGTTTTCATTGGTCTTGACTGATTGGGACGAGACCCTCCTCTCAGCTCCAAACTTGTTTCCAACCTCGCCTGTTTCATGGAAATTAACCAAAACACGCGCCTTTGATATTGAAATCAACCCGTCGCATTCCGACAAACACTTTTAGCAGCCCGAGAGAAAATGCTACTTGTCATTTAATTTTTGATTGTCGTGCATGTACTCCGCAGTCACAAGCCATTAAAAAAATCTGTTTTTCAAGTCAAGTCAAGTCAAGTCAAGTCAAGTCAAGTCAAGTCAAGTCAAGTCAAGTCTATTTGTATGGCCCTAAATCACAGTCTCAAAGGGCTTCACATAGACAAAAATTGACAATTATTCTCAAAGCATCCCCTGATCTTAAGCTCCCTTTTCAATTTAAAAAAAATCTCTACTATTTCATAAAAATAAATAACTTACATGACTTAAACAGTTGGAATCACTCATTTAAAAAAAAAAAGATTATTTTTTCCTTTGTAATAAGTTGCGACTAATACAATACAAATTTGGAACATTTTAAAAAGGCCTAATCTAATTCAATTTTTTTCAATTATTTTTTTTCATTTGAACTGATGACATCAGGAGCACCTGGAGAGTTTATTCGTTTAATACTTGAGCTGTTTTAGTTGCCGTCAAATAAATCATCGCAGTTGGCGTCCTCAAACCATTTCAGTCGAACTAACTCATCCGCTTTTTACAGTACTCGTATTATGTCCCCTTTCATTTGGTTGTATTTTTAAGCAATTTAGCAGTGCTCTACCTGGAACTTCAGTTCGCAAACCTCTGGTGGGACATTACCCTATCCGGGGGCCAGACATCATCAAAGCTCTTCGGGTTGGGTCGACGGTCCTGCGTGAGGGGAAAGGTGTGGCGATGCCATTAACCGGACTGCTTTCCTGTTTAGAAATCATTCCAGTACAAACACTTTCACTGACGGGCACTTATGAAAACATTCTTGAACGTGAGCGCAAGTTTTTTTATGTGCTAAACAAACTTTACACTTAGTATAGGTTTTTACGACAGGCGCGCACACACACCGGCGTGTCTAAATGCATGCGCGTGACTCCCCCCCCCTCCCCCCCCGTCTTCCTGCTACTTTGTCTATCTCGCACTCCCTTTACTGGAAGGCCACTCTGATGGGCCCAGTCCAAAGGAGACCACCATCCCGGCCGATTCCAGGGGGAGTCCTTCCCAGGCAGCACTTCCAGTGGCCTCAGTGCATTAAGGCTTTTACCTTTTGCTCCTAAAGGCATCGGGACAAAAACGGCCCGAGCTCTCTCTCTCTCTGTCTCTCTCTCTCTCTCTCTCTCTCTCTCCACCGAGAGGATGCATTGTCTTTGCCGAGGACACCGATCACTTAGAAAATGGCTCATTAATTATTCAAAAAATGGCATACGCTCTTGCCTGCACCTTTAGTGACAGGGCGGCCTCTCAAGGCTGGGAAGTGCAGAGACACACCCTGCCCGGTCCACAAGAATCAATACTAGGCTCACGGTCGTTTGCTCGCTGGCGGGCTTTCCTTCGCCGCCCCGTCCCACGCGTCCTGTGATTTTTTTTTTTTTTAGGGCATTTATTCGCAAAAACCTTGAAGTGCCAGCTGCAGACGGCGGCCACAAGGCTGAGGCGGGCCACCATGAAGGCCTGAAGGCTTTGGAAAAACGCCCTTGGCATGTCGCTCACCGCGCTCCGCTGCCGTCTTGTCAAATTCGGCCCCGATTGGCTTTTTGGGTGTCTGCGCCGCCGCAGCTGATTAGCTACAAGTCAGCCTGCTGAATTTCCAACGTTCATTCTCTGCACCTGGAGGCTGAAGCTGCCTCAAAAAGATGGACACATGAGGAAAAAAAAAAAGAAAAAGAAAAAGCAGGGACCAGTCTGGAGATGGGACCACCCAGGATTTGAATACTTGAGGTTTTCGACTTTGCTTTTCTTCCTTCCCCTCCACTCGACGTTGTTACCGAGTTTTCCCTGGACCAGACTTCTGGAACACTTTGTACTCCTCCGTCACTGTCACCGGCAAAAGCAGCCCTGTGTCCTGTCCCAGACTGCCAGACCCCCCCCCCACACACCCCTCACCCCCGTCTGTCTTGGAAGGCCTCCCATTCCTCCTCTTACTCGGCCTCAGAGCCTTGAGCGTTTATTTTGCGCAACCACAGCCCACTAAAAAAAAGGTCAAGCACCCCACGCCAGTGACTCCATCAAACAAATGAAGTGTGATTCTCACTTAATCGGTTACAGTGGATTCTTTATTTTCCTCTCATTCAGCGGAAATTGCTTCGTCAAACGCCGTCATTTTTCAGAATAGTGGTCACTTTCAATTTCCCATCATTAGCTGTAGACTCAATATAGGCTCAACTTCTGGACAAATGCCTTCCTTTTATTTTGAAATTGTTTGCGACGACTGACTTGACTTCAAATTCAGGCTTGACCGTAGTCAGTGAGCCGCATTATTCTAGCCTGGCCGACTTGAACTGGAGCGCAATATTTAATTTGCAGTACTCATGCGCACCGGCGCACCACTTATGCGCACCCTTGGTTATAGTAACACACCATTGCAAATAGTCATGCTAACAATGCTAACACTAACATGTTTACACTGCATGTTGATAATAAAGACGGTTCTTTGATATTTTTCCCTGAATTTGAATTATACCTCTTGAGGGACATTTTCATTCCTTGCCAACACTTCACCTTTTCGGCTTCGGGTCAAGCAGTACGCCGGTGTTGTTTATTTGCGGTTTACTTGGCCGCTTTGAGCGCGGCTGTGGTGTAGCTTGTGTCACGAAAGAGTGGAATAAAACACAGTAGGGAGAGGGAAAAAAAAAATCATAAGGGTGAGGAAAAGTATGGGAGGACACGAGTGGGAGGGTGCGGGGGGGCGGGTTTCGCGGAGGGGTTGGATAGCACTGGCGGGAACCCAAGGCTGGCTAATAGTATCTGACACACTGCAATTTTGAGGCTTATATCAACATTGTTTTTACAGCTGTAATTAAGCCACCTAATCAGAAGCACATTGGTCGGGACAGTCTGGGGCCGTGAGGGGGCAGACACACACACACACATACACACTCGTGTGTTGAGCCCTGCGGCAAAGCAGCAGCAGCAGTGGCGAAGTGGAGGCCGGCCAAGGCAGCTGTGGGTGGGAGATCATCCTGAGTGTGACACACACACTCGCACGCTCGCGCCACGCTGAATGCAAATGTAGCATCATGTGTGTTTGGCTTTACATTTGCTTGTGTCTGTGGATTCTCGCCATAAATCATCCCCGGTGCGTGCGTGTCATGGTCGTCTCGTGGCGTGCGTATCCGTGTTTATCAAACGCTCCCAATCTTACTCGCATATGCGCCCGAGTGCGATTCCATGCGCACATGTGCATGCGTGCGGTCACCTCGGCACCGCTGAGGTTCACCCCACCCTTGTCGGGGCTCGCCGCCGAGTCACCCAAGTCTCAAATGGCAAGCGAATACACGCACGCACACACGGTGCAGGACGCGGGGCTCGGCGGGGGCCAAAGTCAACAGATGAGCTGGTCTGTACTGGCTCGCTGTGTGTTCTGATTGTAAATTGTGCTGGTGATGATTAGAGAACTCCAGCACAGGATGTCGACTCTTAAAACTGTCCAGAGAAAATAATTTTCTACCATGTTCAGGAAAGCTTTTTATTTTTTTTAACCTACCCCCCCCCTCCTCTTCCTCATCCGTCGTTAATTTAAACATCATGTGGATGAAGTCGGTGTGTAAATTGGTGTAAAGCCTCCAGAGTAGGAAAAAAACAAAAGCCAGACAATGAAAGCCGTTTTCAGAGTTTCATCTTGCAAGTGCAATACAATACACCCAAAAAAAACGAACTGAACAAAAATATTAAATTAAAGCGGCACCTAGATGTATGAGTGGGCTGACTCGCAAGCAAAAATGTGAGCACTAGATGGCGTGGCGGCGAACCCAACTCCACGAAAAAGCAACATTTTGGCAGATTGGGAACAAAAAGAATAAAAGACCTGTTAAATGCAACTCCCAGTTTAAACCAAACTACCATTCGCATTTATGTTTCTCAAACAAGCACATAACATTTGGAAAGTTTGCTAGCATAAAATGGCAGGCGACGCTAATTGCATTCTTCTAGCTTTTGTTTTTGCTTCTTTTTCCGTAACCCTTCCATTGCACACGCTTGTTCATACACCCACAAGTATCCCGTTTATGTGCGCACATCTGTGATCGCTTTGCCTTATTTGTGTATGTTTGAGCGGAGGAAAGTCTTCCACTTGCTGCGCGCCGTGTTAATGTGTGCATAATCAGCGTTATCTCCCCTTTTGTCATTATTATTCCAGTGTAGCTGTCAGAAGCAAGAAAGATCAATGAGGCCGCGTGTGGAGGATAGGCAGAGCTTGATGGGATGATTTATTCTCGTTCCGCCGTTACCTCCCACTCGCCGGGTCATGATGTCATCACCCCCGAAACGAACGACTCTGACTCATTGCTCGTTGACCACTCCGATGTTTGTCCAGAGAAACAAACTAACAAAGATGGATGACTGTTGATATGTTTTTGCAGCTCTGGCACGTTTTAAAAACTTTTTTTTTTGTGGAGTGAAAAATAGGCACCAGTAATCCAAACTGGACACGAGTTGTTGGGCCAGCTGGCACTTTGGAGTTTCACATTCTTGTTCCCCTGCTGCGTCTCCTCGACTTTGGTGGCCGGGAATGTGTTCGCCACGACCGAGACCTCTCACCACATTTAGATTTATTCCCCTTTTCCACTTGTTCAAACTATGCCGCACTTTGTGGGATTAAAAGTTGAAATTTTTCATTGGGAAATATTGGAAACTTTCTGTGGAAAGTTTGGGAATTTATGTGAAATTGTTTGGTTAGGTTTGAGTTGACTGGGAACTGTTCTTTTGGTACGTGTTTCTGTAGGGACTAATTGTGTGACGGACAGGTCAGCCATTTTTAAAGTTTGGGCATCATTTGGAAATGTTTGTTTAGACAGGCAAAGATGCAGGTCACATGCAAAACAGGTAAGAAATGTTTGGCTCTTTGCTTTAGTGTGTTGTTAAAAATGTTTGTTTATACTTTAAAGTGGTTTGTGTGTTTGTTGCTGAGCGTATAGTCATGTGAATATTTTGTGTCGTTCGTAACAGTTGGTTAAAAGTTTGATAATCTGCTTGAAGTTCAAAAGGAATTGCTGTAAATTATGCCAAATTGCTCTGAGTTGTCAGATGAACATTATACTAGAATAAATATATTTAAAATGGCACTCATGTAGGATATTAGTTGACAAAGATGAAAACAAAGGACATACAGAAATAGTTACTTTTATAAACATAAAATGTAGTTTAAATTTTGTTTTTTTTTGTCCTTTTAAAGCAGTTTCTATTTTATTTATGTATTTATTTATTAGAATTTTCATTCAGGTTATTTTGTTATATTTTGTTAAACGTAATGGAGTCATTAGAAAAGCATGTGAGCCTGTCATTGTTGACTAGCATTGTCCAGACATTTGGACCAGTCACCTAAATAGGTTTTAAGACTGACCTAGATAAAAAAAAAAAAAAAATAAGCAAATTAGTCTGAGTCACCATTTTACCGTTACAATGACTATAATTGTTGTGACACTTCCAGGTGAAAAATATTCCCTTACGACCGTCTCACTCTCCCTAAATGACAAAAACCAAATGATTCTGAATCATTTGGAAATGCAACGTGAGGAGCATCCAAGTTCTGAGTTCAACATTCCAATCAATATGTTAATAATGAAACCTAGTCCGCTCCAGTCATGTGGCGCGTTTTGAGCCGTAGGAAAGCAGACATGACTCCTCGCAGCAATTTAACATTGTGGTACAGCAGCGGAGTTGAGGGAGAAGCCCGAACGATGCTATTACAATGTCAACACGGGCCGTCCAAAGTATGTATTCCGACTGCGGTCCCGTGTCTGTGGGGACCGGCCGGCGTCTCGCGTTTTTCAACGTGCACGAGAGGGACTTGGAAAGAAAAAGCCAGATTTATACCTTCTACGCCCAGAACGTCCTGGAGATATATTAGGCGCGACCAGGGTGGATTTTATGAAAGTCCACTCGGGTTTCTCTGCTTCAGCATTTTGTCACCGTGAGGATATTAAGTGGCGACAACGGCAGCCATTAAAATATGACCTCGCCTCGTCCCGTTTACACACCCATACGTCTTGCTGTCTTACTCATGCTCTTGGCTAATTGTTTTCCGTGTCTGGCTAAAACGCAATCGATTTGTATTTCGCAGAAAAATAATAAGGCTCAGGCAGCATTCGGGAAATCCTGCCGGCCCGTTGCAGCTGGTGTGTAATGAAGTCCGCTCCTTGCGCAAATACTAAAGTTGAAGGCATCATTTCAAAGACTTTTTTTTCCTTGAAGCTAAAGACTTGTTTTATTCTAATGGCACTCCTGAGAACCATCTCGCGTCTCTTGATATGAATGTAAAATGTGGAACTCTGCGTTTAATATAAAAATGGATGTAATAATATAGAAATTCCTACAAGAATCACATTTAACTGTTCTTAATGATGGCCAAAACTTTGTGAAACTTTTTTGTTTCCCCACCCTTGGAAATTACAATTTATTCAAATTTCAACTTTCTTCTTCCACAACAATACATTTTTTAAAAATAATATTTTCATCATAATATTCCAACTTAATTTTCCTAAAATTAGAATTGTTTTGTAAATAAAATGATTTATTTGTCCTGGTCTCTGGAATCTATCCCAGCTGATTTTGGACAAATGGCGGACTGCACTCCGGACTGGTTGTTGTTGGAATCAGCGGAGAACGTCTGATTTAGTAGGAGGCAACGATACGGTGTCAGCGATAACAAAGCAAATTGTATCCAGCGAGTGGTCAATATCCTCAATCGATGCCGTTCAGATTTTGACCTTGCAGCCATGAGTTGTTTAATTTCCGGCAGCGTTAAGTAGAAGGGACGGAACGGGATTGTTGGGCAAGGGGAATTTTGGAAAGTGATGTTTGTTTTCTTTGCAATTGCGAGGTGGAGCTCCCAAACTCGAGGGATCCGAGGCAAATCTTTGGGGTCAAAACACTTGCAGGCAAACAAAAGAGCAGGATAGTGTAATTTGGAAAGATGCACAGGGCGCACAGGTGCCATGTTTGTTAGCGGCGGGCGAGGTTTCTGTCAAACTCGGGCCAGGTTTGAAAGAATAAATGTTATCCTCAGTTCCAAAAATATTTGTTTCTAACTTTATTAAACCCACAATTTAACAATAATTAAAATAACTTCAAAACACAAAAAGGAGAATTAATCCAGGGCAATTATTTTATAGTTTTTTTTCCTAGTTTTTTTTTTAAGTGGTCTTTCCTAGTGGAACTATTTTATAGTTTTTTTAAGTGGTCTTTCTATTTTTTCCCTATTTTTTTTTTAAGTGGTTATTGATAGCAGAATTATTTTAGTTTTTTTTTCCTATTTTTTTTTTAAGTGGTCCAATCGTGTGTGTGTACAATTGGTATTTTTTTTTCTTCCTATGTCAACATGACCTGCAACATACTGGAAATTAGGAAAACAACAATTAGGCTATCTTGTGCCCCATCTGTCAATGGAATGTAGCAAGGTGCTTCACAAAGTGAAATCAAGCAGCAGAGCAAAGGGAGAGGAGGCAAAGTGCGATGGAGATGCCAGTGGACTACACGGTGAGGAACTGAGCGCCGGGCAGGGAAAACACCGTTGCGCTGTTCGTTTGGAGACATTCTGTCAAAGTCGGGCCCGGGCCTGACACCGCAGATCACAGTTTGACGGACGGTGAGAGTAGCATACGCTGACTGGGTCCTATTAAGGTGGATGTTTTCAAAGTTTCAGCCCGGCACTGGGGAAAAAATAGGAAGGACACAGAGGGGAAGCGGAGCCTGAGTGGAGCTGACATGCTTCAAGACCCTCTTCCCCAAACGCGCTGTCGGGGGTCAAATCGTTTTTCCTTCCTTCCTTTAAGTCCTTCGCCCAACTGACTACACGTCTAATGGAGAGCTGGGAATAGCCACACTTCTTGCAGTCACAAACAGGTTCCTGGATAGCAGAGGTGTTAGTTAGTAACATATTGAAGCTTCACGTTCAAAGTTGCTGTGTGGGAAAAGTCAAATCGAGGAGGTGATTTGAAATTTCAAGCAGGCCGAGTTGAGGCTTCATTTGAAGGAAGGCGTATTTTTGTGTTGAGTATCTTTAATTTAATAGAAATGAAAGAAGCTCCTCGCATTGGCAGTGAAGCCAAATGACTGTGTTCACGCCCACAACGGCGCAAACACCCCTAAGTCACCTCATACGTCACCTCTGCCAAACACACACGGCACCATGTGAACAAACTCGCGCAAGAGTCCACCCGAGCGTAAACCCACACAAACGTTCAAGTCGGCACGTGTCGTTTTAGTGCTCCAAGACCAGCGTGTACTTTAGGCGGGACGCCAGGCGAGACCTTTTCATAGTCCTCTCCTGGATCAATGCTCCCCTGCTGTCACAGAGCTGTGAGCAGACAGAACCAAGCATGAGAGGCACAAAAGCATCGAGAGCAACCGGAGGGAAGGTAGGGAGGGGCGCGCCACGCCACGCTCGGCTGTGTATGCGGCGGGTCGTCAAGCGAGAGGGCCGAAAAAAGCAGACACGCCGCACCTTGACCACCTATTATGAAGCTCTTTGCCACGATGTCAAGTGAAAGCAAGTTAATTGGGTGAAGCTGTAGAGCATGCGAGGGCGGCGCTGCAAGCCTCTCGACCGCTTGACAGTTGAGTGTCAGCGGGACCCACTCAAGTGTGGCTGAGAGACAGAGCCCTGTCACCGGGCCTAAAGCGGCGCCGCTGGGGCCGTTAAAGCGGTAAGAACCCCCCGCCCCCCCCCTCCCTTCCACTGCCCACATGCGCATGCACATGACACACACCCAATTATACTCACTCATGCCCTTTTGGTGCACGCCCACTCTTTGTCCCAAATGATTATTTTGAGACATACAACCTAAAATTCATTCAGTTGCTTATTTATTTATTTATTTTTTCATATTTAAGCTGTTTGAGCGGCATGTCTGCTTCACAATTGGAACTGCCTGGATTTGAATTTAGGATGCATGGTGGGGAAAGTTAATTGGAGAGTAAATTAGGGGTGTCCAAATTATGGCCCGGGGATCAGTTGTGGCTCGCTGCTTATTTTCTTAGCGGCTTAAGGTATATACGAAAAATAATATTTGACGCGAGCCAAAGTGAATTATATAAATGGAATTGGAAGAAAATTGTGACAAAATAAGAGCTCAAAAAGAAAATAACTGAGGTTACATTTTTAAAACTACTAAATAAATACAGTAAATAATATAATTTTGGCATAAAACTCCTTTATTTTTATTTTTCAATATCATTTCATCAGTTAATTTTTAACTTGTATTTATTTTGGTATTGCTGGACAGCCATTACACAATACTAAATGACCATTCTTTTCTTTCAATGGACAAATTAGAAAAATAATTCCTTAAATTAATACTTCGCCTAATTCAAAAATAAAAACTGCCATGTCTGTGATGTCATGCATAATGAAAACCAGTTCGAGACCCCCAAATTAACGATCCTCATTCATCGTCTTGGATGGGATTGTCTTGGGTTTGAATTCAAACATTTCATTCCAAATACATTTAATTTATCCCGCAACAATTCCTGACATTTTGCATTTAATTGCGTGGGCTGAGATCGTCGGACTGCCTGCTCCGTTCTGCGCAGCGCGGCAGACGATTCCACACAATTAGCCAAATCGGCGACTGTGCCGGGACAAAGTCCTACTAACAACCTTGTCAAATGCTTTGTGCCCTTCAGAATAGAGACTGTGTTCTGGCCCATCAGTTTCATAAGGCCTACATTATGGATGGTTGAGTATGTTGAGGCACCCACGGCAGGGGGAAATCTACTGCCTTCCTCGGCGCAAATATTCTAGCGCCGCCGGTGTGTAAACCGCCACAAACGCTAAGCTCTCATCTATCATTCAATCCTCTTTAATTAGGCTGTTTTTGTCATACGGCGGGAAGGGGCGCCGTGTAGCACTTGCGGGGGAGCCAATGATACAAAAGAGATGGTCTCATTTCCATCTGACAGCGTGATGGAGATTGAACGTGAGCTTTAGGAAGATAAATGGACTCTCCGCCAAACCCTCCCCGACATTGTCAACAACGCGGCCGTCCCCGGGGAGCCGCTTAGCGCTGAATATTTGGGGGCCTCTTTCATTAAGTTCTGCTTAGGTTGGCCAGTGGCATGTCAGGTTCGGGGCTCATTTTATCGTTGAGTATCTTCAAGGGGAGGATGAGTGGGAATCAAAAGGGGTAAAATGTTCAATATGGTCCAGGATTTTAGCGAGAAGTAAGCTAATCTGCTCAAAATCAACAGCGGCGTAGCTAGCGCTAATCTGCTCAAAATCAAGCTAGCGAGTGGGTTAGCTAAACAACTTGAGGTGTTTTAATTGTGGGGGAGCTGAAGGCAAACACAGCAGACTTTGGGCAGGAGTTAAACTGATCAAACTGTATTTAAAGGCAGCATCATTAGTTCCAGAATTTTTCTAACGCAGACCAAAAATAGGGTTTGATTTTGCTAACGTTTGCTAACATTTGATTTCAGTCGTTCCCTTTCTACCTGAAGACTTATCACTTAAAACCTGAGTCTCATCCGAACGCAATCGGATACGCTTGGAAAATCAAATTCCTTCGATATTTCACCTATTGTTAAAATGCCAGCAATGACTGTGAACCGCTTCATGGCTCATGAAATGACGCTAACAGCTCAGTAAACTGCTTAAAGGACCATTACGTCTTCTCGCTTCCTCGGCCTTAACAGGTTGAATGTACTGTCAGACAGTCAAGTTAATTGGCAATAAACATTAGGACTTGAACAATATCACAATGTGTTATTTTGATAGCCATCTCCTCTACGTTTATTTTTCAGTCTTTTCCACAAATGGTCTCGGGGCCAATTGGTGATTTATTTTATTTGCCTATGTACAAAAATAGTAACTGTTTGAAGTCATTAAACATGTTTCAAAATTGTCTTTAGTGTTTGTAGGGAAAGCTAGGACTGTCATTATGAATTTCAATACTCTGGTACTTTACCCCCGACAACATACATCGTATTGAAAAGGTAAGTTTGTGGGATCACTGGATTCCGCCCCTTCTAAGTTCCCTAACAAAGGGCAACAAAAAGAAGGAAGGAAATCAATAAGCCATTTTAGTCTCTATCTATCAACGCGGATTCCTCCTTGTCTGTTTTAAAGCGGGGGGGACGTGGCACTTTAATAGGATAGCGCAGGGCGGTTTGAAATGTATGCCAATGATTCCTGTCATTTCATGGCAGCCCGGCCATGGTTCACTGAGCGCCCACTTCCTCCCTGTCAGCTCCACTGGAGACAAGCATTTAGTTGCAAACTTTGAGCAGGTTGCACAAACCAGATATGATGTGACTGCTACTTCCAATCCCCATCCTTCTCCTTCATTCATGCCGCCATGCCACCGCCGGGTAAAAGCGAGATGGCAGGAGAGTGTTTTCCCCTCCATTTACCTGGAAATAATGGTGAAGAACCAATCAAAGGAGGAGCAAAAATAGTCAACCAACAGGTTACGTGAGACTAGAAATTTGGCTTGAGACGATCAGGATCACTGAAAATTAAAAAAAATAATGATAATCATTGCATATGCTAAATAGTACGTTTTTTTTTGCATGGAATTTTATGACAGAAGTTGACTCTCCTTAGTAGTCTCATCTTACTGTATTCATTTTATCATGTAAAAGTTAAGACTGTTCAACTAATTTCCAATTAAACCTGGAGCGAATCTTTTATATGATTTCCAATGGGAAACTTTTTTCGGTAAATATGAATGAAAATTGGAATTTTAGTGACCATTTATTTAGTCCCGTTGGCTTTTGTTTGCAAATCATTTCACAGCTCTCGCTATAAGGTCATCGCCAAGCATTTGACCGACTCCCGCGTCCCAACAGCAGACCAGTTTAGTCAGCATCAAGTTAGCCCTGCTTGGCCCCAATGACAGTTTGTGCGCGTCAAGGCCACGGGCCCTGCATTTTCTGCCTTGTAGCACACCAAAGTAAAATCGCTTGTCAGGCCGAGGTGTCTGTGAGCTGACAAGATGCCCCAGTGACATTTCAGCTCGAAAGAGCAAGTGTCTTGCAACCGAGTGGTCAAATATCAGAGAATAGGTCAAGCAGGGCGGAGCGGAGTGCTATGCGGAAGGCCGCTCTCCCCGCCGAACGCCCCCTTGACTTTGACAAGTGGGACTGCTCGGGGGGTCAGCGGGGGCGCCGTTGCGACGGTACAAAGTGATGTTCTGTTGGGCATGGTCAGACACTGTGCACCTTATTGGCTTCAAAAAGGAAAAGACATTGACATTGATTAATCTTCTTAACCCCCCCCCCCCCTCCCCGACACGAAGTGAGTGGTGTATGTGCTCGTAGGCGGGGTAGGGGGGGGTTATGGCAGCCCCATCAGATGGGCCACTCCAGTGGTTTGTACGGAGCATGGCCCCCTGAAATGTACTCTGGCATTCATTAGAATATCCTTGACACCTATCATGGGGGGGAGTCAGCCAGGCTCGAGGGCCAGCTCCTCGTCTCTTGTGATCGCTGTCACCTCCAAAGACTTTTCAGACTGCTTCACGTGGCGCAAAGTTGCTGCTGACTAAAATACGACAGTCAAGTAAGAACAGGTATTGTTCTGCAAGAATAATGTACCATTTATTTATTTAAATTTTATTGTCTCCAACTAAATAAGTATCCCAACATCAAGTGGTTGAAAGTAAAAAAAAAAATGCACCCAATAAAATCAACCCCCATTCCATTCTGGCTTTTGTAAAAGTTGTAATCCCACATTTGACCACTAGATGGCATCAGGCGTTTTATTTGTTTACCGTAATCACAAAAGGACGATTCAGTGACTGTATCTCATGTCGGAATGTGTTTGTATATTTGCAAAACTGTGACTTTTGAGCTGCGACAGACTTTTAAGAAGCCGCATTTTCATGCCCTTATTCCTTTCATAGCATCGCAAAGACGGCATTAAAATGAAAGCACCCCATTTATTACGCTTCAACTTTTCCCGTCTCTCTTTGCCGATTTCCTTTTTTTTTTTTTCCATTTTTGCTGCATTTTAATGCGCACAGAAAGAGAGTGAAATGGAGAAAGAGAGCGCACCCGTGTCAAAGTCCTGACAGCCATCACGGCATTACAGCGCTGCTGACATAAATATTTAACACTGAGGGGCAACCTACAGCATGTCATGTCACGGCCGTGATTAGGGTGAACGGTGACCCCCTCTCATAGTAACATGGTTTCTTGTTGGAGAGTGGCGGACAGATGGTTGGAAAGGGGAGAGGAGGGAGGGGCGGGCTTTCGGGGCGGGGGCACGTGTCAGTGCTTCATAGGTTCCTATCACAGGAAGGACAATGCTCCCTTTAACCTTCATTTCCATAAAGCCATTCCTTTGGAACAATGTTCCCCCGCCGCTCTTTCAACTCCCTACCTACTTCTTCTTCACGTGGAGCGGAACTGTTGCCGATCCCAACGCCTCTAAATCGTACACGGCCGGGGCCTGTCCGACGCATGTTTGTGTGCCATGCCCCCCCCTCTCACCCCCAAACACCCTTAAGAGCCCGATAGAGAGAGCCGTTAATCGTTGAGCCAACATCATTTGTTTGTTTATCATCGATTGGCTCAAAGATGTTTTTCCAATGTTATGTCATTGTTTGCGTGCCGTCAAGAGGGAGCCCCCCCCCCCCCTGTGAATAATTCCAACCTTAATTGGAAAGAAATCCATACGTGCAGGATCTACGTACCGAGGCATCGAGGGCTAATCGATGCCTACTTTAGGCTTCACCGTCAAAATGAGTCCAAATACCCGATTCACGCCAGGAACATTATTAATTAATAAGGAAACTGAACAGATGGTACAATTACAGGTCAAACACAGTTAAATCTCTGTTTGACAGATCCAGAATCAAGTCCTTTGACCCAGCCTTTGAATTTGGACAAGTTGATTGCGAGAGGTAGGTCGGTCCAGTACTTCCCCGTAATGTCGGAACCAACGTAAACAGATCCCTTGTACCGAAGATTCTAACACGTGGGACTAAGTATCTTTGATTTCGTGCGATTGGCAGTCGACTGCTTTTCCATCGTCTGATGGCCCTTCCGGTAGATGCCACATTACACCGGCGCTGCGGTCCGGGCTCCATCTCGTCAATTCCGCGTTAAGTCACACGCATCATTTTGTGGCCTCCCTTAAGTGCATCTGTGTTTGTTAAGTGCCCCGGGTCATACCAGTGTGGCGTTAATCCAATTTGGCCTGAACATTTTGTGAGAAGGAGCGGTCGCCTCGTGGTGGACAGAGAAAGGTCGGGACATACCTGGGGGAAAAAAACAGGGGCAGCGAGTTTCCCCCAGGTGGACCACGGAAACAAATAAGAGGTCTTGAGTGCTGCTACCTGTCCCCGTGGTCATTTAGGCACACACTCTCTTAGTCGCATCGAGTGAGACAAAAGTCGCTTGTTAAATTTTAATGGGAAGCCTTTCTAGGCCAGCTCTATTGTCTTTCCCATCAAAGACTCGGGAATACTCGGATCTCTCCAGTGGACGGTGACAATAGAGAGCCCCCCCCCCCCCCCTCGAATCGCCGTCCAGCCCACCTCTTTAGCGGACGGTCGGAAGTGGGATGTTATTATTATTTCATGCCTCAGAAGAGTTGGCCGTTCACTTTAGGGCCCGGTCGTTGCCGTCGGAGACTGGCGCTCAAGAGTGCACACGCGATTGTTCACTCGCCATTTTCTTACATGCCCCCCGAGCGGAAAGAGACGCGTTCGTTCAACCCTGTTTCACTTGGTAAGACAAGAAAAGCATTTAGTGCTTTGGCGCAGGTCAAAGGTGGCGGGCGGAGTAATGGGCAAGCAAACGGTGAAGTCCCGTTCACGAGGTCTACCCACATTCGCGCTGGAAATAAGACAAAGCCAATTTACTTGGAAGAATTGAGGGAGTAGGAGAAAGTACAAATAGAGTACGAACTTGATTTTGTTTTAAGAGGAATAATTCGATTTGGTTCGATTAGACAGGGTATGATGATTTTTCATACATATGAAAGAACCTGTCAGTACTGTAACTTTAAAACTTCTTCCAAGGATATATCGCTCCAATAAAAGACGATTTCAAACGTGGATCGATTCGAGTCGGTTAAATCAAACCGATTCTCCAATTAAAATAAGTTTTTGTTACAACCCTAATCTATTTATTTCTATATTTATTTATTTGTATACTTTTCATATTTCACCGGCCATAGCGTTGAACACGTTTTGTCCTCGAGTCCCGCTCAGACTCCGGCCTTTCTTCGAGCCCCATCAAACTTTAATGATGTTTGCATCTGGCTATCTGCGAGTGTGAAAGGCATTGGGCTCATTATAGCGCCACACTCAAAACTGACTTCCCGGAATATGTGTGGACGCAATGAACGGAAATGGATTTTGCCATCAGGAAAGAAATACAATTCCAAAGTAGTACAGTCAACTTCTTTTACGGCATCTCGGAGCACGTCGTCACAGCTTTGACGTCGACGCCCGCAACACGCCACACGTGCCTTCTGAACCGACGTGTAAATATCAATGTATTTATTCATTTTCCGGTTCCAACCTTTCGCCGGCCATTTACGCCGAGACGTCTGTGGCTGTAATTAACGAAGGAAAATAGAGTGGCTCTGACCTTTGGAGCCGACTGACTGACACCCAGAGACACTTACAATCTCCTAACCTTCACAAATGTCAAAAGAAACCTAAATTCTGACACCTGTCCTCCCTCCTCGCCCGTACTTTGAGTCTCCTTATGTTTACTATCACCTTATTGATTTGTTTGCCAGGAGTCTGCGGAGCTCCATTAAATATTCACAGCTTGTTTTTCCCCTTTCGCCATCACTTTATTCTAAAATGCAATTTGTCTCCGTGGCTCCTCTTTATAAGCCGAGTTCAGCTTACAAGTTGTAGATACATGAAGGAAAATCCTTTCCGCCATTAATTTTTAAATCTCTATTTCTTTGGATCTCTAAATCCCCTTATCTCCTTTGGCAGTTAGCTCGTTTTGTCGAGGAGCCGGGCTTCAAATAATAGCGGGAGCCCCCCCACCCCCTTGCGTACTTATACGCCCGATAAGTATCACTGTCTGGAACGCGGTTCATAGGAGGGACCATCCCGTCCAGCCTCGTAATTGATTCATGGCCTCACGCTACGATTTTCTCCGCAAATTTCCAAGTCAACTTTGCGCAAAGTTTCCTGGTATTGATTTGGTGGCGAAACTTTGTTTTGTTTGGAGAGAGCGTTGTTAAATACTATGGCAGCCTTTTTTTTTTTGCCCCTCCCCTCGGTTTTAATTCCGCCTCCCCCCCAACGGGGGCGAGCGCTGACGTCTTTGCTACCGTCAGAATGATTAGGTGTGGCTGCGGAGGGCAGCATCCAACCCCTCGTCTTCGCCGCCGGCTAATTTCATTTGACGAGCAGAGAAGACGCGTTTGGGTTGCGTTTGAGCCTTTTAACGTCGGAAAACTTCAAAGGGTTCCGACTCATCTGCAGCGATTGTGAATGACAGACAACACAGCTCTGATGAGACGGAGCCACGGAATCGCTCGGTTTTCTTTCACTGCGTGCGTCTGAATTATCTGGAATATTTTGGCTGTATCGATACGAGCGATAGGCCAATTCATTTTGTGGTATTGATATTGCGATATTCTCACGAGCGTATCGGCTACACAGTGTTGATGCAAAGTACGTTCAAAACTCGTTTAAATTAAGAAAAATAAAAAATAAAGTATCTATCAAAAATCCTTTAATTAAAAAAAAAAATCTATCCATTCATCCTGCTAAAATGAATGTATATTTTATTTTTTACTTCAAAATTAGACTTCAAAAAATATTTTTCAAAAATCAAAATTGAGAATTTATTCTCGTCAAATTGCCAAATTTCGTTTATAAATATGAATGCAATCCTGTTGGGCCCCTCAAGATGGGCAGTAATCACTTTGTTCCTGTCGGCTGACTTCCTGCGAGAGAGAGGCAGTGCTAATCAGAAGTGGCGTCGCTCACGCGAACCTGGACTGGAAAGGAGGGGAGGGCGGGCGGAGTTGTGCCTGAGATGACACCTCACAGATTTATTACCTCCATCCCAAGATGGGAGAATCTTTCAAAAGAAGGCAAAATAAATAAAGATTACTTTCAAGTTAAGTAAACATGGCACATGCTGGGCGAAGAAATCTGAATTAAAAGACAACTTGTCCATGCTCGACTTGGATTTTATTTGATTATTTGATAAATAAATTAATTAATAAATGTATTTGCTCTTACTATTGAATTGTTTTATTAATTTACATAAAGCACATTTAATTATGAATACAAAAAAGTTGTCAGTGACATCATCTTTGCAAGTCCAAGACAAGACAAAATAATTAATAATAATAATTTTTAGAGTAGAGTTTTTTGCATGGCGGTAAAATAGGAATATGTTTAAAAATATATGTATATAAAAATGAATGGTAAATTTTAAAATAAATTAGTTGTTAAGAAACTTGTATATTTAAGTTAAACAATTATTCAATCTTCTCCCAAATAATTCCTTTGGTCAGTTGTGTTTATGAAGAATATTAAAGTCCATGTTAGGCCGTTTCCCCCATTGCGCCTCCCATTAAGGCTTTGACCTTTCCATGTAACTAAAGTGGCCTTTTCACCCACTCATGTTCACCTTTGACCCCCGCCTCTCAGCACAGGTTATGAATTGCGTATTGATCCCGTCTTCAAGATGGTCACCTATCGATATAGTGTTGGCTTGTGCGCCTGATCACTTGTCATACGTTGTCATTACGACTTCCGCCCATCGTTTTTCAATCCATTGTCATGTTTTCTCCTCATTATTTTTTCCTCATACTTAATTTTCATTTGATCAACATTGCCTAATTAGCATATATTTTCCTTACATTTTTATTCCAACTATGTTAGAAAAAAGAATCCAGAATCACAGCTTCATTTATTATTAAATGTTTTTTTTCCCCCCATTTGATTGTATTTTTATTCTCTCCTCAGGCATAATCTCAAATATGGATGACATTTTGTAACGTAATTTTTTTCTGACTAAAATTCAGACTCAATTCACATAACCAGATTTTCTTCCCTTGTTTTCCAAATATTTTTATGCTCAGCCAGTGAACAGTCAAGCCACATGTGCGAGTGTGCGTACAGACACACACACACACAAGCTCACACACACACAATTGTAGGACAGGGTGGTAAAGGTCATCGCCATGAGTTGAGGAATGACAGGAAACAATGAACCTTCCCAGGTCCAGTAAATTAACCCATGTCACAGGCCGCTCATTCCCACTGATCAATACTGAACACTTTGCTTTCAGAAAATGAGGGTCATCCTCCGCGGGCCGCCCACCTCCCCGGGGACGGACAGGAACGCTGATAAAACAATCACCATAAAGAGGTTCCAGCTAAAAAGGTGGGTGGATAAAGGTTCGGGTTGGGGGGGGGGGGGGGGGAGTACTCGGCGTGCGGAGGCTTCCTCGTGTCAGCGCGCTCTTCGCTAAGAGCCGCTTGCCAGGGCTCTGACAGCGGCGCGGTCGATAAAGTGGATTTGAGATATAAATGTTTCCCAGAGCCCTCTCCATCACGTGAAGACACCTGCAGGGTGGTGACAGAGTCTCTGTCACCACCAGGGCAGCTTGCCCTGGTCCCGCCATGCTTACACATAGTTAGACTTAAATCGGTTTTGACTTTAGATGGCAATAAAAATACCCACCATAAAATTTGAGGTCATCAAGCTAAAAACTGAGTTCAATACTTTTCACCAGAACTGAAGATGCCTTTTAGAGAGTCGAATAACATTTTCTTCATCCATCTCCTTGGATGGAATGTCATTCCTGAAAAATAGTAAGAACAAACCGAAGTCTATATCCCAACCCATACCGCTTGGCCGCGTTCCCAATTCTAGAATTTTAGGGAGTTGGAGGAAAGTTCAAGCTGTCATTGTGACCAGACACTCACGTCCGCACTCAATCCACTCCCCCACTCTTGTGCCTCTTGACTAACCTCGGTTTGCGGCGGTTGCAGTCTTTACCAGAGCATATTAACGGCTTAGATGAAGGGATCTGGAATCTGGTCAGGGCTGCTCCATTGGCCTGGAGAAAATGCTTGAGCAGCAAATGCAGTGGCGACGAAGGGTAGCGCGACTCCCCCCACCCCCACCCCCACCCCCCATTAGGACTCATTCCCTCTGCCGGTGACAAAGTGGCTCCAAGTCTTGATTTTCTGCTGATCCAATGTGTGCCGGAGGCAGGGAGGGAGCCGCTGTCATCACTTACACGGGGGCCGCCGTTGGCTAATTGCAGCCGACTGTCGATGCATGCATTTGGTCTTTTCTCAGGCCTACATTATTTATCGGTGAGAAAATATGCTATTGATTTTGAGATGGCACGGCCAGATATAAGTGAAGTTGCTAAACAGCTGACAAGACACTCAGTAACTTTGATGCGAGTGTCATTGCCGTACAGTAAAACGCTCAATAGGATGTGAAATGATGTTACCGGGGCTCATTGTAATTTGCCCGCCGTCTCGAGATTGACTCTTGATTTGCCTTGTTGCTTAGCCACATTAGCCTATGAAAACCGTTTTTAGCAAGACAATACCAAGACGTATCACACCATAAAAATATACATATATATATATAAACACGCTATCAAGACTTTCGGAGTGAAATGTAACTTCATGAAGGAATCTGTTACTATTAGCAACTCAGAGCTAGCGGCTACTAACTCGCTGTTGCTAGCTAGCCTTCTGCAATGACGCCTTGGTAGCTGAGACCGCTAAAAACAACCAAAAATGTCAAATGCGAAAATGTCAGAATATTTCAAAGAGTCCTGAACTAAATTCTCGAATATTTCAGAGAGGAGTCATAGTTTTTACAATTGATTGAACCTTTTATTGTTTTTAAGTTCATGGATGGTCCACAAAATTCCCAGGCACTTTTTTATTTTCGGTCAAAGGGGGCCGGCAGTCGTCATTGAATTTATGTGCATTTTTTGCGTGTCGGCACTCAAACTTGCCATCTCGTGCCTTTCGCTCAGGTCACATTTTGAACCGTTGCCTTGATCACCTTCCAGTGCCATTACCTCATGACTAATAAAGACTTCAACGGTGCGCGTATGAGTACATTCGCTTCAGGGGCAACGCGGAGTTCTCCGCAGGAGTCCCGAAAACACGGCTCAAGTGCCGCCCCGCATCGCTACGATTGCCAAACGTCGCTAATGAGACGCATACATTTGCGGTGTGACACGTAATCCGGCTCCGATGCTTTCAGACGTTTTAACAAGGCCGACAAGTTGCGTCAAATCAAAGCGGGAACTATAATCGCAACTTCTACGCTTACTGTAAGAGTTGGAAGAGGAATCGCGTTGTTGCTCGGCCAAACTACCACTTTTCTTTGTTTTGCAATCGTCCTCCAATAAAACAAGGCTGGCTTTCACGGGCGATGAGGGAGGCAAGGACTTTGTAAATCCCGCTTTGCCTCCCTTGCCGTCTTCCTATAAAGCCCTTTGCGCCTAGCATACCTGCGAACTTTGATTCCGTGTA
Source organism: Syngnathus scovelli (assembly GCF_024217435.2). Classification (NCBI taxonomy): domain Eukaryota; kingdom Metazoa; phylum Chordata; class Actinopteri; order Syngnathiformes; family Syngnathidae; genus Syngnathus; species Syngnathus scovelli. The sequence goes on along the minus strand of NC_090851.1, from coordinate 2,783,453 downwards.
ATTGAAACAAGGCGAGAGCGGGATCCTCGCCAGCATATGGCCGCGCCTTGTAAGGTAATGTTTGCGCTGCAAAAAAAAAAAAAAGCGGCTAATGAATCCAAGTCTCAGGCGCTGGCACGGCCACTCGGCTCTCAAACTGAAAAGCGCCTCGGGATGCTGTCCCCTTTTTCCTCTCGACGCAGCTGTGAAAAGTTTAAAACGCCTGACCCCATAACATGAAACGGTGAGGGCAAACGCGGCTACAATTAAAAAGCGGCGGTGAATATATTACATTGGCATCCCCGGGTCATTATCCAGTTTATTGCCATTTGTACAGTGTTTTTATGTGCGTAGGATTGCCTTATAATTGCACTGTTTGCTTGTTTTGCTCAGTGTTTCGAAACTCCGAATGTGTCCATGCCTGTGTATCTGCAGTGACCCCCCCCCCCCTCCCCAAAACAAATAAACTTATTAGGCCAACTACAGCATGTAAAATTGATTAGTCTGTGCTAAAAACTAATATTTTTTCGGATTCAAAGCAACCACAACCCTTACTCTTAGCATTTTAGCATGGCTAACCTAGCGACACCAAAGCTAGCTTTGCGGCTGCGCTACTAGCGATCCATCGAAGCTCGTGTAAGGAGATCTTAATCCACTAACCAGACCAGAAAGCACCCTAACTGTCCTAATGCGGAGGCTCTCTGGGGGCTCTCGCAGGTACTGCTGGGCTGATTGGTGGAGATGGATGCTATCTGGTGTTGCGCGCCGCTCCGCCGGGCATTTAAACAGCATTACCGTCGCCGGCTAGGCAGAGAAGCCGGGCGGGAGGCCATTAGAAACGATGAATGATGGTCTCCTGACGAATCACTACGTGTCGTGACAAATGCGAGTTTTATGACACCGTGCAGTTGTTTGTGTCAGCGCGGATGACGGATGGAGCTACTCTTGTTTGCGTGCGGCCCGCTTGATGCATGGCTGCCCGCCCGCTCGGCGTAAAGCAATACCGTCGGCGCGGCTTTCTTTGCGTTTGTTTAACCGCTTCACGTCGGGGAGTTTCTCTTGATTGTGAGAAGAAAATTGGATGAGTTCAGGTTACGTCGTCCACGTGAGGTACAAGAAATAAACGCCTGCCTCAAATAAAAGTATTTTTGTAGTGAGGAGCTGGGATTTATTTAGAAAAAGAAATACCATTTTGGTTTTAGTATACTAACTAACGGATCTTGGGTTTGGTTGCCGCCGCTTCTATTTTCTTCATCCAAGTGCAAGTCGATGGCGATTAGCTTGATATGATTACGCGCGACTGGAATTGATGTTTACTCTTAAAAGCGTCAATAAAGGTTAGCTTTGTAATGCGCCGCGCTAGATCTCATTAATAACCAATCATGCCGAAATTCAATGCCAGTAATCTAAACTTTGTGTGCAATTTTTAATTTTTTTTTGTTTGATATTTTTAGTGTGTTGCTCATTTCTGCTTATTTCTAGTGCTAAAAATCTTCTCCAAATCAAAGATCTTAATTTTTCCACTTTCAAGGGCTCGCTTATTTATATTTTAAGCTATGAAAAAAAACAAAATCGCCGACAAAGAACGCCCTTCCTGGCCGGCCTCTTTTCATTTCAGACCTTGGTGAACTTATCAGAGTTGAAGGAATAACGCAACGCAGTAACGTTTTTACAACGTGTAAAAGCTTTGAGGGGAGCCTTTAACTTTAATGGTCCGTGAAAAATAAAGTTTGGGACCTCTTTTTTTTTTTTTCTTCCCGCCTCTCATGTCAATCACCTCATAAAATCACAGCAAAATCATAAATGGTCCTCCGTATTCTCAAATATTTTTCGAACAAAAACTCTGTTGCTGTTTGCAAACAGTTTCGGCGTTTCTTTTGTCATTCATTTCAGATCTGCTTTCCATTTTTGGAGCTGCAAGTGTGGGTGACTTTTAAAATGCGCACACGAGAACAAAAGGGGCAATGTTTTGTCCATATAATGAGATCGACCGTTGTGGTCCATTTTGTGCCCACCTAATCACACGCTCGCATAGATTGCTTGAAACCTCATCTTCCCGTTTGAAGCCCCCCCCTCCCTCCCTCCCTCCCTCGTGTGATCTGATTAGTGTTTTTACATGGGACGCCAGCCCGGCCCAATTACGGCGGCTTGACCACAATGTTCCAGTCGTTTGATTGGGACGGAGATTCACTGAGGTGGAATGGTAATTTCGGGCGGTTAAAGGCAGAGCCCCCCCGGACACGTGGCTCCCATAATGCAGCGAGGCGGGGAACAAAGGTGGCCCAATTAGTGCCCGCCCAAAAGCGTCTTGTCTTGGATCGCTAGCATAGTCGTACATTAGAGCAGCGGAGGGGAATTTTTTTTCCTATCAGGGGCTTGTTCACTTTTTATAAGGATTTCAACGGCCCCTAATTCATATGTGCAGGAACAAATTGTAAATGTAAAATATTTATTTTTACTATTCTTTTCATATATAGTAGGTCTGTACAATTTTAATAACCCGAGAAACCGTTTAAATTTTTTTAGTCAAAGTCAGCTTTATTGTCAATTTCTCCACATGCCAAAGACACACAAAGAAACCGAAATTTCGTTCCCCCCTATCCCACGGTGACAAGACATGGCTCACAACAGACAAACAAGTAAACAAGTATAACAAAAGCGTGCTGAATAAATAATGAATAAATAACACAACAATAAATAAATAAATAAATAAATAGGAGGAGCAGAAAAAAAAAAAAGGAGCAAGTGCGCGTACAGCAGACATTCCCGAAAATAGCGCAACAGTGCCGCACGCTACGCAGAAGGGGGTAGCGAGTTCAGGGCCCTAACAGCCTGGAGAAAGAAGCTGTTGGCGAGTCTGGTGGTGCGGGAGCGCAGGCTCCTGTACCTCTTCCCAGAGGGCAGAAGGTCAAACAAAGAGTGAGCCGGGTGACTCACATCTCTGGCAATCGAGGTTGCCTTGCGGGCGACATGGGAGGTGTAAATGTCCTTCAGGGAGGGTAGCGAAGCACCAATAATCTTACCAGCCGTATTCACTATGCGCTGCAGGGCCTTCAAGTTCTGCTCAGTGCAGTTACCACCCCAGACAGCGATGCAACTGGTGAGGACGCTCTCAATGGTGCCACGGTAAAATGTAGACAGGACTGCCTGAGGAGCACATGCACGCCTGAGCTTCCGCAGGAAGTACAAGCGGCGCTGAGCTTTCTTTGCCAGTGACGAGGTGTTTTCGGACCAGGAGAGGTCCTCACTGATGTGCACCCCCAGGAACTTGGTGCAGCTCACCCTCTCCACCACAGCACCGTCGATGAAATGCTTCAGCGGGTGCTGCTGTTTTGGTTAGCAACACGATACAAACGGGATCCGTCGTTTACTTTTTAAACAGGCTGCTGTTTTTTATTTATTTATTTTTTTTAAAAGATGGTTGTGTATTGACTCAGCATTGTGGACTGGAGACAGTGAGAAATTGTGGCTCCAGAAGAGGGTGCCACAGATCACAGAGCAAAACATTTCTATGCTTTTCTATTTATCTGTGACGCACACACACACACACACACGCGCGCACACACACTTTTGGCCGTAGTTGACTTTTCTGGCCAGTTCGTAACTGCCATTTCTCCAAATATAATACAGTGTAGCATGTTAATTATCATTGAGGATAGAGGAAGCAGGAAGCCACAAATGGAAGCGGCGCAATACTTGGAAAATGGGGACTCAAAATGATTTTGTCTGTAAAGAGGAGTAATTATGCTTTTATCCCCGCATCGCTCTCCTGGTTTGGTCTCTTTGTCCTCTCTGTGTGTGTAAGTGTGTGTGTGTGTGCGCTCCCACTCGACTCAGGTGAGTTATTTCTACATCTGGCTTGAGGTTCCTCCGAGGTTTTACATAATCAAATCAATATTGCTATGATTCAGCCGAAGCAACGGCTGCAAGTTGCCGGCTTATGAGATACAAAAAAAAAAGGAAAAGAAAAGAACCAAAATAAAAGCCTTAAAAAATAAAAATTCCCGAGATATTGATTTTTCTGACGGTGTTTCTACTATCACCTATTTACGTTTGGTTGTCACTTAAGATCCAGCCCGTAGGTCCTGTGGAAAAAAAAAAAATCCACGCTGATGAGTTATGGCTAAAAGCAAATCTGACTCGTTGTGATTTAGTATAAGTTGAGGAGCATCATTTAGACAAAAGTAGTTCACCTTCTCGGCTCGCTAGTAGAACATTAATAAAAACTCTCCGGGCCGCCGTCCATGACAACAACATTTGAGGAGTATAAATACAGAGACGAATATGAATTTTTAATAACACCTGTGTTGGGTGGATATCAATCCATCCTCTTTGTCCCTGTAATCGGCATCTCTGCCTTCTCTCTTTGTGAGAAATTTGAGAAGAAGGGTGACAGTGTGGTCGGGAGATGGAGCACAGGGGGAGGTGACACAATGTGTGTGTGTGTGTGTTGTATATAGCACATATCACATCACATTGATTTGCTCCATTTGGTGGACTGAACATGAACCCAATAATCAGATCTTGCTTAAGCACGCGCTTCCTCAGTAATTGACTCTCACGTATTGATTAAGATGTTGATGTGTCCCAGTCCTGCTCCTGTACTAATGCAACAGAGAATGAGCGGGACCCCCCCCCAATTCACCGCACCCACCTACTCGCACTTTGACACTCCACGCACACACCGTCACGGGCGATGCCGGAACGAGGCTGTCGTCGGCCTCCGACTAATAGATCAAGCTGTCATGCCGACGTTGTGGCGTCTCTCAGGGCCGGCGGACCAAATTAGCCAGTCAATAATTTATCTAGAAGTGAAGACACCGAAAGGCCAAAGTGAACAACGTTTAAATGGTGGTTAAAAACATCATGCAGATGACTTTTTAGAAAGGTTCTTACTTCCTTGGGTACTTAACCAGTTGGTCTGGACTTTGATGGATCTGCAAGTCTCATCTGTGGCTTCATCACGTTAATGTTTGATAGTTTGTGAATATCTATTTTAGTGTCCGACATTAGTTTTCTTTCGTTCGGTAAGGAAAAGGGTGGTTGCGCCGTTGTAGGAGTGAACACAGCCGACTTATTTCCTGGCCAATCAAAGCGGCTGAACTCATTTCCTTTAAATTCGTGAAGTTCTTGACATTGCGAAATCAGAAATAGACTCTCTGGAGTCCACGCAGAACATCAAAGTGTGCGGAGTCTATTTATTTTCTGACGGGCTTAGGTCTGCATCACCTTTTGCACGACCGCACACATGCATACATTAGTCGTTTCCAAGCGCGGCTCGCTCCGGGTTCTGGCGGAGAAGCGTACGAGGCTCTCTTGTTTGAGATTAACCCTTCGCTCCTCGGGACCGCCGGTCCCTCGACAAGGAAGCCCGCTGCCAAAGATCTGCTCAAAGAAACTTGTTGGGCGAGGATGCGAGTGCGCTCCTCGTCGAGTATGCGTGTGGCCTTCGGGCCTCCACCGTCCCGATGGGAGGTCCGCCTGTGGCGAGGTGAACCAGCTCACCAGACCCTGCGTGTCTCTCTGGATTGGGCCCACACCTCTGTGTAGACCTGAGGGGGGGTGATTGTGAGACGCGGCCTCTCCTGGGCCTCCAATCAGCCTTCCCTGCCGTGGCCTTAGGCTCCGAAGCCGCGCGATAATCTCTTGCCGCTCGCGTTCTGCAACGGCCCCGCGTGAATTCATCCTGTGACCACCTGGCACTCGCTGTTAAAAATCCGAGCGCTGTTTTTTGCTTAGCTGTGAGGGACTGTCTTCCAAACCCCCCCCTCCCCCCTCCCTTCGCTCTCCTCCAGCCTCCTCGCCTCTCCTCTTCCAGCAGAATGTTTTAACCTCTCGCAAAGACCCCGTCGTATCTGCCGTTACGATGGCAGGAGTGGGCTTCTTCTTCACCTCGCCGGGACCTGTGTGGGAAAAAGGCCACGGCTGCGCTATTTAAGGCTTTTTTTTTTTTTTTTTTTTTGCTCTAAGACAAATTGAAATGCGAAGGGGGGGGGGGGGCTGCCAAGGAATGTGGCTGTCCGCCGTCAACAGCTGCTCGTTTTTCTCTGTGAATAATCAACGAGGTTGACCCATGGAAGCCGAGGATTGTGTAACACGCAAAATTAAAGGTCGACGCCAAAATGTGGCGTCGATTTCTCGTCTTCAAAGCCACTTTTGCGACCCCAATTACATTATGGTAATCGAAACGAGAGGCGGGCGGATGACTTGCTGTTGTCGGTCGGGCTCAATAATGCGGCTTGAATGGAAATGGTGTTTTAAGAGATACATTTTTCATCAGCCTTCCAGTCCACATTTAAATATGGGTCTCGCGCGCGCCCAGCGTAGCCTGGTCACACCGCACGCAAATAGCTTGTGGCTCGCAACATTAGAATTTCATATTTGTCTTTTGTTTGTGTAAGGAAGAAAAAAAACAAGTGCAAGTTTTTAGGCAAAAGTGTGCTTGGCATCGCATCAGATCCTCAATCTGTACTTTTCCATAATTGGACTTTGCTGATTATTGATTTGTGCAACCTTCTCATTTCCTTCGAGCAAATATTTGGAAAATAACAATAAACAGACACGCTTTTTAGGTGGGTGAGACCATCGTGTTTATTTTTTTTAATTTATTTGTTTTGCTTGTAGTCCCGTCCAGCACAATTTTGAAGACAAATGCCAGGGACAATCATACATATTTAATGTTTAAGCACCTTTTTAAAAAAACAACAAAACAATCAAAAATATATGAAATAAAAAGACTTAGAATATATTGTATTAAAGTAAAATTAGAAATAAATATCCCAAATACAGAAATAAAAATATAATAAGTCCAAAAATGAATGTATTGATTTAAAATATTTTATTATTGAAATTTCAATCAAAATATTGCCACTATATATTACTACACCAAGTGATAAATAAGCTAAAATGCTGTAAAAAAATCTATATTCAATTTCACAAGCAAGATTGAGATTGATCCTGGCATTTCAGCAGGGTGTGTAGACTTTTTCTATCCACTGTATTTCCTCAAGATCAAATTAGAAATGGTGCAATTCCATTACAAATGTATTTTCCTTTTTGATAAACTTACTGGAATACCTTTTTATTATTCACAAATTACAAGACAGCAATTTCTGATTAAAATAGGCAACTGCAAAAATCAAAGCGGAGTTCTTTGTAGATGAAAATATTTGACCTGCTTGCAAAAAAAAAAAAAAAAACCCCGACAGATTCAGGAAGAGAGGATTGACACGTTTGACTTTTGTAGCCTCAGCGCTAAGTCATCTAAGACAACTTTGGAGACATCCGAAGGCCCAAGTTCCGAAATGAAATATTAATCAGAGGATTCTTTTTTTTTTTCTTTCCCCCCCTCCATGTTGCCGAGCCCCCTGTCACTCTTCTCTCATCCGCAGGACGCCGTTCTTGTTAGCCGGGCAGCTAGCGGCGACGCGGCCCCCGTGGCCTTCCAAAAAAGAAAAAAAAAAAAAAGTGAGGGTTGAAGGAGTTGCTGAGTGGGCAGGTGTCTTCATGTCAAAGCGCTCTCCCACTCCCTCGCTCTTGTTTTCCTGGACTAACTGTTTGTACGGCGCCGCCTCTGATCATGAAGGCTAACCTTAATCGCGGTGGGTGAAGCCCAGTCGTGGCGAGCTTGTCATTAAAACATCCCCCGTGGGCACTGGAGTGGGCTTGGGATTTTTGGCACTCAGGGCGATGGAAGGCGCCATCTGAGGAATCGCTCGGACGAGATGGCTTCAAAACTTTTCATCCTCGCGATGGTGTCTGATTGAACGAGGCCGCCGTGGTGCTGAACATGAAAGGGGGGCGGTGGATACATGCTGCGGTTGCGGACAACTTTGAGCGGGGAAGCAGCATCAGCCGCTTTTTTTTTCTTCTCCGCAAAGTTGCAATGACTTAAAGTAGCTGAATTCATGAAGAAAAATTGGCGCAAATGATCTAAAATGGCAAATTCACCAAAAGCCCTACAAACACTGCCATTGAAATGGAAATTTTGTGGAATTGATTGATTGATTGATTGATTGATTGATATCTTTATTTCGAACATCCAAAACAAAAAAGAAAAAACAAAACAAATCACACTCTAAAGTGCCATACAACAAACAAACAAAATATAAACCAACAAACAGAAAAAATACATAAATAAATAATAATAATAATACATAAGTAAATAAATCAATAAAGAATGCTCGAAAATTGATCGATATACATATTGAAATGGACATATTGTGGAATTAATCGATTCGAATCAGTTGTCAGTTGTAGAACTTGAAAACTTTCTCGCGATAAAACTCTTCATTTGTCTACGTGATTGAATTATACTGCCCCCGGTGGCCAAGAAGGAGCACGCGAGCTGGAACAGATTAATAAAGTTGCCGTTCACTTCGGAGGGAAAAATAAGAATTAGGTCGAAGCCTACTTCCTTACTTTTTTGTTGTTCCTTCCCACCATTGCTCATTTTATTTTACTACTTTAGTTTTGTCAACTCGCACTATTCAACAGTGCTTGTGGTTTCAGGCCAGTAAGTAAAAAAATAAAAAACCTGAGCAGAAGTAAACAAAACTAAGATGGACTCGGGGCGCTGATACTTAATTGGGAAGACTGGTTTATCCCCGGGCTCGTCAAATCACCTCTGCCAGTTGACTGTGATGTGGCCGAGCGCCAGGACTGGATTGATGCCATCGCTGCTGGCGTGCGATGAACTTTGCCTGCGCTCCAGCTCGTGCGGTTTCTCCTTAACCAATCCGTTGTGCCTTCACGCTGCCCGGGACCGGAAGGACCCAAGACTTTTCCAGAGACTTACAATGAGTGATCAAAAATAAGACATTTAAACTAATGGTACCAGTTAGACCAGAATAGAATGCGGTAATCACTCTCCGAGGTTATTCTCATTTAGGGTCCCCCTCCCCTCCCCTGCTCGCCGATGCTACTACAGGCTAATAAGCTCGTCCCGTAATCACGTTAGCCGCCCTGTCGGCCCCAGCCAGGGGACCTAATTGGGACAGAGCTTCGGACAAAGTGAAAATTAATAACTTCGGCGGAGCTCCTGGCGCATTGTCTTCGCCGAGCAGCGCGGCTCAATTAGAAAGCGTGATACGATAAGGTCTGAGCAGCGCAGGGGATATGACTCAATTAAGACGGGGACTGGACTGTTGAGCGTGGATCCGAGAGGAGACGCGGGGCCATTTTTTATCCCTAAACTGCGGCTTGATGCGCCGCAGCCGTGGGTTGTTAGTCGCATTTGAATGTCTTTTGTTAAAGTTGAATGAGATGGCGGTGTCTCGCAAATTCACTCGAGGTGGTCTGGAAACGTTTCGCCAACATGATGTATATTTTGCTGAGTCAGTGCTCACCAGGCTGTTTTTTACTGCTGCGCCTATATGGAGACTGATTTAGCTACCATTAAAAACTAGCGACAACGCTAGCGTTGGCTATTTGAAACAAACCTGGACGATATTTTGATTTTAGAGGCAGTACTTCTTCACTTAAATGTCAAATTACACGTTTGAATGACTTCATGAATGTATGTGATGTATACAGCGGACATTTTGTATTTGGACCACCGTATAAAGAAAAGCTAGACTTATGCTAGCATTTTAGCATTTTCCGCGGTTGTTTTGGAGACACAAAATAATTCAATATCTTGCTCAGTTAAAAGCGGACAGGCAGATGCAAAACCTCCAACACTTTGGATGTTCCCCCTCTTAAAAATCTTGGAAAAGCGTCAAATGATAATTTGCGGGCTTAGGTGGAATCACTGACTTCCTTTCCGTTTTTTACGACATCATCATTAACAACCTTTGTGCTCTGCGTTTTACTTTATTATTCATCCCAAGTCGATCCGAGCGTGCGTTCCCTCTTCCTCCTTCCACATGTGCAAACCATTGTGACCACAACACGTGTAATTTAATTATCAGCTTTTTTTTTTTTTGCTCCATGTCGATAGTTTGTACGCGGCGCGGTACAAGCGGCCAAAGAATGCCGGAGCGCAGATGCTTTTCTGAAGTGAAGCACAATGTTCTTATCTTTTATTCAACATATTGTCCCGCCGTTTCCTCTCTGACCTGCCTCCCTTGCTACCTCCGTCTGGGCAGGTCATCTCAAAACCTGTCTTGTTTGGCCCCCCTTGTCACACGTTTTACTGGGCCATTGTTTCGACTGGGCCGCTCCTGGAGAATTGATGGCTTGCATTCGACATAGGTTGGGAGGCTATGTGAACGTAAACATTCATTCGTTGACCTACATTAAAATACACTTTTGTCGTAGAAGTGGTCAGGGTGGCCATCGGGAAATTTGGGAAACTCCCGAACGACCCATCCAATTCTGGTATTATGTATCCTTGGGTTGATGATACAGCTAAATTTGCTGATCCGAGAAATTGTTAGCTTTGGCATCTCAGGAAAGCTACATCCCATTTAGCACTGCGTCACTCGACAATCGGACCGCCAACGTTAAAGACGGTCACGGTCGAACGGTATTTTGGGTGATTGGGAAACTCGTAAATGTTGACCAACAGGCCCACGAGTTGATTCGGATGAGTTGGTTCTGATTTTTTTGGCAGTCGCGAACGCAAAGGACAAGTCACGGCTGCCGGGAAAGTACATGTGAGGATTTTCCGACGCCTGCGACCAAAAATGATGTTCTGAGATGGACATTTATGGTCGACTTCTTCTCTAAACTTTCATTGTTTTGAGAAACACCCTGACCTGGTCCAATATTACAATCGGACTGTTGACTTTTCAAGGAGTGCAAAGCCCAATAATTTAGCAGTTGTCAAATTATCGAATGCGATTCAGATTTTGCGGCGCACGACGTTATCGCTTCCTCCCCTCGTTCCCTTCAGGCCTTCGTTTACCGCTCTGCAGTTTTCCGTGCCAAAGCATGTTTGTCATCACTTCATGAAACAACACGGCACGTCTGCAACCTTCCTGACTTAATGCTTTGTATTGTGTAGCCGTTATTATATAACAGTGGTTAAAAAACACATCTGGCTTGGATCAGGGCGTTCTCAACGGGGAAACATTTCAAGTCAAAATTATACAATTACCAAAAGGTCACGGAGAAACGAAGGCAGTGGACCCCTGCGTACGTTTAACGTGAGTGAAGTCACCTATTGGATGTTTTTGGATGCAAGTTGAATGATACGGAATGATATTTATTATGGTAAATGGGATTAAATGGGGATTTTTTTTTTTTTTTGTGGGAAGTAGACATTTTTGGCATCTTGAAAATCATTACCAAGCGGACCTAAATGTGCTGAATGTTTTGAATCTGTTAAGTTGAATGCCCCATTAAAAATGAATGGGTAGTTTTTGGTTGAAAATGTTAAATCTTGAAAAAAAAAAGTAAATTTTTAGAAAGAGAAAAATAATAGCCTGCAAAGCCTAATTTTTTTTAAATATATTGAAATTGTAATAAGGTGAGTCTGACAAATTATGGAAGAAGTTGCATGCCAAAATAATTGGCACAAGCAAAAAAAAGAAACAACAAAATGTGTGTGGCTGGCTCCGTATGAGTGCTTGACCATAGCAAGTAAGAACGTCTTAAAGTCCTCACATCGTTTCTAAGATGATTCCGTACACATCACGGTGTAACATGAGGCAGCGGCGTCCATCGTCTCAGGCAGTACTTTCCAAGTAGCCAGACGCTGAGCAATTCAATCTTCGGGGTTACATCTGTGCGTAACCTTGTAAAGTAGTCCCTCCTGCCACCGCATTATTGTTCTCACTCGCCGCCGTTCCAAGTCTCTGCTGCAGGTAATCCGGACAAATGGGCCTTTAATGCGATCCATAGTCACGTCCGACATTCGCTCGCTTTGTCGTCAGTTTGCCGCCGCTCACTTTTTTTTTTTTAAACGAGTTCCTCCTACTTTAAAGCAGCACTTTATTGTGGCGTGTTATTTTGTCCAATCGGATTAAACGGACAATAACGAGGGATCCATTTGAAGTTCGATCCTTTTGCTCCAGCTTCCTCGGACAATTCCATTAGCTGTCATACTTGTCGAGAAGCCTTCGGAAGCAAACCCGTAAATTGATGCACGGTCAAGCCGGCCTTGGGCGCGAGTTGTCTTTTAAACTTTTTTTCCAACGAGGCGCCAGAACAAATCAACGACAGCGCCGGCTCGCCGTTAACAAGTTTAAATTCCGACGAAAAGCAATTCTACACTCCCGCCCAAATGGGAACAAAGTCCTCCATAGAGATAGGACATGCTACGCTAGTTAGCCACGTTAGCGTTTTCTTCTGAGCAGCATTCCACCCTCCCCGCCCCTTCTGGTGTCCCCATCCTGAAGTCATTTTTCCGCATTCAATCACGGAGCCTTAAGAAGGGTGAGGCAGGAACTTGGGCGTGCGACTCCCTGCGGTGAGCGCTCCTCTTTTGGGCGTGTTCTGTGGACCCCCTCCCCCTTATCCCCCCACTGCTGCCTACTGGGACTCTCTCTTGAAGCTGAAGAGTAAAAGGACACCAACGCCCTGAGCAGCCTCTCAGATTTATTGAAACTTCATGTCCCGTCTCGGTAGTTCATTTGTCAGGAGACCTAATTTACACCGGCCCTTAAGACTAATTGCAAATTTGCGAAAAAATGCTGATGTCTTTGGAAGCGAGCGGGGATTCCCCCGCTCGCCCCCACAGTGTCCCTCGCCATGCATTTGCTAATGCGTTTCATCTGTGGAGCAGAAAGTAGACCGTGTTCCTGTCCTTTTGCGTTTGAGAGTGATCGAGAGACCGATGGCGATGTGAGCAAGAGAGCAAACGCTCCAAGACACCAATGGGACTTCCAGTAAACAGGAAGTGGGGACCAAAAAAAACCCCACAAACAGTATTTACGGTTTAATTCAATTCAGGGAGCTCGGTGTCCTCTCGAAAAGCAAGCCGCAGGACACCCGACGCATTGTGGCTTGCTGGAGGACAAGCATGTGATGATGATTTAAAAAAAAAAAAAAAAAAACGCCCACTTAGGCTGCTGCTGAGTTTCTTAATAAAATGCCCGTGATATGCTTTGGTCAAAAGACTCATAACGATCAAGGATAGTAGTAACATGCCATGCATATATATATATATATATATTTTTAATCAATTAATCTATCTATCTATCTATCTATCTATCTATCTATCTATCTATCTATCTATCTATCTATCTATCTATCTATCTATCTATCTATCTATCTATCTATCTATCTATCTATCTATCTATCTATCTATCTATCTATCTATCTATCTCTATCTATTATTTTATTTTGTTTATTTATTTTTTTGAATTAGCCCGTTTAGAAGGAGTTATTTAAAGACAACCCTCCCTATGGCTTTTTTTTTGTTACCATGACAACTCAAGGGTAAAGCTATACGGTTAGTTGTAGAGCCCCAAGTCTTGAATCTTTTCATTTTTCTCCAACTTGCAGCCAGTCACAAGGAGTCATGCCTACTCGCTTGTGACAACACGCCCCGTCACATGAACCTCGACATTCAATGAAACGACATTAAAATGGCTAAAGAGCAGATTATTTGTATTTAGTTACGTCCTATGGGGGGAAAAATCGGAAAATCCCGAAACGAATCGTCTCGGACCTCAGCGGCCGGGCTGTATATTTTCACAAAGTTTCCGGGTAACTCGTGCTGTAAGCAATCTTACAAATTGTAATCATACATTCGAGTCGTAGCTACAAAGCGGCTCAATAACAGAAGGCCAGATTCCTGAGGTTTTCTTCAGTCTTTCACAGATCTTGAGAAGAAGCGAAGGTCTGCTCCTAAAGACATATCACCGTTTCAGACCCCGACCATTAAAGTTCATTTCTCGAGCCTCCAAGAATAATGTTTATATCTTTAAGAGGATGTGCGGAGTATTCGCCGCGTAGCGCATATGGAGGCGAGCCGGGCCGCACAGATGTGAACGGCAAGCGCCTGCTGCTTGATTGAGTCATGCGGCTGCATATCATCTCCTCCAATCAGGAGATCTGCCCTCATCGCCGTGCTTTGCGGCTCTTTTCATATGCAACTATTTAGACACTGACAGATTCTTGTCGCGGACGACGCGTTTCTTCCTTCCTCACGTAATTATTCTCATTGGTAATTCTTACAAAATGTCCTCAAGGAAAGCAAAAAAAAAAAAAAAATCATCCCTCCTGTGTCGAGGAAGCAGTTTCGGCGCATTATTTCACAGAAGAGAGCGAATGGGGGGGAAGAGAAAAAAAATCTGTTTAGCTTTAGCTTGAAGGGTCGAGCAATTATCTGATTATGAAAAACATTACATGTCAAAAAGAACAACAATATGTAATTGGCGCGATGCATACGCGAGCTGCGCGGGAACAGATGTCGAGATGTCGGCGTAATGGCTTCCAGCTTGACCGCACGGTGCAGACCAAAAAAAAAAAAAAAGGGGGCTCAGACTTCAATAAAAGATCCACTGGTAGGAACAGGCGCTTCCATTTGATGGGTAAAATTCTAATGGGCTTATAAAAGATCGGAACAATGACCTTGAGGGGCTCGAGCCGTGCCAGGTTGCGGACTCCCGGGGGATTCACAACCTTAATGGGCATGCTTTGTTTCCTCCACCGGTTACGCATTTGACTATTTCGACCTCCCATGTTCAGGTTAAGCTGCCACTCCCCCGTAGTAAACACCAATTACTACTTTACTATCAATCACAGCTTTGGCGCCATCCGGTGGTAACTTGTAGCGTTACAGCGGGTGTAAAAACGCAAAATAGGAAAAAATTTCGTGAAAAGCGGGTCGTGAATAAGCGGGGGTTGACTCCAGACGGTAAAAGAGAGCATCTGCCAACGTCTTGCCCCGATGTGGCCCTCACATAGGGAACGCATTCACCCAGGCGATGGTCCAACACCTTCACATTCCCGGATGATACGCTGTAAATATTCCCGATTGGATCGAGCACATCCCATTCTTCACGTCTCATCTTCCATCCCATCACAAGTTGCCGGATTTGATGCCCGTTGGCAGGCGGCGATGGTGGCCAAGACGGCGAGTTCAAACCAAAGCCAGAGACGGGCTTTGGACGCGTTTCATTTTGATTTGTGTTGCAGCAGGAATGTTCGATGTTTTATGCCCTTTGTCCTCAAAGGACGGCCAAGATTTTACCTCACGCTTCAGACATGTGAGGTCCGACAAAACATGCCCCTCGCCCCCTCCCCTCCGGTGAAACCATGTGTTCTCTATGTTGTCCATGTGGCCATCAGGGGCTCTCGGATGGATTATCGAGTCTCGCTAGTGCTAACGTAGCTTATTTAATGAGTTGTCACTATTTTAAACGTGTTTCCAAAGTTCCATCTTCAGCGCGGCACTACGATCTTTCAAATTTATCCACAAATCAGCCCATCTGGAATCGTCAGGGCTTTGTCACGTTTAACGCCCGACCAAGACAAAAGTTCGTGGCCTTTTTTTTTTGTTTTTGGCATTAACATGTTACCAGCAGGAATTTAGTATCGTATTTATTTGATCTGCTGTGTGTCTTCTTCCCAGCCGTGGTGCGATGGTGGCTGCGGTGGGATTTTTGGAGTGGGTGTTTGCTCCCTTTCAACAGTCTCTCTCCACATGGCCTCCCTGTCTCCTTTGTCTTTTTATAGCCTCCTTCTGGGAGAAGGCTGCACTCTCCCCGAACGCAAGGCAAGCCAAAAACACCTCTCAGTTCCTTCGCCAGGGCCCGTCACCCAGGGAATAGCGAGCGCTATCCCTCCCTTACTCCACGCCTTCTATCATCTCCTCCACCCCAGCCCGGGCTGGACACAGAATTTTGTTTTTTTGGAGCATAACTTTTGTTAGGTGAATCATGATGTTGCACTCGAAAAAAAAAAAAAACTCAAGCGTGGGCTTTTGGGTTATTCCCGTCACCTTTCTGTCATCTTCATTTCATCGTCTTCCCTCCGCAGTTCGAAAACGGAGCCGATCCTTCTTTGCGCTATGAAATCATTTGGACACGTTTATTGAAAAAGTATGCTGACCGCGGCGTGCTCCGTACTACCTTTTTTTTGACAAAATGGCCGCTTTTGCCCCCACTTGTCTGTAAGGCCATTTAAGGAAATACCAACACAACTTTATTTTGAAAATCAGTCCATTCGACTAGTTTTAGTTCTTCTCGTTTATGGACCGACGTGCTCGTTTATCTTCTCGGCAGAGGTGGCAGAGGTGGGGAGGGGGGTGCACAGATGTCCGCCAAGTGCTGACGGAGGAAGTGGTCCTTTGTCCGTGCTGATGCGGCCGGACGCCACTGTGAGCGGCGTGAGTTAGCATATGTTTGCATTTGCTGTCCCTCCGCAAGCGTAATGAGCAAAAGGGGGAGGGGAGGGGCCGATGGGAAGAGCAGCTTCAAAGTCATCCGTCCTCACGGGTGCCACGGCGTCAATGGGAAGTCGGTCGGAGGAAAGACTCGGATAATGACATCGGCCCGGCATCTTTCGCGGGTTCGAGCTCCACTTTGAAGTCCCCCCTTGACGAGGGGCTTTGGATTGGCCGCAGAAGCCACACCGGTGGCTTATCAGATTTACGGAGGCTTAATGGGAGATGTTCAAGGGTGTTTGTGTGTGGAAGGAGAAGCGGGGACCAGGCAAAGGGTCATCTCTTGAACAATTCCACCCGTCCCCGCTAATTTACACCACAGCACTTCCTGGTTGGTGAATTGTATTGTCCATTGCTTGTTTCGATTGACAGGTTAAAATGACCATGTAGTATTTTTCGTATCGAATTAAGCATTTCTACAAAAATAAATCCATTGTGGTCCTTGTCATGAGAGCGAATCCAACATATTTATCCAACGCCTGTAATGTCTTTTTACTTGAGAGGCAACAAGGTCAAAAATGCCGTTTTGCCCCAACGAAAGCGTCTGGCTGGATCCAATTGGTACGTTGACCACAAGCTAATGGGATGTGGAAATGTTACCTTGAAAATGTCTGCTCTTGGAGAAGAACGTGCGGAACCGCAATCTTGTCTTGTCAGATTTCCACGGCTAAGGTTTCCGACACGCACTTCAAGCTTCCCTCTAATGAGTGGAAAATCATTACCAGCTCCCGCACGACATTTTTTTTTTTTGTCTGCGTGTTGCCTGCCTTCAGTTTCACCGGCTTGTCTTCCTTCCAAATGTTAGCAAATCTTTTTCACCTCCAGCACAAACAAACACTCGAGTATCGCCTATTGCAGCGGGTATCAAAGGCAGCATTTGTTTGCAATAAAACGCTGGCTTGAAATGGCTCCAGCGCAGATTTTTCTGCTTCAGTGGCGGGCCAACATTTTTCATGCCACAGAAAGGTGGGGGGCGAGGTAAGGGAGATACGACTCAGAGAAAGTGGAAAAGAATAGCCTGACAGATAAGGATTGCACATTTTCTTCTGTTTCCAATGGCAATAGTTCAAATGCTACCATGCTAACGTTGACCTGCTAGCATATAATAGACAACTTTGGTTTAGTTTTAGCTGAAAACATTCTCAGTGTGTTATTAGTGTGAATGTAACTCTATTATGTGATAAAGGGTTGAATTAAGTTGGATTTAATTCAATCCAATATGACTGAATGCTAACTTGCTAACAGCCGGCAAGCTAACCTGAAGACACTTTAGCATAATTTCAGTCGCAAAGGCCGCTGTCTTCTGTTTGGAGGCCCTTTTAAGAGCGTATCGAATTTGAGACGAGCTTCCCAGTCTCCGTAACGGATACGGACAATCGATAGGCGCATTATAAGGCTGCGACACGCTCATCTTCGTCGCTAGCTTGACAATGGCTCTCGGCTATTCTCCCGAGAGCTCGCCTTCGGTGTCCTTCAGCGATGTTGTCCTTTTCCTATTGTCCATTTGTTTATTATATTTTTTAGGAACTTTGATTTTACATGTAGACATACGGCAATCTGGTGGCTCTTTCAAATTATTTTTTTTCCTGCCTCAAAAATTCTTGCGACGCGTCCATCGGGAGTCCAACCGACTCGGACAAGCATCAGTCCCGATTCCATTTACGGTTTAAAAATGTGAAAGTCATTCCCAGGTGGGGCTTTGTGAAGGAGGGAGGGGAGGAATAATTCACGGCGGATAAAAAATGAGCAGTGGGGTTTGTCCGGGTTCAAGATGCGCTGTGTCTGTTGGCAGCCCGTTGGGCCAACATTGTTTGACGTTCTAGCCCGCGTGCCTTTTTGCGAGCATTTGAGGGCTTTATGGCTCGCTGTGACTCTGCCGCCAATCGCTTCCAGATGCCGCCGGTGTGGGAACCGGCGAGCGGAGCGAGAGGAGGGGGCGGCCAGGGGGATGAAGAAGCATAACCAGGTGTGACCCATTGCAATCTGGGATGTTCTCCATGACCATTATGCGTGTGTGCGCTGAGGCAATAATGGGCCGCAACGTGTTTGCAGTCTGACACCAGAAAGTCAGGACAAAACATTTGGCGACTTTTTTTTTGGGGGGGCTGGTTGCAAACTTCTTCGAGGTTCATGCCAAGGCACGGATTTCATGGCTCGAGGTGCGTTGTTCAGCACGTTGGCTGCTGGCATGGGCCAGACCGACATATGGCAGCACTCTGGGTTTGTGCTACCATCACCGCCCGTCAGCCCCGCGATGGCCGACGGTTTGATTTTTGGGGGCGATTGAACATTTCAAGTCCCAAAGCACCAATGATAAATGTTCATGTTTCTCCCTGTAATTACCTTCAATCTGCTCCCCCCTTCCTCCTCCATCCTTTTATTTTTCAAGAGGCCAGGGAGGAAGCGCTCTTAAAGAAAAACATGGAAATGATAATGCTCTTCCTGCTGGCTATTTGGAGGAAAGCCCGAGTCATTGTTTCTTGTTCGAGAGAACGAAACCAATTTTTCTAGGTTTACATTAGATAAATATGTGCTCGAAATTATTCTTACCGTAACCAAATAAAGTTTTTTTCCAGCATTAGAAAATAGCAAAAGGCAAATTTGATCATAACTGCAGTTTATGTAAAAAAAATAAAAAATACATCGCAGTCAATCATTTGACTTTGTGGGGGTAGACTTCCCCTTAACCTTCTCCGGCGGGCCACCATCTCCAATTCCCCCCTGTAGATGAGTTCGGGTACCCTCCCGTGTGACCGATAAGGAGACAGCAAAGAGGGTCAAACCCCAACTATAATCATAATAACAACCAAAAAAAAAAAAAAAATTCAAGCAAATGGCAGGAAACTATCTTCCCTGCTTTGCGCCCCGAAAGTTCTCCACGGCGGCGCAAGGCTATTACCCTGATAGAAATTCTCCCGGCCGCTCGGCCCAGAGTGCGAGCCGCATCTCAAGCTAATTTACAAAGATCCCGAATTATTCTCTTATCTCGGGCTTTAAAGGTTGTAAGGTTGATTAACAAGGCTCCCCGTCCTGTTTATCAGTTGGGGCGCGGGCGCGGAAAATAGCCGGCGATAAGTGCACAGGCCATTAAACATTCTATTTCCCCTAATATTTGTCGGCATCCATCTGCTTAACTGATCTGCCTTCACTTTAATTAAAAGGGATTCCCGTCTTGTCGGGGTCATTATGCGCCGGCGGATGCCAGCCGAGGAGTTTGTGATGAGTTCAGCGTTCCCTCTGTCCCAGGGTTGCCAAAGGGCTTTTTTCATTTCTCCTCTCCGGCTTAACCCCTTCGTTTCCCGCCACGCTAGCTTAGCCTCGTTGAAGCCGAGCTAACTCGCGCGCTAGCCGAACGTATGAAAGGAGGCAACGGCTTTTTTTAGACGATTAAAGGCGGGAATCGAGTGAATTTATTTTTGTTACCATCTGGCGTCTCCTCAAGCGTGTTTCTCGCCGGCGTGTTGTTGCCGCAAACTTTTCCTTCTCACCCGAGCGCGTCTCGAAACGTTGCGAACCGCTAATGCTTTGAATTGCCCGACACCAGTTGGATCGATGCGGCTGTTTACAGTTTCTCCCTCTCCTCATCCCTTTTGTCTTTTTTCTAATTTAGTGTTCCCAAACCATGGACAGGGTGTGTGAGTGTTGCGTGCTGCGCTTGCATCTTCGCCCTCTTCCCCGCTCTCCATCACTGTCCATTGATGTTCCCTCCTCCCCTCCCAGTTCTCCTCCTCTTTCTCCCCTCATCTCCTTCTTCCTCGCTCTTCTTTGGAAGGAGAGCTGCAAGCCTCCACACTTCTGGACAAGACTGATGGCTCGTCAATAGCATTAGCCAGCATTGCAGACCTCACTGGTGTAGAACTAAATCAATGACACCTAGCGGGGGGGGGGTCATGTTAGGCAGGAGAAAATTATCTTAAAGTTTACTTTTCAGATGGAAAATCAAGTGTGTCGTCTTTTGGATCGCACTCTGGGATGCGAGTGAATACCTCGGGGATTAAATCAGTGACGGTGGACTGTATTTCTAAATTTGCCTTCTAAATTCTTGTTCTTTGTCGTCTCGTTTCAATCAGTTACATTCAGTTAGTTCGGGATGGAAATTGATTGCCACGCATTAGTCACTAGATGCAGTCGTGTGTGTGTGTGTGTGTGTGTGCCTGAGTGTGTGTATTTACACTGAATTAAATGTCACTGTACTATTACTCACAAATTGATTATAAAATAATTGTATAATATATATATATATATATATATATATATATATATATAAAATTCTATATGTATATACATATAAATAATAAATAATAATAATATTTTATATACATATATAATAAAATATAATAAAATAATAGAAAATAAATGATAATAAAATTAGATATATATATATATTTGTCGTTTTTATACTCGTTCTGTGCTATTTGCCACCTCCAGTGACCATCCTGCTAATTTGCGAACACCAGCAGCGGCGTTGCCTCATTCCGCTTAGCCTTTTACCAACGCTTTTAATCTAATCGTCCACTAATTGGTCAAGATAGCCTATTCCCCGAGGACTTTTATCTTTAGGTAATTAAAGGGCCCTAGAAAAGGTGCTGAAATATCACACTCTGATTGACACCTTGGTGTGTGTGTGTGTGTATTTTGTGCTGCAACTTACAAAAAGCCAAATGAAGGTCCAGTGACAAAATGCCAGTGACTGATAAATCTTTAATATAAAAATTGTACAAGAATTCTGATACAAATTACAAGAGGTATTTGGACAAAATATGAATAAAATTCCATTTACATCCCAAAACCCTTATGCATTTTATGCAAAAACAAACAAAAAAAACTAAACATGGACAGTTATGATACAGAAACAAACAAAAAAATAAGAATTGATTTTTTTTGGAATGAATGAGGACCACTTTTCCCTCCCTCTTTTCTGCAAAAGGGAAACACATTTTTCGGTAACTTTTTGCAGTGTCGACGAGTTTTCTAAAATCACCATTTTCTTCCCGGCAAAGCACACAAAATACATCCCGCTTTGCATTGCCGCGTGGCTGTGACTCTTTTTAAGACATATACGCAGGTCCTTAAGTGTACTACCTAAAAAAACGTTAAAGCATGATTGGCACAAAACATCAGCAATATGAATTTACAACATTTTTTATTATTGTTTTTTTTAAGACTGGTGACTTTTCACAGGTTCCAGTTCAAATTCAGACGGGCCTTAAAAAAAAAAAAAATCACAAAAAAATAAAAAACGAAGCATCTATACAAACCAATCTGATCTCGCGTGAGCTACATTAAGAACTTAAGCACTCGCTCAGTGACGTGACAACAGTAATGAACAGTCCTCCTCGTTCAACTGGGTGGAATTTACAGACTAATTGAAAATAATTGAATTGAAAGGATTCATTTGAGTACAGATTGATTTAACGGACAGAAAATGATGTTAAACACTCAAGCAGGTCCATTTGAACTCGTTCACTGCCAGCCCAGTTCAAATAGACATTTGACGTATATAGCTGTTGTTGGTAGCGAATGTGTTAAAGTGGGAAAATTCGATTCAATGGTATTCCGATATATGATATCAATTGAGAGTCCTCCGAATCCCGGCAATTGGGAAGGTAGTAACGAGTGATAAGGAAATACTGTGTAACGTATGTTGTGATGTAACATCTTTGTATGTTGGGCAAGAGTTGAAGTTGAGTTACTTTTCAAAAGTTCAAGCTTACAAACGATCTTGTAATTGCTTGACGATTGCAAAAGCGATACCAACATACTCTTCCGGTGCAATATTTTTTTCATATGTAAGACTTTCAAGGTGTTCGAAATGCTAATAGTTTTAGAATCATACTTTGCGGTATATTCGATAAATATAGCCGATTCTAAACATTTTGGGGGACTTGATATTATTTTATTAATCGTGGTGTGTACTTACTACGAAACAAATGGGTAGGAGGCCTTGTAAATACTGTACATACGTAACACTGCATATTTCGTCCTTCTTTGTGTAGCACCAAGTCAAGAAAGACAAAAGAAAAAAGACTGTTGTATAGTAACACATGACGTTGCTCAGACACTGTTAAAACCAAGGAGGATTTTTTTTTTTTTTTTTTTCCCGAATTAAAAAAAAAAAAAAAAAAAGGAAAAAATACTGGAATTAATTAACACATCTCTACCCACCAATAAATACCCCGTTCCCTTGGCTACTTGGACCACTGGATGCAATTGTACCATAAGACGTGTGTGTGTGTGTGTGTGTTATTTTTCACAGATTTGCAACCGATGTCACAGTAAAATCATTTTTAAGACTCAAGTGCATCATATCAGTCGAATGGGGTTTTAAGTACGTTGATATATATATAAAAAAAAAGAGCTTTTTAGTTTAGTCCCATTGAAAGGACGATTTTATTCCGAATCCATCGAGTGAGGACGGCTCTCGTTTGAGAATCTGTGAATGCAGTTGATCGTACGGGAATCGTCTCATTTGTATTATTTTACATTTGGCCACGTGCAAAAAAAAATAAAAAAAATAAGACCGGCGCCTTTATGTTAGTTTCGCATCGAAAGACACATGGCTTCGCTCACCATTGCAAAGAAGTCCTCACTTGTATTTTATATTACACATCCCCCTTGTATAGATGCAAAGTGCAAAAAACTGAAACGTAGACTAATAAAGCTCATAAACATGTAAGGGGAAAAAAAAAACAAATAAATCGAAAAACAATATCAGTGTAGGAGCCTCAAAGAGCATGCCGGCCACCTTGGAATATCTAACAAAGTAATTCACATGGTTTTTTAAAATTTTTTCCCCGCCCATAGTGATAAAATGACTCAAGATAGTTTGGATGCTACCTCTTTCTTGCCTATAGCTGGAAGTATTGTACTGGACTGTAACATAAAACCGTAAGCGAGAGAAGGCCCCCCCAAAAAAAAAGAAAAAAAAAATCATCACAAGTCTTTTACACCAAAAAACCTCTCGGGGACGTTATTTACAAATGAAGCTGTCATGCTTTTCCCCTCCGTTTCAAGAGGGGGTTCATTTAAAAGCTATCATTACACAAATACAACAAGTTTTTTTTTTTTTTTTCCTCAATACTATCTTGTCTGCAGGCAAGGTCACAAATAAGAGGTTTGATAGATTCTTTGGAGAGAAAACCGGAGGGGAAGGGCGGGTTCATGAAACTCCAACGAACAAAACGAGTTTTTTTTCCGATCTTGAAGCAGGAAGTTCTCGCTGGAGTCATTCCGAAAGTTGTTTTTTTTTTTTCGGTGGTGGGCGGCCCTGGAGGAGGAGGAGGATTTTAGCCTATGAGTGTAGCGAAGGGCATGTTCTTGTGCAGGTTGGGGTTCTGCGAGTGTCTGTTTCGGCTGCGTACGGAGCTGAAGACCATGTTGCAGCCGGCCACCTTGCATTTGTGCATCTCGCGCAGGTGCACCGTCTTGTAGTGCACGCGCAGCGTCCCCTTGTTGCTGTACATTTTCTGGCAAATGTTGCACACGATCCCGCCCCCGCCGCCGTTCTCCGACGAGAGGCGGTACGGGGACTCCGAGCGCGCCAGTCCGCTCTTTTCCCCGCTTTCGTCCTGGCGGCCGCCACGGCAGTCCTCCCCTTCGCTGTTGCCCTCGTCGTCATCCTCCTCGTCCTCCTCCAGGTCGTCCAATAGGATGCCTTCGTCGCTGCCCTCGTCCGACTCGTGCGAGGAGTGGATGCTGCCGCCGGATTGGACGATGGACGCGGTGCTCAGGTCCAGGACCACGTAGTCGTCCGGCCCGCCTCGGGGGAAGCCGCCGAGGTGATGGTGGTGGTGGTTGTTCTTCAGGTCTTGATGGAGAGGGTGCCGAGGGTACTCGTTGCCCGTGGGGGAACGCTCGCCTCGCATCAGGGCGGCGGGGCCGAGACCTCGGAAAGCCATCCCGCCCATGGGGTCCAAAGCCATGTGGTGGTGGTGCCCGGCGTAAATCTTGGCCAGTAACTCGGCTCCAAAGTCCTTGGGCAGTGGCGTGAGTTGGGGGTCCAGGACAATGTCGTCCAGCTCTTTGGTCAGCAGTTTGCGGTGCAGGTTAATGTTGGAGCTGTGCCTGACGCAAAGAAACAAAAACAAACCGCAATGAGTATCAATCGTCCACGTTCGGCAGTTCAATTCCTCAAATGTCCTCCACTTTAAACCCGCCGGACTAAAATAGCGTAATTGCTCATCCACTACAGTAGGTGGCAGTAGTGATCTTGTCAGGAAAATTGATACAATTGAAATATTGTGTAGACAAATTAGTAGGGAGGGTTGCAGTACAGATTTTCTTCTATAGCAAAACAATAATTGAGAAGCGCCGCCTTAGGAAATAACAGATGAAAGCATCATTGCCGATGTCTAAGGACGAAGGCAGCGCTTCTTAGCGTAGCGTAGCGCAGACAGAGCGAGCGAGCGAGAGCAAGAGCGCATCCTGACAGTGTTTACTGCTGTCAGCATGTCTGCAGCGTGCACGGCGCTCAAATCCAATAGACTGTGACTCAATTAAATAGTCGCGGCATATTGAATGGGAGTTTATCAATTGATTCGAGCCGCTGTAATGTGATAATCAAGGGGGAACTGGATAGCGTATTAGCACTAGGCCATGGCGGCATTTGTTCGTGTCGCTCTGGCTTTAATTAAGTTCAACATTTAGATTTTTTTTGTAGTTTTAATACAGCGTGCTTGATATGATGATGTCAGGATGGGATTTTTATTTTTTTTAGCATACAAAAAGCCATGCCAAGGGGTGCAAAATGCCTGAAGAAAAAAAAAAATGCTTTTCGTTTGCCTTAATAGTTTACCAGGGTTTATAAGGGGGGCGGGCATACACTTGTCACAATACAAAAACTGCAGCAGACAGAAAGCCAAGGCCCACCATAACCGAGACACCTTTACATGTAAGGGAGTTCCATGCAGGGAGGTGACAAATTAAAGTCCAAAAAAAAAAATTAAAATACACAGATGGGCACATACTGTATGGAGTCACAATGGATAAGTCGAGCTTACCAGCAGTGGCAGGGTTGGTGCAGTCAAAAAGGGTCCCTTTCCTTTAATTATTTACTTCCCTATCCGACATTGTCCTGCAAGAGGTAGAAATACATTCATTTGAGGGACCCTTTTCCGGGCAAACGCGAGCCCGTCCACTCGAGCATCGTCAGCATGCCGTGAGAGTGTGGAACTGTGCCGAGCATCAAAAAAAGAGGGATGAGCGGCCGCTAACGTGGTTTAGCTTAGCGCCAAAATGAGTCGGATGTTCATGGGACACCACTGTTGGGATTTTTTTTTTAAATTTTAAAAATGGCGATGCTGTTAGTGATGCTCGGGTAGGCGGGCCCTATTTTGGGGTTTGAAAGACAACAACACCTTCACTGCTAATAAGCTCAAAGTGAGTCTGCAGTAGCCCCTTTCAAAACGTCACCATATTATGTTGAAAGAAAATCACCCAAAATTATATCAACACATCAGTAAGTATCAGGGCCACACTGGTCAATTGTCTTTTTTTTGAGAATTTGAAAATAAATAAATGGAAAATAGGTTTTTCCTAAACAACATAAGGCAGCATATTTTTTTAGATGGAAAAAAATGAAAAAGTAATACATTTATTAATTTTCAAAATAAAAAAAAATTCAAAAGGAAAGTCAACTTAATTCTCATAATGTGACCCCGATACTAAAATTAAATGGATTTGTAAATTTCAAACTACACACACACAGAGCTACAGAAAAAAAAATCTGATAATTTCAAAAAAATATATATGTTTTTTCAGAAATCAGAATCCACCTGCACAGTGCACTAATCTCCTCATTTATCAGATTTGGACTTTCTGCCCACATGTCCCACCCCCTCCATCGCTCTGATTAGCTCACTTCCAAATTCGCCTCTCTTCCACCCGGTCATCTTCTCGCTTTTTTTTTTTTGGACTATGCAGAGGAGGAAGAGAACGAAGAAACCCAGAAAGGAACATTTCCACCTGTCCCGCCCCGACATTAATCATCTTTCGAGCTCATCTTGATTATGTCGAGTCCGACACTGGCCGCTTTGCTGTCGTTTGGGCTTTGTTCTCAGGTTTCGGCGCAAGTGGGAGGACGTGGATTTTAATGATATTTATCGTTTCCCTCTGCTGGTTTTCCCCGCCGTGCCAGCTATGATGAAGAGCTACGACTTAAGTCTTGCGTGTGACTTGGAAATCCAACGCTCTGGATGATGTCAACCTCTTTGTGCATTCTCTTAGATCCTCACAATCCATCACAAGTTGTATTTAATGAGAACTATTATAAAATAAATAATAAGCTTGCGCATCTCTCCAATAAGACGATTTGTAACTCGATACATAAAGCGGAATACGATTCAAGAACAATTCGATTCGTTGTGATTTCAATGGATTTCTATGATGCAATGAATTTCTTATTTTACAATATGAATGAACTCAGTAGTCGAGATTTGGCATTTTCTTCAAAGAATTTTTCCGATTCAAATCGTCCCCCCCCTATAAGTAACATAAAAGGGAGAGCGATGAAGAACAAACAGACTGCGAAGGAGCGCTTACAGGGCCCCTCGCATCCCGTGTGGACCGAGGGGGGGGACGAAGACGGGGTGTGCTCTCCAGCATAATTAACCTTCACTCTCTCTCTCCGTTGCCGCGACGAGGGACCGGCCCGCCGGAACGATGCGGCGAGGAAAGAACAAGTTCAAGTACCTAAGCGAAGGCTAAAAATATGCTAAATTAAAATGAGATGAATAACTGGTGTCTACATTAACGGGTCTAATAATGATGACGCTTTGCCGCACTTAATCACACGGCGTCCTCGTCCAACTCCCCGCGGTAAATAAGGAATCGTTTTTAACTCGCCGGACCGGGCTAATATTTGGAAAAAAATACGGTAATCCGAGCGAACGAGTCGTCTTTGTTCCACACTGCATTGCGTTAAAAATAAGATGCAGCCTAACACTTCCATATTGCAAGATTTTAAAAGGCAAGACTAACACGCAGGCCAGTGGACCTTTTATATTAATTGCCGAGGCGAAGCGGCAGAAACGAGTGCCAATTAGCTGTTATTGCCGCACAATTGGCTGTAAATAAAATTAGCGGCGGGAAGAATGGAACCTGATTTATCTCCGTTAAAAGTAATAACGGGCATTGTTATGTCAACATTTCCTAATCTCTTTGGACTTAAATGGGTTTTATGAAAACAAGCGCATCGCCTTGGCGTTTTATTGCCGTCGTTACACGCAAACGTGCATTATGTCATTAGCGCGCTATCAAGGGACGGAGACGACGAGAGCCCGCGTATTCCTCGTCTTGTAAAAGTCTTTTGAATAATATGTCCCATATGCTCTCAGGAATTTATCCCCCGCTGAGAACAGTAAAGCCATATTTTAGAGGTATAAAAATTTGTTACGGAATTATTCCTTGGGAGATTCAAACAGTTTGTCGTGTTAGCTAGCACACAGTGAACAAAAGGAGCCTTTAGCATAATGTTTTTAACTGTCCATTCATTTATATGACAAAATCATTTTGAAGTTTTTTGTGGAGAAGATGTTAATGTCTCTGGCTAAGTCCAAAAAAAAAAAAAACGTAGACCATAGCAAAGTGTTAAAAGTTTTTTGGGGGAAAATGCTAAAGTACAACGATGGCAGCTATGCTAGTACCTTGACGTCAACACCCAAAAGGTCAGTCTCTTATATTCCCCCCAAAGATACTGCTTTGTATTCCATTCACGGGTGCGCACTCGCCTGTGGCAACAACGATGCGCCGCGCGTTCCACACGCCATCGATGTGGCCCGGCCGTGCTCCCCCCGTGCTGCTACCGTGGACGTACTGTATGATCCGCGGCAGGGGCGGGGGACCGCTACGTGTTAACAAGCCCGGGGGTCTCTGTTCACCTTCCCCCTTGACGTGCTAATAAATGCAGCGGTTTGACTAACAGCTGTCAATGCTAATGCACGCGCCTTCACCTCTGCGACAAGGCGGGAGGAGAGAGGGCAGGTAAACAAAACTGCAGCTGGAGGCTGGAGTGTTACTGTGTATGCGTAAGTGTGTGAGTCATGCTGACATCTGCCTCTTCCCAACTTGACGGGGAGCAGATGTCACGGAATTGAGCTTATTTATTCATTTATTTACATTTGAGACCAACTAGCAGCTAGCTAGCTGGCGCTATAATACGCAGGTGTATATAATAGACTTTTGAAATGAAAAACGTCTTTTCGTGGGTCACGATTCAGTTGATACGTCACTGAATGGCAGGATGCGAGTATTTCATTTTTTGGAGGAAGCAACAGAGCCATAACGGAGGCTGGCAATATCTTGGGTTTCAATCAACGATTGTTTATTCATCTTTCTGGTTCTAGAATGCAAAGATTCGGAAGGCGGGTTGGTGCCAGATTTTCGGTTACGGCTCTGATGCAGCAGTTTTGCGCGATAAAGACTGTTCAAGATCATACTCGTGACGATACAAGAAAGTAATTATCAAGAACTGACCTGTCTCGACTCCGCCGGGAAGGGAAGGCGGCGTTGCAGCCAGCCACAGTGCACACGTGCATCTCTTTGAGGTGGACGTTCTTGTAGTGCAGTTTCATGCTGTAGGAGCTTTTGAAGCTCTTCTTACACACGTAGCAGATCTTGGGGTCCGGACTGGAGCACGGGTCTCCGTCAGGCGATTGGGAAGTGGGGAACTTGGGCGGGCTGGCGCCGTAGCCCATCGAGGAGATGAAGCTCCCGTGAAGGGCGGCCATGCTGGCGGCGGCAGCGGCGGCCGCCGCCATGCCTCCGTTGTAGAGGCCGTACTGGCTCATGCAGAACATGTCGTAAGTTGGGTCATTGAGTTCTTCCTTGACCTTGATGGAGTCCTGGTGAGGGGATGGCGAAAGGTGATCCTTGCCTTCAATTTCTTTCCTCAAATGGCCTTCTTCGCGGCCATCGTCGTTGTGGTCTTTGTCGCTTTTCGAGTGTTTCTGTTGTTCCTCCACATCCATCATGTCGTCCCGGTAATAGAATTTGGAGTCTGAGGTTTCTGACTCGTTCTCAAAGTCTCTTTCGTGGTCTTGGTCCTCCGAGGTGTAGCTGTCCATACAGCGTAGGTCGCCGGAGCCTCGGAGCTCACCCCTGCCGTCGCTGCCAGCCCCCTCTCGGCATTCGTCTTCGCTTTGTCTCATCATGCCACGCAAAGTTATGCCGGGGCTCATCTCATCTTGGGAAGGGGATTGCTGGCCGCTATCGCCGCTGTGGTTCCCCGTGCCGCCGCCGCCGTTGTTGTTGCTGTAGTTTCCGTTCATTTTGATGTGCGTGTTGTAGAGGAGCGGTGTGGAATGGTGGTGGTGGTGATTGTGGTTGATATGATCATCGTCATCCTCGTCTTTGTCTTCGTAGACATCCCCCACGTCGATCACTTCCTTCTCAATCTTCACAGGCATGCTGGATTTACGAGGCTTTTTCTTGGGCATGGGGTCAGCGGGGCCCGTCGTGGCCTCCTGATTGCCACCGGACATGTTGACGCCGTGAGACGTGGCTCCCATCTCGGACGCGTGGATGTTATTGTGCGAAGCCACGGCCGCGGCCAGCATCTGCTGTTGCTGGTCCATCAGTGTGGTGCTGTTGGTGGTGGTGGGCAAAATGGGGCTGGTTTGCAGTGAAACCGGTGGACTAACTAGGTCCGCCTGGGAGAGTAGCGTACGATAGAATGGAGGCACAGGTTGAACTGGCTGCACAGATTTAAGAGAGGGGAACACCAATGGGCTTTGCAACGGGGACTGAAGCATTGGATCTACTGGTGGAGTGGTGAAGCCCAGCGGTGGCCTGCCAGGGCTGGTAAGTGTGAAGCCACCGTTTTTGGTACTTGAGATGACTGGTGTACCGGAGTTGGAGTTGGCACGGATGAGGTCCTTGTCGCGATTGTTGCGCAGCATAGGCATGTGCAGCCGGGGATTCGGGTTGGCGCTGTGACGGTTGCGGCTGCGCAGGGAGCTGAAGACCATATTGCAACCCTCGATCGTACAGCGGTGTTTGATCTTCAGATGCACCGCGTTGTAGTGTATCTTAAGCGTGCCTTTGTCGTAGAAGGTCTTGCCGCAAGAGTTGCAGCACACGCGGCCTTTGCGAGGGGTGGAGGCCATGCGGCGCATGCGGTGCAATTTGGAAGAGAACGGAGTGTGACTGATGCACTTGGACTGCTCTTCCTTGACAAAGTGGTGGTGACCCTGGTGGTCGCTCAGCGTGTTGGGTTGCTGAGACTGGTTTTGGGACTGCTGCTGACCCTGCTCCCGTTGCTGCTGGCTCAGCTGCTGTTGAGCCTGCTGCAGGGACGGAGACGGCGAGATGGGCGACGCCCTGTTGCTCGACTCCGTCTTGGGTTCGATGTTGTTCATAGCGCCGAGCGGTCCGCGGCTCGGACTCTGGCCGGTACGGAAGGGCGACATGGAAATGTCCGACTCGCTTGTCTCCACCTGTTCCACTTGGTTGGGCAAGCTAGGCTCCCGAAGCCGGAGAGCGGATTGTTCCATCGGCAGCCCGTTGGGGGGCAAGCCGAGCATAGGGGCGGACACGGGGTTGATGTACTGGAAAGGTAGAAGGAAGGCTAAGCTGTTGGGGATATTCTCAAAATGGTGAATGCTAGACGGGCTGCTGTTCTCTAAATGCGTAAGCAGTCCCGGACTGCGCGTCCTGTTGTTGCTCTCAATGAACGTCCTAATCCCGGAGTCGGTCTTGGCGGAAGGAACAGTGACTGCCTGTCCTTCCTTCTCCTGAATGGCCATCAGCTCCACGATGGATTTGGTCTCACCGAAGCGCAAAAACTGCTGCAGGGTGATGATCTCCTCTTCCCGGGACATGATGGTCCAGCGGTCCAGCACCTTGCCCGCAGCATCCTAGAAGAAACACCAGAAAGGGAAAAAAAAAAGAACCGTTATTGATTGGCAGTTGGAGGAAAGCCCAGGAGTGACAAAAACTAGCAGCTTTTTCTGCTTTTGGCATTTGTTTCTTTTTTGCTTGGTCTGTGAATTCGAAGGTTCCTTTGCTTTACCAAAAATCCGTTCCTACGTTAGCGACATGACCCTGGGTTCGTACACGAGTAGTTCGTCGCTGAACTCTTTTGTTAAGGTTGTGAACTCTCGTGTCCGACTTCCTTCATACAACACCGCACCTTGGGATCATCAAAACCGTGCGAACCAAAAGGTCTAAGGGAGTTCATAGTAGCTTTGCTATAATACGGGACATAAATACCAATTGACAAATGTGCTCATGTTTGACATTTCCAAACGGTGCATTTATCTTCTGAAATGCTTGGGAAAGGCTTGAATTTCTCCAGTGGGACTTGGATAATATTCTAAATTGAAGATCCCATCCCTAGTTGGGAGATATCAAGCTTTCTCATTGTCAAACAAATTGCGCAGGAAGAAAAAAAAAAAATGCCCGCCATGCCTCAAGTTCTTATCTGCGCCCTGTAACAGTTTAACAACTAATACCCGACTGATAAAAATGGTGCACACAAAGGTTCCTCTGAGAGCAGGCACAAGCGACATCAAGGGAATAAACACAAGCTTACGACAATTAGTCACATTGATATGAAAACATTTCCCGCGTTCCTCGCTGCTGGCATCTATGAAAGATAAATGGCGACCACGGTGCACCAAAAGCTGAAAAAAAAAATCAACATCACAAAGCACAAAGGGGCCTGTAAGGAGAAACAGAAGATAAATGTTTAAAGAGAGAAAGCGAAAGAGACACTGAGGAAGAAAAAAAAAAAACTGAGAAATAAGTGTGAGGGGTTTGATTTCATGCCCTCAGATATTGGAGAGAAGCGGATTCTTCTGAGACCAAACATCAATAGTCACGAGGGGATTTGTTGTTAAATATACATTAAAAAACATTTTACACTTTCATTCTGTGTGCACTCCAGTTTTTCGCCCGGAGGTATGACTTTAAATTCCAGCCCAAGCCACTATTATTTCAAACCGCATGGCCATCTGGGCATAAGGGGCTTCTATTGGATTTAATTGAAACGAAATAAATAGGCAGCATTATCTTTTCAATCCCTTTTTTTTTTCTTTTACCCAAGTTAGTTTTAGTTCAAACAAGAGGAGTCGAGAGTGAAGATAATGAGTATAAAATGTGATATTGTCTCGAATAGAAGAACCAAATAAATAGCATGTCATTGCTTAAAATAATAAGTATTAAAAAAATGCATTTAAAAAAATATTTCGTCATTTGTTGCTATTAGATAAACTCAACCAGAAACTTTAAAGCTACACCCTTTTCAGTTTTTATATACGAAAAACCTTTTCCTTAATGATCCTCTTAATTCCTGTGACACCTTTAGTAAACAAAATCAAATATGTCCTGACCCCACCGTGGAAAAACCCAGACCTGAAGCCACTCAGTCAAGTCCACTTCCTTGCTTTGGCTTTGCAACAAAACTGCCATTAGAAGCACTTTTTACAAGTAGGCACTCATCTCCCAATTAGCTTAATGTGGCCCTCTTTCCTTTCCTTCTCCTTTCCAGGCATGCCCCACCTCTCTACCAGTAAAATCTCATCAATCGTCCGACCCTCCCCCATGTCCCCGAGCGCTATGACATATTAGTCTGTCATTACGCGTCCAATTGAACAATGCGGCTAAACCGCTGTTTGCCAGGTTAATGACTATTAGCAAATAATTACGACGGCCAAGACGACGGGGGGGCACCACGCTTTATCGTCTAGACGGCCCGCCGCTGTTAGTTTATTTTATCTGCCAGCCTCCATGTCGCTTAGAATTAATCTAGCGACGGCTGTATTTATTAATCTTTCTCGACGTCCGCCGAGCATTCTTAATTCATGGCTGTCTTCGTTACGAGGTTGGGGCTGAATGGTGTTTAGTGGCGGGGGGGCGGGGGGTTGCTCGTGTTCACCTTGCAAATCGCTGACGACGACGATGAGCAAATGATGGCCTTGTCATGGACCGAGGCGCAACTGTCAGTTAAAACAAATCAGGCCGCTCGTGCAATTAGCGGCGGCGGGCGGCGAGCTGTGTTAAGATCCTCGGTGTGCGGCGATGTTAGGTTGCCAAGT
The DNA here is from genome assembly GCF_024217435.2 of Syngnathus scovelli. NCBI lineage: Eukaryota > Metazoa > Chordata > Actinopteri > Syngnathiformes > Syngnathidae > Syngnathus > Syngnathus scovelli. The sequence continues at coordinate 2,750,162 of NC_090851.1, read as the reverse complement.
GTGAAGGGATTAACAATATTATACGCGTACGCCAGAAGTAATTACTCATCGGATTCTGTGATCGGCCATTAACCGCCGAGACTTTTGCCGGAAGAATTGGTATCGTCGTATCGGATCGCGGATTGTTCCGATTTGTATTTTTCAGTACATCTGACATGTTTTGGTAGCGTTTGTATTTGAGGTCCAATTCATACTCTGGGGGGATGGAATCGATCGCAACTGGACTGGTCTGGTTTTAGAGGACGTTTCGGGTGTCATCTGAGTAGGCGTCGTCAGGTTACACCACAAGGCTCGGTCACGACGGCGAAGCAAGTTTTGTCGTACGAACTGATGACGTCTACTCGAGAATCAAATGACCCGGACGAAACGAATATCCGTTTTTCTTGTCCAAACTGTACAATGGCGATCAACTTGGCCCTGGAACGCGAGACTTGTGGTCTGCAACGATTTCTACGACAGCCGAGAAAGATACTTGGAATTCTGAACACGTTTCCATCGGTCGTCTGGGTAGTCTCGATCGTACATGCAGGAATACAAAGAATCTCATTATGTTAAAGAGCCAGCGGACTCGGGATGACAGCACAGTTCCACCACGAGGGCGGTTGGACTGATCACGTTAGGGACGCGGCGTTCTCACAATGGCAAAGTGAAGCATGGGAACCGCATTGATTCACCAATCACCTTGCACTGGATGCGATCTCCATCCAGCCCCGAGGGAAGCCACATCGATTTCCAGCCCTGCTCTCAGATCCAGTTTCTTAAAAAAAAAAAAAAAAAACATTGCTCTATCCCTGTGTTCGTCACTTCAAGGAAGGTTAAGCAGAAGTTCCTTGTGATCTGAGAAGGTCTTGAACCTTGCCTCTTCCCTGTTTCCATATTCCCGTCCGGCTCTCTCCCCGCCCCGTCTCGGGGCCGTATGAATAATGGAGTGGATCGAGTGGCGAGCGAGGTGCCACGGGGGATGGTTTCGCACAAAGCTCACTGCCTGGAGCCATCACATCAGAGGCCAAGAGCTCCCAAGACGCCAAGCGTTCCCCCATTGGTTCCCTCGTTGCGGGTCAGAGGTGAGCGGCGAGCAAGAAGCTCTGCTTCTTCCTCTGTGATGGACCGCTGGGAAATCACTAGCTGTGTCCAGACGTGGGTGGAGGACATTTGTAAGAATCAGAGAGGTTAAAATTTGCACCGTGTGATCATGCTAAATAGCTCGTTGAAGCTTCAGAAGCTTTTGACCTCCGCGTCTACCTTGAAGGGAAGCTGCTCTGCAACTACATTGTGCTCTTTGTCCTTTTTGTTCGACTGCTGCCAAAAAATGGGTTTAGTCATCGGCGCTTTCCAGATGTCTTTCATTACACAAAGAGAAAAGTTTTGTCGCTTATCGAAGATTCTTTCGCCGGTTTTGGGCAAGGATCAATGCCCGTTTTCTGTGATACCAAACAAGAAATTATTCTCCATTTTTCTGAGATAGTACCGAGCCGGATCGTTCCGCTTGGTATCAAAATGATGAAATGGTCAAAAAGACGGTAGTTTTCATGGCGCTGAGTCCGAGGCTACTGGACTGGATGAAAAGAAGCCACGGGGCGATTTCAATGCTCGCTGACACCGAGAGTCGGGCCTCTCCGTTCAACCTGATTTAACTCATGGCTGTGGTTAAAAATTCATGGCTGTGTGTTAGTTGTTAAGGTGCTAAAGGCACACCAATCGACTCAAGGAAGATTTATTGTCCAGTTGCAGACTGTGAAGAGAAGGAGGGGTAGATTTCACCACTGAAGGATAAGTCACGCTCTATCCTTTCCCATTATCCAGGTGGCCTCAGGTAAACTTTTTTTCCCCCCGTCTCCGCTCCCACTGAGTTGTCTTTTTTCATTATCTGCAACGGAGAGTAAATCTGTCATTTTGTGGGGGGGGAGAAGAAAAAATACAAAGATTTCCTAACCCCTGATTCATCTAACCCCTCTGACCCCCCGCTTCATTTTTTTATTTATTTTTTTGTTCTCGAGCCATCTTTAAAAAGTGGAAAGGACAGTCGTTTGGACACAGCCCAGCGTGGATGCAGATGGACAGCACATGGAAGCCATTTAAGGCTCCGGTGTGCAGCAAGAACAGAGCAATCCCTCAGAGTTCAGAACCTCTGCCGAAGCTCTGCCGGCAACTTCCAATGGGAGCGGTGTCTGCTCTCAACTATTGATTGGCTCTTTTCACAAAGCCGTGTTAGTCCGCCTCGCCCAGCTGCTCACCCTAGACAAAACTCAGTGGACCTCGCGTCGAGCCAGGGGGAACGCCTTAGAGAATAAGAAGAGAGGTGGAATGATGGGAGCAGCCTGATGGTTGCCATATAATTGAGGATGATCCGTGTGATGTGCCGGATTCCGGCCAGGTCTGTCGCGGCGGTCTGCGAGACAGATGTGGGGGCCGCCGAGCCTGGGGGGGGAGCAACGAGGCGGCTAAGAAATGGTGGCTGACAACCTGCTTTTCTCCCCCCACTACTCTGGGATCACATCTCCTTTGTTCTGATTTTTTTTTTTTTTATTCATCGGTTTCCGTGACTTCTGCACGAGATATTTGGCTCTGATGTTAGTCCTCAAACAAATGACTTTGTCATTTTAGCAGCTTACGTCAAAGTAGTACTTCATCAGTCTGACTCGCAGTGCATGGCTTTCTTATTTGTCCCAAACAAGCTACTTTTACATCTAAAGGACTTCGAACCGGGGGCCCTCCGAAGTAAAACCCTGATACATTTAGACTTCTTCTGTGGAAAGCATTGGCGAGGCAAAGAGAATAAGCTAATGGACTCTTTACTTAATGTGATCAGAGCCGTTATTGACATGCTGCCAGGAAGATGCAAGACCATTAACTGGAGCCTCTCGCTCCCTTTCTCTGTGCTACTCACCCCCGCCCCTCCCGTATTTCACACCCCGGCCGGCTCGCATGCAAAAAGGCCACAAGGGGGTCGCGGTGCCCCAAAGGAGCCCGTGTCTGTCACATTAACAAGACGTCGGCCTTGTCGAACGTTGGTGTAAATTGTTAATAGGAAATCTTGTTTGGTTTACAGATGGGAAAACAATCCAACGGAATTGGTAAATACTAGAACTACTCCAAGCGTTGGGGTCAATATTCGACTTTCTTTCTCTGGGTGTCTTTGAAAAACCGAAATTACTGTAACGTGATTCTTATCAGATGTTAGTTTCTCTAATGACCAACTCTGGTTTTAAAAATCCTGCCTGGCACGCAGCTTGGCCCATCCATCTTGGGAGGGCGGAGGCGGCGTAACGTACACGGCGTGCTGGAATACATCAACCCCCGTGGCCGGAGCCGGCCGGTAACTGTCGGCGTGTTTCATGCCATTGTACGACGGCGGCAGGAAGCGGCGCTCGGGTCTCTCTCTCGTCGCGTGTTCCCAATACGGTGATTACTAGCTGCAAAAATAAACAGCCGTACCATCTGGCGCTACGTCCTGTACGGTAACTTACACGGCGAGAAAAGCTGTGGACCATCAAAATGTACAGAACGGAGACGGCGTCACGGCAAAAACACGTGGATTGGACTCGCGTGTGTAAAGTTATCCCCGCAGAGGAATTGATTCTGATTCCGATAGGACAATTATCAAAGCGGCGGAATGCGGATGGTATCGGCTCAATGAATGATGTCATACCGTAATTTATGAACTGCAACTTCAAAGTGACATACAACTGAATGTTTTGGACTGAACCCTTGGTCACATTTATGCACTTTGAACATTTCAAATTCTACACTAGACTGAAAAAGTTTGAGAACACCCCGGTATACGTAACGTGGTTCGAACGACGGGGGTCAGTCGAGAGCGCCGAGCCGGCAGATGTTTGATCCATCCGCTGCACATCTGGCCCTCAGCACACTCAATCTATTTCACTCCACTTCTCCTTTTGAGATGTTCATTGTTCCTCACGGTCCACTAAACTCAGCATCCCCCCCCCACCTTCTTTCACTCTCCCTCCGCGGCCCACAAATATTCATCTATCATCATTCATTTGAAGAGGGATTTGGATTTATATGTTTTTTGAAACCGTCTGCCGTGTTTTTAGACCGGTCGGTTACGGCGGTGGCACCAAGTGGCAGGCCGGTTAATCAAAGTGGGCGGGGTCTTCAAAGCCACCAGAAACTGACGGCTCAGCTCCAACATCAGCGCGCAAAAAATAGAATTTTGACGGGTTCCAACAAAGGGGCCAGTGTGAAGTTTATCTCGAAAGGCTTATAATTCCTTCAAAATGAAATGGAAGCACTCGGTCGGCATGCGTTCATCCCCTGTCCCGTGGCGTAGTTTTCTGCTGTTTCTATTTAAAAAGTTATTTTTCTAGTCACAGTTTGTGCAGTCATACTGTTTGGCCAGTTTACCTGTCAGTTAGTATTGGCAGGACTTTTCGGCCACCCGGGTTCCAAGAGTTTAGGATTCGTTCGTTTTTATCTCGCTTTGACTCATACGTGACATGAGTCATAATTAGTTTTTAGAGCTGCTTTGTTTTATTTAAACTCCTTTTTGTTTTGGTTTGATTAGATTTAGCTTTATTCACAGAATATTTGAGGGCAAAGGTCACAATCAGTAACAAAGTCAACCATTTTTAAAAGGGAAAGAATAACAGAACATAGCAAAATAGGTTTGTTAAGCTAGCAACGCAAACCACCTCATTGAATCATAGCGAACACATTTGAACCCGATGATGACTCTCGAGGCATCTTTTAGCTTCCGCGTGTGTGTGTAACGCTATCTTCCCGTGTTTGCGTCTAGCCTTATGCTGTGCAGCGTATTGCTATTGATCCTCAGTACCCTTGCGGTCTTCAGGGTTCCTGTCAGCCGACCAAGTAGCCCTGTCTGCCCTTTTGTAGCGCTACAAGCTAAACAGCCATCACGGAAATCCAATACGGGCGTATTCGACGGCGGCTAGCACCGCTAGCCTAGCGCCGGGTCCCGCGAGGCCTTCGAGTCAATGCGATGTCAGGGTAGCGTCTCACCTTGTGAACTTGTTGCCGGCTTAATATGTCACGCTAATACGTCTCGGTATATCATCCGAAACGCAATAAGTATGGATTCGCTAATGTCTGCATCTTGTTAGAACGGAAAGGCCGGGCGGATCGGACGGGTCCGTGTGATAGTAATCGCCTCTAACAGGGTGTCTGCCTGTGGCTTAGAGGTACGACCGGGGGAGAGGGCGGGGGGGGCTTCTGGGAATTTCTAAGCAGCTCTGGGAAATTTGGCCCAGGGAAAAAAAAAAAAAAGAAGCGATCGGGAGAGATAACATTAAGAGAACGATTAGGGGGGAATAAAATGAGGCGTGAGCGGTACTGCCTTTTGTGTATCGATCAAGGGGGCAGGTGAGAGATCTTAAATGGCTCGTACCTGGTTTGGTGTTTGCTAATTGATTTTTGTTGTTTCGCCAACAGGAGCGGGAAGGCGGAGGGAAGTACTCGGGGAAGAAAAACAACAAACGGTAAGTGGTCAAATTTGTGCTGGTATGAAAGTTGTCAAATATTTAAAATTAGATTTGAAAATGTTGTTTGTTTTTAGTGTTGACAGTTTTAAACTTTTTACACTTCTCTGGTAAAAAATAAAATATTACAAAATATTATAAATCTGTAAAATGTTACATTATCAGAAGAGCCATTCGATTTTTATTGCCAATAATGCCGAAATTATTTTGAATTCCAAGCACATTAATTCATTCACGCTCCAAATTAAAAATCACAATAATACAAACACATCTTCCATTACTACTCCTACTTTTTTTTTTTGCACCGCAAACTTGTACCATGCCGCAAGCAGCCAGCTCAGAAAACGTGGCGTCTTATGAACATGCAAAGGCCACGCTTGCCACCGGCCATCCCTGCAGGCACGCGTGTGTGTGTGTTCACTTCTTTGATGCTTGTGTGTGTACGCATGTGTGCATTTGTGTGTGTATGAGAGGTGAGTGAAACAGCAGAGGGACTGTGTAATCCTCTGACATGCCTGTGGAAAAATACAAGGATCCCTCTGACAGTGGCTCAACTACAGGCCCCAGCGGCCAGTTAGTGTGTCCACATGTCCGTGCGGCATACACACACGCACACACACACACTATGTACAGTTGCCTCATTGCTAAACTATACACCGACATTCTCATGCGCCGGCACGATTCGAGCCTAGCCGGGCTGCAGTCCAGTGTTTGACACAAACTCCACCGGCGCACAGAGAAGCCTCTAACGTGGAATATAATCCGTTCAGTGATTCGCCGACCTCGCTATATTTTCTTATAATCCAAGGTAAATATTCCCGAGGAGATTGCAAACAGATCTGGCCATCGTCACCATCTGGTTTTGTGTGCGCCTAATGAAAGAACGTGAAATATAGACGCTATATTAGCCACGCGGGATCATGTTTGTGATTAAGGGCTGTATAAATAAAATTGACTTGACATGTTGACTTGAAGCAAACAATAGCGGCCATTTCATCTCCTTATTGTCTAATCGCCCATCCGACTGCTTCTACAGCCGGCCCCTCTTAACCCAGCGATACTCGCTAATGGCCCACACAATGGAATTATTTACTAGCCGTAGCAGGGGGGCAAATGGGTCAAATCGTGTGTGTGTGTGTGTGGCCCCCTCATACACTCTTACACTGAATAAAAAAAAGGGGAGTAGCGGAATCGTTGAAGCATGCAGAGAAGGGACGCGGAGAGGAGCGAGTGGCGCTAGCTAAAGTGAAAAATCATGCCACGGCGCCGAGGGGCCCGCCGGCATCCGCCGGGACGAGGGACTACATCCACGCTGGCACTCAAGTGCTCTTAAATACTCCCTCTTATGCTCAACCACATCCTCGCCCCCCCCCAGCCTGCACCTATCTTAGCCCCCCCACCCTTGTCTCCCTCATCATTCGCAGGCTCTCCCGTCCAGGTACAAATGGCGATTTGCTGTACAAGTGGCACAACATGTCGGGGTCGCTAAGGTCTTGTTGTTGACAATGTGGAAAATAGATCGAGGGAAAAAAAAAAATGTTTGTTTAGAAATAACGCCCGGTTAGGCGGGGAGGTGTTCTTTTAGGAGCTTCAGGGCCTGGTAACGCGGTGGGGTAGTGGTTAGTACTTGTGCCTCGCAACTGAGAAGGTTCTTATGTCGGGAGGGGAAAATAAAAATCACTCTTAAGACAGTGGAGGGTTTAACTCTTGATGATTAAAATACAATATAAAATAATATATTTTGACATGTCGAAGCGAACTTAATTGTGAGACTTTTTAAAGATTTTTTTTTTTTTTTTTAACGTGGTGAGGAGCTGACATTTGTCAAAAGAATCAAGCGCGCCCGTCACCTTGCTGGATCTGGATGAGACGCAAGAGCAGACGGGCCTTTTCGTTGTCTCGCCTCGGGGCCGCACGGCAGACTTTCTGTCAAGCAAGTCGACTGCGTGCATGTGTGTGTGTTTGCGTTGTAGACATCCCCCCCCCCCCCCCCCCCCTATCTCTAATTAGCGCGCGGGAATCCTTGGGGCAATCAGAGGTGAGGTTAATGAGAGGAGGGGAGGGGCGAGTGGTTGGTCGGGGCGGCGCCTGAGAAGATCCGAAAGTCTTCATTCAGCGCTTTTTTTTATTTTTTATTACATATTACTAAAATCTATTTTATCAAACTACTTTTAGATTACGCAACTATTAGCGTGGACATACACAAATGACTCAGCCTGTCAATAAAATGTTCCCGATGATAAAAAATGGCGGTGACTGAAAATCTCAGTGCTTCAACTTGATCCGGATGAACACCAAAACGGAACCTCATGAATTATTGCAAGTGGCCGGTGGTGACGGCAGCTTTTCCACAAGGTCCCGCGGGGCCGCCGCCACTTTTGCGCCCGTCTCTCCGGCCGTATAATGGACACGAGCGGCTCTTGCGGCTCGTGTCGCTGCAAACGCGATGTGACGCTCGTGCATTATTGAGAGCCGCGTCGCCATTAGAGACATTTATACAGTCGAATGATTCGATCAGAGCCAGGCGTGGATCCTCCATGCTGACATGTTGTTTTGACCCATGGTTGTAGGAAATTCAGCTATTATCCATTTTATGGATGGATAACATACATTTTTTGTGCTTTTTAAAAATCAACAGATTTACATTTTTTTTATTGTAGTGAAAAATATATATTTTCAATACTTTTTTCTTCACCAATGAGTTTGCCCTTATTCCATTTATTTTAAATTCCACATTTTCCTTTACACAACATATTTATTCAATTTATTCAAAGTAATTTTTGCTTTTTATAGTTTTTCAGAATTATTTTGTAATGTGTAATATTGTTTTTCTTTTTTTTTTTTACCAATAAAGTTTATTAACATTATTTAATTTTTTTTTTTAAATTATCCCACCTAATTGAAATTAAGCATAGACTTATTCTCACCTTAGTTCATTTAACTTATTTTAACTGATATTTATTTGACAACTTTTTAGGGTTAGGCTTTTTTATAGTTACTATTCGTTCAATATATGTAATATACTTTTTACTTTTACCAGCCGTCAGATAAATGACATTTATTTTAAACACTCTTGATATTGACGGGCGAACTTATCGCTGTGAAATTTGAGCTTTTCCCCCTCAATGTATATTTGCCCCAATTTTTCTTTCACGATTGAGCCACTTTTCGCCACAACAAAGCTTTCATAGCAAGATGAACACTTTTCACTTCTTCTGCCTCTAATTCACATCAAGGAGCCAAAAGAGGCAAATCATTTCCTCCCGTCATTCCTGCACCGAGCTGCCCCCCCCCCTCCCCCTCCTTGTTTTTGTATCTCTCACCCGTTAACAAAAGCGCTGCGGGCGAGCGCAGATGTAAGACATAACAACGAGAAGAAGAAGAAGAAGAGATGAGCGAGCGAAGATAGAAGATTAGACAAAGGGAAACAGACGGCTAATGCTGCTCACGAGCATCGCTTGTCAATTTACAGCCGCTGCTCCCTGAACCGCGCTGTATAAATTTCCAACGTGACGTCCGTTTCTACTGCTTCCAAGCCGACCAGATCTCCTCCCCAGACACGTACTTGGAAACCTGACGTCTGCCCATCGGGCCAGATGCATCTGACTTTCCCCCCCACCACCACCCCCATTGGAACGGCTATAGGCGAAGCCTTGTTTGATGTGGCCGCCGCCACATGGATGCATACATGTGACGGTAAATCACGGGCGTGACCGGAGCTTGAGTGAGAGTTGACGGAGGTGATGCAGTTGGCCATGTTTTGTAAATCGGCAAAAATCGGTAAAATTATTGGGAGAAAAAATAATCGAGACTTGATAAGACGGAGGTGTTGCAATTGGTAAAGGACAGACTGGACATGTTTTGTAAATCGGTAAAAAATTTAAAAATAATCGGAAAAAAAATCTGTTGTATTTAACTTTAAAGTTTAAAACATTTTCATTCCGGATCTCCACAATGACATGTTGTACATCCCCCGCCTGCTAATTTATGCTTGCTTTTTTTTTTGTTTGCCAAATAGCGCCTTTGAATATAAAATGACCTCCGTATCAAAACAGGCCCGATGACTCTTAACTCATACGACGGCGCGGAAGAATCCACAAAGAAAACAGCGTCGGGGCGTTTGATCCCGAGGCGCTCGCACACCATCGCGAAGCTCAACACCTGTTTCGACTTAGGCCGGTCAGCGCACGGTAGCGAGATTAGCCAAACATGCCCATAAAGGGAGAAGAAAGGTGGCTGCGCCTTCGCTTCTGATATCAACACAAAAGCACTCGGTGACTCCATCGCCCGTTCGAGCCGACGTGGTCGTAGCGGCGAGGAATTCACCTCAGCTCAAAGCCAAAGAATAAACGCAGAACGCTGCCTGGCAATAGCTATTTTCAGCCCGGTTGTAAAAAAAAAATAAAACGGATTTAAAAAGCGAAAAATGTGAGTCACACTATGACTCAATTCTGGCCTGTTTTTAAATCTGCTTTACGGCTTTGAATTGATCGTAACTATTCAATCACGCTCCACTCGATTCGCTTTGGGGCAGTCAGCTTTCCACTTTAAAAATATTACCGCGGCAACAAGTCAATCTCTTGAGAGATAAAAGTCGAGATTTGCGCACACCTGAGATTCGGCCAAACTGAAATAGTGCCGTACTGACGATACTCAATCCGAGGGCTTATATTGGATTCGTCAAACGCTGAGCGTCGTGTCGCCTTCGCAGGGTGAATCCCCCGCCCACACACACACACACAAAAAAATCCACCGTTGCCTACTTAAAAATGCGAGACGACACGATTGCTACCACAGCGCCTCTGCCAAAGTCTTTGTCAGCTTGTCAGGGGCGTTAGCACGTTCTTTAGCTGTGATTACATTGTCAGATGGGGGGGGGGGGGGAGGGGGCTGGTGTCAGGAAGTCGGCAAGGATTTTAACACCTCCGTGACAGTGGCGGCGACCCGCAAAACCTCTGCTGAGTTGCTGATAGCGGAAACTCTGCCCCGCGACTGGCATTACATAAACGCAACACACGCACGCGTTGCCACGCGACTGCCGCCTCGGTCGGCGTAATTGCCGGCTGCCTCTACGAGCCGCTTTTATCTTTGTTTATGTGCAAGGAAGATCATCGCGATGAACGAGTGCGTGCAGGATGTGACGAGGAGGCCGAATCGCCGGTTGGCTCCGTGCCTTAGATCCATGAGATGAGTTTTCAAATGTGTCCACGCTTGGTCTTGAGAAGTATTCCGAGCGTCGCCGAGGCCTCGCAATACCTTCAAATGCTAACACGCTCTCGAATTAATTTTTTTAAAATATTCAAAAGACAAACTAAACCACACGTTTGTATTTGTAAAAGTAGAAAAATAAAATTGGATAAACGATCAATCGTCCAAATCCTCAGAATGATAATCCCTCCGATTTTTGTAGCCCTTTAATCGACATTTTTGCCGATTTTCAACTGAATCATGATTCGCTCGTTTGTGGCTGGAAATCGGAAATTTAAACTCGATCATCTGAAACCGAATGATGTCGTCTGAAGCTTTGAATTCCGATTCATGCATCATCAGCTTTATTCCAGACTCGATGCGTTAACTCATCATGCTGGGTGACCCGGTATCACATCCTGCGTGTGTGTATGTGTGTGCGCGGCGGCGGCGGCCTGCCAGCGACAGCTCGCCTTGCCCGGTGGTCCCCGCTCCCAGCCACTTAGCCATTTAACAAGACAGTCGTTACGAAGACCGAGCCAAGAAGCGCACGCACCGAGCTGGTCGGCACATTTCCCCCCCCCCCCTCACTTTTTTTTTTTTTTTTTTTTTTTTAACGAGAGCCTCGCTGGCATGCACTCACGCTGCGCTAGGTACGTGTGTGTACTGGGTACCCATTTATTCATTTATTACGACTATTAGCCCCCTTTTCTCCACTCCCCCCCCTCCTCCTTCACCTCGGCAAAATCCCGCTAATAAACAATCGGGGTAGCGCCACGCTGCGATGCCCGTAATGGGCTCCTAATTAGCCACTCCAAACAGCGAGAGCGGCCGCTTCACGCCTGCTTTTCTGCACTCATCTGCACAAAGCCGGATGAATTGATTCCATTTGCACGCCACTTAATGCGCTGATTGTTTATTGGCTCCAAAACCAAACGGATCAAATGAAAGAAATGTCTTTAACCTTGTGAGGACTGCTGATATTAATCAACAACCAAACCCGTCTGTCGTCTAGATTATGTTGGGATTTAACGGCGACGACCAGCAGGAGTTCCCACCGGGGTCATTTTCACCTTTTTAACCCGAGTGGCTTGCTGACCTCTTCCTCGAGGAAAAAAAAAAAAAGTTGAGGACGCCAAATAAACGTGTGAGGTCCTTCTATGTGTGTGTCACGCTCGTCCGCCTGGCTCACTTCCTTTGCAAGCTGCCTTCCCCGCTGCCTTTTATGAGCGAGAGCTTCTCCGGCATCTCACCTCGGGACACACTCGAGCGTCTAAACGTAACCAGCCTGTGCGAGTGTCGTGAATCGGCGATTCAGTTTGTGAACGTGGGGCGGGCCGCGTCTGCAAAATGTCACGTCCTCGTACTGGGGGCTGTGGTTGTGACTGGCGTCACTAAACTTTAAAATAAATAAATAGAAATTGGTTAATAGATTGAATCAGTCAATGTGTGGTAGCAGCACTGACAATGCGAGATGGGCGCCCCCTAGTGGTACAGAAGTGATTCACAGGCCTAGTCAAATTCAGTTGTATTTAACTTCTTTACAATTTTTTGAAAATTTTATTTCTCTACAATATTTACCTTTAAAGTGCGGTTTAGTTTCTTCCTGAAATACACGTTTTGGCTTATAAAGTTTGAACTTATTCCGGTAAAATTGCTTTTTTTAAAGAATATTTTTTCTTGTAATTTTTTGTATTTTTAGTCTCAAATATACAAAAATAAATTTTCCTTGCCCACCTAGGCATTATTCTCCAAATTTTGTGTTATCTAAATTACCCAAATTCTTTTGAGAACCCAAGCTAAAATGTTTTTTATTATTTATTTATTTATTTACATGAAGGTTCAGTTCTGGTACCAGACCGCTACTCCACTTCCGCGCTGTTTTATATAATTTAGCGCTAACCCAATTCCCATGGGTCCCAAATCACGTCAGGAAAAACCACGGCGGTGATTTCTGCCACACTCCCCAACAATTCCGTGCGACAATCAATGCAGGGCCAGAACCTCTCGTGCGGATCGATACCCCGCCGTGCAGCCGGACCCGTGCCCCCGCGTGTCGTCATTAGTGTCGCTGACCTTGAAGTAAAATTCAATTTCCTCGGATCCCGGGGAGGAAAAAAAAAGCCACCGCCGGATTTCAGGAGCCATTTCCAGTTTGCGGCACAGGATATTACAGCTTAAGGAATTCTTTCTTTTTTAATTATATCCGAGCTTTTGTGACGTAAATACAAGTTTCTGATAGGTGAGCGGATTTTCAATCAGGGCGTCTTTGATAGACGCCTTGCGCAATAATGATAAAGCTTGTAAAAATGGCGGATGATCAATTCTGGCTTCCATGACAGGTGATGTCATAAATTTTTCAAAGACTGTATGTTAAACCGATTAATTCATCCACGCTATACATTTAGCCATCAAATATTCACAAGCTTGAAATCCGAGCACCCGCCTCATGTCGGACTCGCGTGTGAAATATGCAAATAGCGTCTAATGCGCCCGTTTAATGGATTTTTTAATTACTTAAGTGTCTCCGAGTGTCTTCCTAAGTGTCTCCGAACGCACCCAACGTAATTTGTGTCGTGAGTTGAACTCAGGGAATTTTGGGTTTTGGCTTAAAAAAAAAAAATCACACGAGCCAATCAGCTTCGAGAAATGTGAGTGACGGGAAAATTGAATAAGCTGAATCCATCTTGTCCCTCAGCCAACTTTGAATCTCGCGCCTCCATTTCCTGTTCCGTTTGCCAGATGTGATGGATGGTCCCGAATTGGAAATTGGACCGTTCGACGCTTAACGTGAACGTGAATAACATCAACGACCAATCCTTTAAGATGATAGCCGCTTTTATATTTGCAGCCGGCGCATTCCTGCACGCTTTTTGGCTTCCGGGACCCGCAAATCTCAGGATTTCACTGACCTGCATGGAGACCACAAACGAATTGTCCTGTAATCTCATTTATTTGCTTGGAGAATATAGATTCACCTTCAGTTTGGTTTTGATTCAAATTAGAATTGGTTCAGGCGCTGGCAGAGGCAGCCCATTCCGCGTGTTCACTTCGCCAGGCCTCGCTGACTTTACGGTCCGATTGCCCCGAATCCAATATCAGGGGAATTATTCCGCAAATTCCTGCATACCATGTAACCTGCTCGTAACCTCCGTGCTCCAGCTTGAATTCATTTGGGGCTCAGATTTGGGATAGCGTGGCGCTGAGGATTTGGCGTGCGGCAGCTTTTTTTTTTATGTAAGGAGCTCTAGTCGCGGATTTGCGAGCTGTGAGAAAAGTGACCAGTAAGATTCCGTCCTTCTGATATTCCCGTGTCGGCACACCGGCTGTTTGTTTTTTTGGTAACGACTTGCGGCTTATCTCGAATTCTTTTTTTTTTTTTTGGGTCTTGTAAATCAGCGCACTGAACACACAAAGTGTGTGTGTGGGAAGAATCACCTTGATGAAGTACTGGCAGGCCGTCACGTGGCTAACAAAGCGTGCAAGCCTTCCAGCAAAAACTGGAGCCTGACCTTCCCGCCCAAATCATAACCATATGAACAAAAGAGTTTCCACCTTAAGAGGACTCTCGCTCGCTCCCATCCATCTCCCGGCCGGCCGGGGTGAGGCATTAAGCAGTGATAACAAAAAACAGGTTACAAGGGGAAGGGGAGGGGCGGGGATGATGTTGTGAACACGGGGGCGACCTAAAATGGAAGTTTTAGGTGAGCAACAGCCACTTGTGATGTCACTTCCTCCTCTCAAGACGTCTCTCCAAAGATTTGATTAGCCTAATTCAGATTTCTTTAGAATTGTTCCATTCAGATTTTTCACCCTTGGCGGCAGGGCTCAGTTCCTTTTTTCTCGAAGAACAGCGTCTGGTTTTCCGTGACACCGCCAATGCGTGTAATTACATCAACCACATTCATGTTGCTACGCATGTACAACTTTTTTTTTTTTAAGATTGTGTAAGTTAATGGTTAGTAGACACCCTCGTGTGGAGGCATGCGGCAGTGAGTCTTGGCGGCTCGGAGTGATTCTGCGGCCGTGCGCGCCTGATAGTTAGCATTCCGCTGGGTGTGTGCGCAATTAGGGTTAGGACTGGATGTGTGTGTGTGTGTAGTGCTGGGAGTTGTTAGCGGTTCCATCTGGGTCTCTTGGAAGCTGTGTGGAGTCAGGAAAACCGCATCTCATAAAAAGCGGAGGCAGCCCAATGTTCGACAAGGACAGAACATTACTGGGAATGTCGCTCAGGAAAAGGCTGGGACCCGAGCCCGAGCGGCGGCTCCTCTCCTCGATTCGCCTCCCTTCCTCCCGCGCAACTGATTTTTCATCGGGTGAGGGATTAGGAAAAGGAAGACATAATAGAGAGTGTGGGAGACGGAGTGGAGGGGGAGCGCTGATGACATTTCCATCTGTGTGCGGCCAACGGTGGAGGGAGCGGCGACAGGCTGTGGCCTTAGCCGAATGGGGGAGGGAGGGGGGGAGGAGGCGGTGGCATGTTGGCCTGTGAAAACAAGCATGACAGTAGGATGACAAGGATGGAGGGTCGAGGGATGGAGCGTCGTGAAAGTGAAAGGCAGCCATCCCAGGTTGTCCCGGTTTGAACTGCTGGGAAGCCCTCGCTGACATATACAAATGTGGATTTAAAAAAAAAAAAAAAAAAGCATAAACAAGACATTACACGCACCATTTTCCACTCATCACATCTGCGGGGAAAAGCTCCTCGCCATTCCGACGAGCTCAATGAGCCAACAAGGTGGTTGGGTGAATGGATAGATGGATGGATTGGTACTCGATACTAGCTAGTTACCCGATACTAGATAGATACTGCTGATACTAGAAGTAGATACTAAATATTCGATACTAGATTGGTACTCTATACTAGATACTAGATAGGTACTCGATACTCAATCTAGCTAGACACTCGATACTAGATAGATACTCATTACTCGATAGACATTCGATACTAGTTTCTAGATAAACACTCAATACTACATAGATACTAAGTACTAGAAGTAGATACTAAATATTCAATACTAGATTGGTACTCTATACTAGATACTAGATAGGTACTCGATACTCAATCTAGCTAGACACTCGATACTAGATAGATACTCATTACTCGATAGACATTCGATACTAGATTCTAGATAAACACTCGATACTACATAGATACTAAGTACTAGATCGATACGAGATTGGTACTCTATACTAGATACTCGATAGGGACTCGATACTCAATACTTGATACTCGACGATAGAGATGATAGATAAATGATTGATACAGTCGAGGCTAGATGCTATCGTTAAATACTATACTAGATAATCAGATAGATCTAACAGGTAAGAAGATATAATAGATACAAAGATTATAGTTCAGAATTATGATCCTGTCCTCATCCCCGACTCGTGACAGTACGGACGTGAGTGAACAAAAGCAAACTAAAGGGCAAAAAAAAAAAAAAAGCCAATCATTTATTTTAATGGTTATTGACGCCACGTGTAATTCCTCCCCTTTTCGAATCAAACTTCCATCCAGCGGAGTCGTTAACGCTATTGATTAACTTCTGCACTATGAGCAGCCTATTACAAAGGTAAATTGGCGAGTGTACACATATTTAGTCACGCCCCCGTCCGTCCGTCCGTCCCTCCGTCTGTCTGTTTACTTTTTTGTTCCGCTGCAGGCGAGGTGCGCTGTGCTTAATTTCTTCACTAAATTAGCGGCTAAAAGGCCGCGGTGGCACGTGCTATTACTTAGCCGACAACAATGAGAGTTTATTCCGGCGGCGGCGCTGGCGCTGCTAATAATAATTATGGTTGCGTCTCAGAGTCACATCGTTGCGCCACTTCCACCCTCGTGCGTCGTTATTTGGAGGTACTGCTGAACAATAAGGGAACCGCCGCTAGACGTTATTATGATTTTTAAAAACTGGACGAGGTGGTTAGGAGCCTGTTTTGCTTGTTAATTAAAAAAAATAAACTTCAATGATTGTAAACTGATCACTTTATATTAATCACTTTTCAAAGTAAGTGCAGTGGCTATAACTTAAAAAAATATATCTATTTATATTAATTTATATATACGTATATATACACCAAATTATAATTTTCTATTATTTATACGTACAAAGTTTTGTTTAAAAGTCAAAGTCAAAATATTAGGAACAGCCCTTAAATGAATAAATGTTGGATCTGCAAGTGTTTTAAGTCACAGAAGCCGTTTCCGTGCAAACACTGCGACCCCCCCCACCTCACACACACACACACACACACACACACACCTCCAATAAGACCCCCACCCCTTCAAATTCACTCCTGCCATGCTGTTCCACTTATACTGGAATATTACACCACACTTGCATACAGATAAGCACATGTGAACACAACATACACACACGTACACACACACGCACGGTAAGAAAAGCATCTGCACATGTCCGTCCGCTGGCTGCACACTAATTCATGCAGGAACACTTTGGGTTTCAGCACCAGAACCCTTTGGTGCAATTACAGAGGAAGAAGGGGGGGAGATGTAGGTTGCTGGCGTGACATTTTTCTCTTAGTATTATTATTATTATTTTTTTTAAAACTGAATACAATGCCGCGATGCTTTAGCACTGAGGTGAGAAGAGCTTCAGCTCAAGTGGCAGGTTTTTTGTTTTCAGCGATAGATGCACTCGTGGCTGAGCTTTTAAAAAAAGATTATTTAAATATACAAGATGCAAAATAAAATAATATTAATTCTCATTTTTCATTGTATGTTTGATGAATTTATTTAGCATAAACTATGCAAGCATTTGATAAAATCTCGTGGCAGCTTGCTTTATTCAAACAAAAGTAGCGCTTTGGCATCGTCTTGTGGCCAAGAAACGATGTTGAGGAGCTTTCCTCGGACAAAAGTAGTGCTTTGGCACCATCTTATTGCATCCTAGTGCTAAGGAACTATGTCAAGGAGCTTTAGTTAGACAAAAGTAGCGCTTTGCCCCCCCCCCCCCCCTCCCCCTCCCTGGTTTCGGTTGGCCGGGTCTGACCTGCAGTATGTAGCCACGCACGTAGTCCCTCAGGGTCCAGCCCAGTCCGTGCAGGATGTGCAGCACCTCCTCCTGCTTGAGCACGGAGAAGAGGCGGTCCAGCAGGATCTTGAGCCGCACCGGCACCGCCTGCGTGCCGTACAACATCAGGCTGCTGATGTCGAACACCACGTTGGACTGCACAATCTCCACCTGCGTCGGGTGGTACAGGTGCTGCGTGCTCAGCTTGTCCAGGGCTGAAAAAAATAAAAATAATAATTGACTTCGGCATCAGGAGTTATCTTCTCCACTTGCCAGGCGAGTCTTATTTAGTGTACCGCAAATGGGGCGAGAATTGTGTTTATACATTTGTGGAATCTTTTTGAACAATATTAGCAGTGTCAAGCAAAACGTTGGGGCCAAAGGAAAAGAACTTGGCAGAAGCGAAAAATGTCATTCGAGCTGCATTATGTTGCTCTTGCCTTAGGGAAGAAGGGCAAGCAAATTGCTACAAGGTAGCCTGACAGGCGTAAATCGGGGAAAACAAAATCGAAGCAATCCCGCGACCTCACTCAACTTTTCTTCTGTCTTGTCCGTCTTACTTTCCTCTCCTTGTTTCTTCCTCAACCTCCCCCCCACACACCCTTTCTCCCCCCCCTCCTCGCCAGTCTGGGTGACACCTGGCCCGGTCTCGCTTTCTCTGATCCCGGGACTTGGGCCTCGCCTGACAACGCCTCGCCGCCAGACACGAACGTAATAAAAAATGAAGAAGTGCTTGTCAGTGTGGCTGCCAATGCTGACATGAAATGAAAAGTTGAGGGAGGGCGATGGGGGAGACGGATCGGGGTGGGGAGGGGGGGGGGGGACGCCTGACACTTCACGGGGAGAGTCTGGGAAATATTCGCCCAGGTCCTTGTGTTGATTCACCCGGAGAGCCCCTCGGCCCGCTACGGAGAGCCAAACAGGTGTTTTCTTTTATCCGGCTTTCTTCCACGCCTTTTTCTCTTTGTACTTTTTGGGTTCTTTGTTTTTGTTTTATTACACCTGTGTGGAAGAAGTGCTAAGGTGCGGCTTTTGGGCCATCCAAAATGCACAAGCAAAGCTTACGAGAAGAAAGAGAAAAGTTGCCTTTTATAGCTATTTTACATTTGACTTGAACACTTCTTATCACAAATAAGAATGTTAAAACTCAAAAGATATTTTTCGGGTAAAATTGCCTTTTACGCAGTGGCGGTGTTAAGATGTTTTTCCTCAGGGGGGCCACGGGGTTACCTTGGATATTTCCGGGTAAAAAATATGATAGGATCAAAGTATATTTTGCCTTTTTAAAGTTTAATATTACATTTAAAATGATAATAAAAAAGATTTCTTACCGTGAGCCACCCAGCCATGTTTGCAGTGGTCACATGTGCGCAGGTGAATCTTGCCCGGCTGGAAGCACTCGCACGTGCAGTTGACCAGCGTGCAGCGAATGGCCTGCAGGGGGCAGAAGGAAATCCACATTATTATGAGAAATTGTTTGGATGGAGGCTCAATTACCTCGCGAGAGGCGCACTTGCGTTGAAAGCTCTCAGCGGCGAGGGGTTAAGCGCGAGCGCACTCGCCGCGTTTGCTCTCTAATGACTCGCCGGAAAACATCTGCTGCAGCGCGGCCCGATGCGACAAACATTGCGACGTCAACGGTGACAGTGCAGCTGCTGTTTTCTTTGAGTCAGCAGAATCTGGCCGCTCTGTGAAGTGACTCTGGCTTATCAGAATCTTCATGAATTTACAGTCCGCCGCCGTCTGACTCATGCGAGTCGCATGTCAACGGTGGCGGGGTCATAGTCCGGCGTCTGCACCATCTGATAATCGGCATTTCGCAACGTCCCGAAATGGAACGGTCGATGAGAGTGAAGGAGGAGGATCGACCTCAATGTTGAACATCCGTCATAGTTCAGCACTTTTATGGACTTTTGCGTTCTGCTTAAACAACATCAACTCCCTTTTAGGATTTGACTGATATCGTACAATTATGGATGGATGATAAATTGCGAACGTTATCTTGACTTCAGTCAAAAAAAAAAAAAAGGTTGAGTTTACATCCGCCGTGAGAAGATTGATGCCCTTTGCAAATTAGCTTCACATGCGGCGGGGCCTAACAGTAGCAGATGCAAACAAACAAATGGAAATATCAAACGCACCTCGGCTGTTTACGAGCCCGGCTAGCGTCTGACAGCTGACAAGATAGTTAAGGGGCGTCTAATACGGCAATTAGAGCGTGGCACTATCTTGCGGGGCTGCCGCTGTGACAAGGCAAGGCGAGGCGCCCCTCTAATTATTACGCCGGCTAGCAGTAAGCGCTCATATCTGGGCCATTAAGCAGACCGTGGTGTAAAGGCACATTAAAGTAGCAAGAGGAACTAAGGGTTGGGGTTGGGGGGGCGGAGGAGTCCTTGTTTTTTAGATTGACTTCGGCTCGGAGCCAGAAAGAGATGTTAAAGGCTTCACGAGTAAAGAATGACAGAGGAAGAAGTTGAAAGAATACAAATTGATTACAAGGCTCTTAATAAGGAAGCGAGCGTGTAGATGCGTCCAACGCGGCCATCGGAAACATCTGTGTTTGCTTTAACGGACGAAACAAGAGAGACAAAAGAGTAAACACGGCCCTTACCCCCACCCCCCTCCGCACACACCCGTCGTACGAGTCTCCTTGCGACCGACCGCCTGGGTCTGCTTTGCGCTTGGCCCGAGTTCTAACCTTGGCCCGCCTTTGGTCAGGGACGAGTACCGGGCCCGGATCCCACCACTCCCCTCGCACATATTTGTCACAGAAGGTTGTGTTATCTGAGGCCAGAGTAGAAACGCAGCATTAGTCACCGTGTTAGCGTCTCGCCAGGGTTTCCTCTTTGGCTCGCAACGAGCGGACAAACGTGGGATAAAGGACAGGACAGGAGATGAGGGGGTCTGTGTGTGAGGTTTTACAGAACTTTCTGCCAAATCTGTGTTTTTCACTTTCTTTTGCAAAGGACGCCAAAGTAACCGGCAGGCTACTAAGTGTGTTAAGGTACCGGGCACAATAGTACGGGTTGGCTCGGGTGGCTTCTGGGGGTTTACCACTTTGTTGTGGTACCCGTCACAATTTAATTCCGTATCTTTAACTATACCGTTTTTTTGCCACTTCCATTGTAAACGGACAGTTAGCATTAGCAGTTACTAGCTAGTATTCAAATCATGACGTAGCGAACCAAAGCAACGTGTGAGGGGTCTCGCAGCTGCAGATTACTTGTCGCAATCAACAACTTGACTCACTCGCCGTCATTCTCAGACCTTATCTGACTCAAGTGTGTGTCTCATTTCGGGATAATGTTTAGCTGCAGGCTTGATGTTTCATGGCTGTTTTGCTCGGCCAGCAGCTCCTATCCCCGGCCAACTTGTAAACACTCACGACCGGCGACGGGCTGGCCTCACCGTGACCAACGTTAGCACGACAGATGGGTGGAAGTATTGTAGCGTTCCAACAAGATGGTTCCAGGCTGGACTCTTGGCTCGGATACGCTTTGTAAACAGAGCCCGTGGCCCGGGACCAACGGCGACACATGCGAGCGAGCCGGAGCAGGAATCAGACGTCAACCGAGACACAATGAGACCACAGAAGCAATGCTGATCTTTGACTAATAGCAGCATCCTGTTCAGCTGCACTACCGCGCTGTCGCTTTTAATGTCTGAAACGCTCGCCAGTCGTCTTTTTGTTTTCTCTCTACCGTCATCTCGGCAAATCCGCACAGATGGCCCAGTACTGTTCCTTCCCGCTTTAATGGAATCCCTTTACCCGTGTTCAACACGTCGCCACAGACCGCATTTCTTGTCGGGCGCGTTAAGCAAAGCCGGGCTCGTAAATGAAAACCCCGTGTGCGTGCCATGTGCGCTCCTCGTGTTTGCCCGTCCGTCGTACAACACCGGGAGCGTCCGCTCGTCTCGGCGTTATCTCATCCGTGAGCTTTAGCTGCTGAAAACCTAGCCAATTTCCTGACAGTAATGTGCAGCCAATGTGGAAGGCGGCGGCGGCGGCGTTGCATGTCATAAAGACGGGACCTGGCCTCGGATTGAGACGTCAGGACCGCACAGTGTCCATATTGGAACCAGGTGACAAATAACACAAAAGCTTTGTAGATTGGAGTGCAGTCATAACATACGGGGAAGCACAGAAGGAATGCTAAAGCTAATTGCTGCTTCGGTTATTATTTCCGCTTGAATTTCGGTGATGGCACCGAGATGAGGATCATATTTATTATTTATATTTTTTGACAGATCCAAATTAGGATTGTTTGGCCTTGGAGTTGGAGTTCCGCGCTTTGATTAGAATCCGACTGTAAATAGCAATGCGGTGCGAACTAAACAAATACAGATGAAATTCTGTGACGGAGGAAAATGATAGCAGTGTACCGGGGGGGGGGGGGGGGGGGGGGGGGGGGGGGGGGGGGGGGGGGGCTTGTCCATTCAATCCCCAGCGTGCAAAAAGGCCTGTCGCCCCTGTCAGTTCTGCTTTGGAGCCCAAAGCGGCTGCCAGTCGTTGAGGCAGAGGTCCCCTGTCCTGTGTGCAGCTGCGCATCTGGGCTCTGACACGGGCCACAACGGGCCAGAGCTATGCTAATGGCAACCAAATGGGCCGTGAGTCCCCGGCGGATTGGCAAGGGAGATGGATGCATGTGTTTTTGTGTATTCATGTGCACTCCTTCCTTCCTTCCTTCCTTCACTTGGAGGCCCATACATGGAAGCAACCAGTTTGCTCGGCACGCTTTTCACTAATGAGCTCTGACAATCTATGAGTCATGTGTCACTACGTATCATAGGAATATTTAGCTGTATTACAATAATTGTTACTAAAGCGGGTACACGCATAGCAATGATCGGGCCGAATTTGAGCGATTCTGCTCTCGTCTGATCCAAGTCGGTGATAATCTCTGAAAGATCATCCAAAACGATTATCCTGTGATCCCAATCAGCTCAGAAAATGATTCCAATTGTGTGGTCAGTGTTTCATGAAACATGAAAAGTTGACATAAAGACACAGAAAAAAAAATTATATTTTTTTTAAATAATAAAAAATATATATTTTTTATTATTTCTTGAAATAATTAAATGTCTATATTTTTCTTATTTTATTAAAATAGGACCTTGAAAAAAAATATTCTATATTAAATCGCAATATAGACAGAAGGATGCAATTAGATTATTTTTCAAAATATTTCAGCCTTAATATAAAAACAGCCGCTTCTGTCGATTGATTTCTATTCGTATTGCCATTGACCCTGACTGCTGTCAATCAAAGTATCTCTTCCCAAACAAAGGCAGATAATCACACATCAGCCATATCGGTTGTTTACATTTCACCCAGAAGACATTTAGCAAACTCTAGCTAGGATATTTTCCAATTTCGCAATAAGACCACAATATGAGTCAAAGGATTATTCGTGACCAACACACACACACACACACACACATAGTTCCAGTGTGACGGTGACAGGAGGTCACCATCGCTAAGACTCGTCACAGTCGCCTGCAGGGTGCGATTACAAACTCGCACACTCCCACATTCCTGCTAGTGCAAACACGCACACACACACATAAACACAACACACACAAGAATTCCTCCCCGAGTCAGCATGCAGCATCTTGAAGCAGCAGATTTGCTTTCACAGTATTCACGTACCAAAAAAAAAAAGTGTTCCACGCCAAAAAAACCAACACAAAAACAACGCAAACATCTTTAAGCTCCTTTACCTCCGCCAGCATCGCGAGCAGACGCGTTCAGGTGTGCGGCGAGCGTCGACTTTCCATGTTTACAACAATCCCGAAGAAAGTGATGAAGGGAAGATAGGAGGGGGAAGGTGAGGCCCAACCAGTGGCTACATGGCGCCTGGCTCCGCGACAAAAAACACTTTGTCACTCCCAAAAGCAAGTGTGTGCGTGTCTGCTCAGTGTGTGCAAGGGAGACGGCGTGCAAAAAGGAAAAGTCCATCTGGGTGTTTTTTTTTTTTCCTTTTTTCTTTCTTTTTTATCAGCCTTACAAAGTTCACAAGATAGAGGGGGCAAAGTGGCGGCTAGACGCTGTTCCCGAGTCACAGGGAATTATCATGCTAACTTAGCATACGAGCTAACATGCCGACAAACGAATCATTCGAAAGGTTAGCAGTTATTGGCGATGAAAAATCGTGACGAAGGCCAGATCGTGAGAATCATCATCATCCTCCGCTTCCGCTTACTTTCCCCACTCTGGTCAATTGCGTGTTAACGTTTCACCGCATCCTAAAGCCGGCTCGCTAATGAATGTCGTGCCTTTTTTGCGCCGGCCGGCCGGCGTTAAATCGCCTTGTAAAGTGTTCGCAGCTGTGACGCTTTGCCTCGCCTTGGCAATGGCATTGACTTGGGGTGGGAGGAACGGTGGTCGGCGAGTGGAAGTGGGGGGGGGGGGGTACATATGTGAGTGCAGCTGGGCCAGGGGAGGATGGGAGGAAGAGGACGAGCGAGGTGATGGTATGAAGGGATGAAGAGGAGTTGGCAAGAAAAAAAAAAAGACCACAAGTCTCCGTGTTTCCAGCTGCTTTTCTCAGGGGCTCGGTTTCCTACCCCCCTCCTCTTCCTCGCTTGTTTTTTTTTTTTTTTTTCTTCACAAGGCCCTTCAGGTCCCAGGTTGCTTGAAGAATCACAAACACACACACACACACACAGTCGCACTTGCAGCCTACCCCTTGCACGCCTCACTTTGGGCCATCTTTGTTTAGACAGGGCTCAGGAGTTCCAGAAAAGCTCTCTCAGATGTGCTGAAGTAAGGGGAAAAACAAAACAAACTGACCCTCACACACACACACACACTCACACACTCCAAATGTACCAACAAGTACTTTGCACTCGCACATGTGACACACACATGCTAACACACGTAAGAGCCAAAATAACATTTTTAACCGCAAAAATCACCCAAAAAGGGGCACGGAGGTAGGCATTTTTGTTTTTTTTTTCAGCGTGTTGCTTAGTCGCTGTGTGTGTGTGTATGTGTGTGTCCCGATGGCTGGATCACAGCAGCGCGGCGGGCCCGGAGCATACCTCGACATGTGTTACCTCTTTGTAATATTGACTTTGTTATAGCTAGACGAGTGGGAGAGTCGGGCCAGAGAGCGGGGGCCTTGCAGTAGTGGGGCCCCCCGAGTTGGTTCGCCTGAAAACAAATACCTGAACGAACTGTGAAAATAGAAAACACAGAACCACAATGGCTTGCCATAAAAAAAAAAAGACAGAGAAAGGGACGGAATCAAATTAACTATAAAATTCTTTCTCCCCTAACGTGACCTTTTTATTGTCGTTCGGATTGGGTCAATGTTTACGCATTGTTCTAAACAAAATTTATTTTTTGGATGAATCGTTTATACAACAACCACGTTCTTGAAACTTTATCAACTAAATTTTTTTTAAGAATATTTTGGGTTTGTGGATTTTGTGAATCTTAATCAGCATTTTTTTTAAGAATATTTTGGGATTTTTTTTGTTTTGAAGATAAATAAATGACTGATTGGATGTTTATAAACCAATTAACTAGTTTGCTGCCTTAAGTACAAGTCGACACCAGCTAGTCGGTTAAATATGACAATTAGCAGGGTCATTGACTGCCAATCCACATATTTTGTCACTAAATCAATAAAGAGCGGTTGAAAATGAGAAAAAGGACCCGAATGAATCCGGACATGAAGCGGGAGCAGGCACGTTGTGTTTATTTGCAGAAATAAAAGATTGATTATCATCTTCGTGGCGGTCCCGCGAGTGCAACTCCCATCTCGTCTCCCTGCCCGTGACTTTTGCTTACGCCTTTGAATAATAAAGGCGAGCCATTTGAATATTCCCTCTGTATTTAAAAAGGGGGGGAAGAAAAATATGTTTTTTTTTTTTTTTTTTTTATAACACGATGCGGCGATATTAGGCTTGCTAATTGGGCTCTTTGGACCTTCCCAATAGAAAGGCGAAATTAATTACTTATGTCGACAAAATGTCAGACACGTCGATCTAATAAGTACATCTGTTTGCAAGCCGCCTTGTGGCTTTACTCCCTTTCGTGTGTGTGTGTTTTTGTGTGTGTTTGTGTGTCCACTAGAGTTGTGTCTAATGAAAGAGACACTCACACAAAGCTTTGACGTCCTCCTTGTGCTCTTCTAATATTCAAGCCGGCTTCTCGCGCTAATCAGCCACTACGGCATCGAAAGCGACTCGAGTGTGTGTGTGTGTGTGTGTTTTGCCATGCAAGCTCATTTTTTATGCTCAAACATGCCACTTTGTAATTATTTGCATGCCAGCTCGTGTTTGCGTGTCTGTCACGTGTTTTGGGGGCAGCCCTTTCCCTCGCTTTTGGCTCTTTCTCAATAAAAAGCCGTCTCAGCCCTTTTTTTTTTTTTTATCAAGTGCGACGAAAACGTTGCACAAGATGATGACGAGCCCTTGAAGTGGAAATTAACTTCGCTAACTGTAAGTCAGCAAAGTCTGAAGACCACCAGACTTATGGTCACACATCAGACCTCACCAAAATTTGCACAGCATGGTTAAGTTGTCCTCGCCGCCTCAAAAATATTCTGTACAATCCAACCGGACACAATATTAGGTCGACATACCGAATGTCGAAATCTGTTTTAATGTTCAGTCTCGATTGACACTCTCAGAGGCATTCATTTAACGATATGTTTTCGTATTGCGGTAGCAGTTTGCAGGCAGGCTGCACGGTGACCTCGTGCTTAGCGTGTTTTCCTGCAATTCATGAAAAGGTTCATGATTTGAATTTCAGCTGCGGCCTTCCTGCGTAGACTTTGCACTTCATTGAAGAGTGTAAACTGTCCATAGGTGTGAATGGGAGTATCAAGGCTATTATTGTTCTTCAAAAAAAAATATTTATATTAAACTACAAAAAAAAAACTGAATATGTGATTCAAGAGATGGATGAATGGATTTTTAATAATGGAATAAGAAAAATGTTTTAAATGGAAAAATAAATAACTCCATCATACAGTTATAATAATAAACTCATATATATTTTTTCACATTATTTTTTGAATACTGTTTATTTAAAAAACTAATACTAAAACTAAAAAAATGAAATATTTTGGAAAATAAATTACCGCTATATCTCAGTGGGTCAAAAAATTAAAAGTGGCTTTCAACTCCAAGCAGAGTAATCAACTCTCTGACGCTGTCAATGAAAACACGCAGGCATGATTTACCTTCCTGCATGTAGCGTGCACGCTGCTGGGGCGCCGCCCCCGAGGGTCCCGGCCCCACCGCAGGGCGGCGAGCGACAGCTTGCGCAGTGATGCTCCAGCGATAGGCATCATCGGCCTCACTGCAGACTAATTGGTCCGCCGCTCCTCTGAGTGGCCTCGCTAATTAATTAGAAAGGCAGCCGAGCTGAAATTTTTAATCAGGACATCGCCAGCAAAAGCGAGGTGCGGGGGAGGAGAGATTTGGGGGGTGGGGGGGGGGGGGGGGGGGGGGGGGGGTTGCGACACGCATCACCTCATCATCCTGTGTAATCCACCTGACACTGATCCCCCACGTCGTTCCGTGAAGTGTCGCGTGTTTAGATACTCGCACGATCTGGCGGCGCGATAAGAGAGACGATTACGTTTTAATTATGAAGAAGCGGGAATAGCCCAATCGTCAAAGTAGTATTATACGCTTCTTAGAAAAATAGTCGCTCGGTTTCAAGTTGTTTGAGTGACAGGAGGTCGGGGGAAAAAATACTTTTGGGACAAAGTCTGTTAGCGGAATTATGGCTAACATGCTAAAATGATCAGCTAAACACTGTTGATTATCCAGAAGCTTACCACATGTAGCCATAGCAAGCTAACCTCATGCTAACAGGCTTCTTTTTGTCAACGAAAACCAATTCACATGTAAGTTATCGATCCCAAAGTATATCACATTGCGTAATAGTTGACAAAAAACGTGGTAGAGAATTCACAAACTGTTATAACAAGCAACACCTCTCCATTGTTCCGCTCCAATCAACCCGCCCGTCTTATCGTCCAAAACAAACACACGCCGCCATTTTTTACGGCTTTGTTTCACAGGTCGTTAGGCGAAAGGAGGAAGATTACTTTTCCAGACGGACGCATTATTATTGTAACGTTATGACGATCATCTTCATTAGGGCTGTGGTCGCTGGCGTGGGGAAACTCGGCGACGTATTCATGCAACGTATGTTTTAGAAGCCATTTCCGACTTTGAAGGTCTACTCCAAAGAATCACTGGGGTCGCTTCTCCGGCTCGACTTATTTGATGGGCATGAAAGAAAAGCTAATGAAGCAGCGGCGCCGCTCCCGGGCCGGGTCCTCGCAAGACAGCTTTGCTGTGCAGCTGCACATATGCTCCCGAGGCAGGAAGATACGCGCCCTGTCGCCGGGCTAATTAGCATGTGTTAGCTGGTGAGAGAGCGCCAGAGAAGCGAGAGGGGCGGCCTTGTGTGATGTGTACTGAAGTGGAGTAAAACACTGGGGCAAGGACTGCACTAATGGCCCATTTCCTCCCAGCGGGGGCCCCTCCCTGACGCCTGCGCACGCGCTGGCATCGGGGCAGCCACGGGGCGCCCGCCGGGCTGCCAAGGCGCCAGCGGGGGCAAAGGTACGCCGGCGACCGACTCGGTCGTCGTCGTTCTAACACACTGCGCTGAGCTTTGTCACGTAACGGCGGGTGACAGCGACACGCTAATGCATGCTAATGCATTCGCCGGCCTGTTAAAAGCAAGGCAAAAGTGGGCCAGCTTTTATAACACAGTACATTAAATTGAAAATTGTCAATAATTAAAGTCACAAATACTAAAAATGGAAGCTAAAATTTCCAGATATTTACTCCGGGAAATTTCCGGCGCTTTGGTGAACCGACTCGCGCGAGTGGATTATTTACAGGAGCGCCGGCAGCTTGCTTGGCACTCGGTTAGCAAGCGGCGAGTGTATCTCTGTCAGCGCGAGTAAACAAACAGTGGCGACATGCTTTTGACAGAGCAAATGGCGCCGCCGCACACACACAAACACACGTAGACGCATGCACAGGGGACAGTGGGTGGAAAAAAGAAGATGAGACATAGGGGGGGGGGGGCATCCATATTTATGGGGCCTTTCTAGCGTTTGTCCCCAGGCCAAATTGTGTGACTACACTCAGCTAATGTCAGAGCAGCACTTAAAGCAGCATGTCAGGGCCAGCGGGGAATACACGGGATGGAACACACTTTTTTTTTTTTACACAAACAAAAAGACGCTCTTGTGTTGTTTGCTTGGACAATCCTTCGGTGACGCCAATAGACACGTTGTAACTGAGATTTTTTTTTGCCTTCTAGATGTCGTCAGTGTGACGTTAAGGCTGTGAGGCAATAAATGAGAAAAAATACAGTAATTTATTGTTCGTAAAAATCCTGGATTATTTTTTGCTGTTTATTTTAGGGGGGGGTGGTGTGGCGCCAATTTTCTGTTTGATTTCAGAAGATGTTGACCCATGTTGGTGTGACACGAGGGGCGACCTTGGCATGGAGGTGTTCATCTATACTGGTCTGGAATGGCCTAATTAACTTTGGTCACCTGTTGTTGTGTCGATCAAGTGTCGCTTTGGCCGGCGCAATTACGTGTCCACGGAGACTATGGAGGCTTAGTTTCCCACCGAGGGCCTTTCACTTGACGAGGTTCCGCCTTCCATATATGAGCAGTTAGGGAAGAAGCCACTTTGCAATCGAGGCGAGACCACCACCTTCGCTCGCACATGATTAGGCGTGACCGTATTTGGGCGCAAAATATCTCAGTGCGGTGTAAAATTAGAACCCCCAAAAAATCCACTGTACTTAAGTCCCTCCCCCTTTCCTTTCTTCCAGCGCCAGATGCTAATAAGGCGGCTAATTCTATTAGGACTTTTTCCAAATCTAAAAAAAAGAGAGTGAATGGAGAAGGGGGATAAAAAAAAATCTCCTGGAAGGGGCTTACAAAAGAGCCGAGTTGTTAGCAAAAGACTCTGATCCGAGGCTGGCGACTACATCGAGGTCTCTGAAGTGTCTGTCACCCTGATCCAACCAGGCGAGAGCGCTTTGTAGCTTCCGCTCCGTCGGCCGGCTTCGCCGAGGAGGACGAGCGGTCTCGCCGCGCTTGTAGCTGCAGGTGACAGCCATTTTCTTTTTTGTTGTCAAACCCTGATCCAGCCTCGACATGAAAAAGCTCCCCTTCCGCGGCCTTCCTTCCTTCCTTCCTCTCCGTCGGCCTCAAAGGCTTAGATAGCGAGCAAACGAGGCGCTGGCTTTCACTCGCCCGGCGCCACCTGCTGCCTCCCGACTCTGGTTTATAGATCTGAGTATGCTCTCAGGAGGAAAATACAAGTCAAGCCATTGTCATTTCAAACGGCTCCGATAAGCAGACACCGAGCTGCCCACTGACAACTCTGGGGAACCGGCCTTGGCTTTGACTGTTAGCTCCTCTCTCGCTCACTTCCTCAGTCTTTCTTCCTCTCAAACGTATCCCCGTTGGAGACCCGGTTGTTTGTCTCTTCACTTCTGGAACTGCCGGGAGGGGGGGGCAAAGAGAAGCCAAGGTCGGCTTTCTCCGCATGACAGTTCCCTGCCTCTCGACAAGAAGGGAAATCAATACTTTTGTGGCGCTGGGCTCTGTGGAACGGCAACACTGTCCAGACGCATCCTTGAACGACAATCGTGTTCCGAGAGAGCCACGAAAAAATCTTCAACATAAGTCAGGTGATCCATTTCATGATCCCCAAATGAGGTTTTTGGGTTGTAGGCTCTTTGAGACTCTTACGTGAATTATCTTGATACCGAATCAGCTGGAATAACCAAATGAGAGCAAAACAAATGAATGTAAATTTGGCTAAAAGGATTCTGCAAATGTGGGCGATGCTAATTGCCTGCGAGTAGAAGCCACTCTTTGGCACCGAGCTGAGCCGGGGGGGCCCTCGTTTTCAAGACGGCGCTAAAGCCTAATATGCCTCTTTTTTTCGCCGGGCAGATGGACGCCGCGAGAAGGAAAAGCACGTGCGGTCGTTCGTCCCATACCGATTGTTAAGCCGGCGTGCACGAGGGCCAATTACCACTGGCGTCCTTCAGCAGTCAAAGCGACTAAAACTGCTTCCGCCCCTACGGAGGGGGATGGGGCGGGGGGCACAATCGACCGACGTCCCCTCGTCCCTCTGCGGGACGCGCTGAGCGTGTGCAGGCGGCTCTCCATCGACATTATCTCCCTCGCTTGCCTCGCTTCAGCCGGCGTCAGGAAAAGGCATCAAATGAAACAGCCACTTTAATGAATTAGATATTGAGCTGTTCATTAAAAAAAATCAAAGTCAGCAGGCCAGACACGATGTGGAGTGTAACCCGGGGATGAACGGTTCTTGTTTAGCGGGCTCATAAAGCCCCTTACGATCTGATGACTTTACCGAATGTTGGCCAGAAATGTTTCATGTTCACGAATTAGGTGACTCGGCTGTATTTTTCCTGGCCGGTTGCACTTTAGCGGGGCGACTTCTTGACGTTACACGGAGAGTGGAAGAGTAACGTGATACGTGCGCGCAGGAAGATATCTGTTTTGCTTGGACGGGACTTGCGGGTCGGGCCTAAAATCCCGCAAGCCGCTCCCACGACTTTGGCCTTAGGAAGCCTTCTGACAGACGAGAATGATTCGAATCAAATCAAATGAACGGCAATCATCAGACGGTGGAAGGCAAACAAAGCGGGATGAAACTATTTGTGGTTTATGGTTTATCGATTAGGAATGGAATTTGGTTGCCAGGTCTTGAGGTGTCTTGACAGCACTGGCGGAGCTAGAGGGTGGGCTTGCAGGGGCACTGCCTCCCCAGGTCAGCTCGTTGACATTTGGGTATTTTTCGGGTTTGTTTTCCATAAAGAACATATGATGAATGTTTATCAGCATTTTCTGAAGATTTTTTCGGGTTATAAATAAAATAAATAGCCTTGGCTCTCCATGCCCCCGAGGATAAGAATCTAATTCCAACTGGGCGTTTACATGAGCTCAAATCTGCTCGCCTGCTTATTTTGCTTTGTTTAAACATTTTAGGTCATATTTCTGTTCCTCAACCAAAGGAATGTGTTCAAATGCCCACTCCAGTATTGACGAGACAAAATTCCACAAGCCCAACATCCTCCCTGCCATCACTCAGATTCCTTTTGCTAAAAAAGAGGGGACCACATGAGCATTGCACATCTGTACACATCTGTAGAGTGTCAGCGGCCTGCCTTGCTTGCCAGTGATCAAATAACGAAAAACCAGCACAGCGGAAATAAGTCGTCTGGAGCCCGGGATGGAAAAAGCCCACTTGTCGTCTCCCGAGGAAGAACGAGGAAATCTCAAACAAGAACCGCTCTTGAGCGTCGTTTGTTATAAAGTGCTAAGCTTCGTCGCGAAAAGGTGGCCATTTTTTTTTTAGCTCGGACACGCAGGGTGACCCTTTGCGGATTTTCACCCCAGCCGCCTCCCACCATGTAGCTCCGCTCGCATCCCAGAAGCCTCCGGGGTGGAATGGCGGCGTGCCAGTAGCTGTTGCTGTTGTTGGCAGCCGCTATCCTCCGTGGCCTCACTACTTACTTGTGTCGGGGCATAACATGATACACGCAAAAGGCCGAGCGGAGTGCAGCACATACACAAATGGCGTGCCGTGCCGTGCGTGAGCCTCAACACACGTAATTATGCACAAAATCACTCGGCTCGCCACTCATCCAGAGACGAGCCGCGGCCTCAAAGGAAACAAGGCGGGTTAAAAAAGCCCCGGCGTATCCTTGACGGCTTCATCTGGTTCCAGTTTGGTGCAGATGCTCGGCTTTTTATTGCAGCGCTTCTTGTGTTTCATGGCAGATTTAGTTGGCGGTTTTCGGCGTTGCTTGCTCCAATGGTGGCACGGCTCCTTGTAAACTGCGGCCTGACCAATAAGGCACTTTGTTAGCCTGACCCGTTGAAACACATAAACAGCCGCATTGTCGACGTGTGTGTGTTTGTGTGGAGTGACCCAGCGTTAATGCCTTGACCAGGTAATTGTCCTGTTCGTTGGACGTTGACGTAAAGGCAACTTCCACGCAAAGCCATTATTGTGTTTAACGCAAATTTGAAACAACAATTCTCTGTATTCAACTTAAGTGTTTGAAAAGCTACACAAACTAATCACTTGAATTTTTTTCACAGGTGCCCCTCCCCTCCCCTAAACTCACAGAGGACTAAGGACTTCTCAGCCGCAAGAGGAAACCAGCTCGGAATGACGTAAACACTAAGAATGAAGACTGCTGATTTCAACACGACAAAAAATGAGGAGGTATAATGTGTGCGTTAATATCAGGAAATTTGCTACTTACAAGCTTTCTTGACGTTAAATGAAGCATTAGTGATTGCCGAAAGGTAAAGATACAAATTTAAGAGGCGGCTTTAAACCTTAATCCAAATACTCCACACACACATTTCACCACTGTGTGTGTGATTTCGTCGCGGGGCGCTGAGTGGCGCTTAACTGGCTCGTTGATGGCTTAAATTATTTCATCACTATCAACGACGACGACCTCCCTCCCGCGTCGCTCTGCCAGATGCTCGGGGACTCGCTCGAAACTCGATCCGACTGAATCGTTGTACGGCTGAGATCTGTCGCGACCTTTTTTTTCCTCATCCTTCCGCAAGGCTTCACTTGACATTAGCGTTCGGACGTTAGCGTAGCTTTTATTGAGTGCCGTTACAAATAGGATTCCCACCTTAATGACATCATAGTCACAAACTCGCCCCCCCCTCGCCATTTATTGCAGCCCAATCACAGGCGGATGTTTCCACTGTGTGACCTGGCGCTTATTTACAGCCCGATGACTAATCAACATGTGTTTTCACTGCCCAGGTACTCCGGTGTCAGCCATTTGGACTTAATACAATAACTGATTGCCTTTAATCACAGCCAAATGTGACTTTATTATTTTATTTTTTGCTCGTAAGTAACGCTGAATCACTTCCACATACCTGAAAGTCAAAGAATATTGATTTTACAAGGCTCATTAAGGAAGTCACTTTGAGAGTGAACTTGAGCGTCGACACTATGCGTGTGTGTTTTGGGATGTTTGCATGCACGGTTATAATTTTCCCAGAGCCTCATTGATTCCGATGCTCCCGAGAAACAAGAGGGAGGATTATGCGCTCGCAGATATTAGGCCATTCATTTCGCAAGCTTACATGTGAAAATATTGACGCTTCCCAGACGCGCCCGACGAGATCCTCACCGTTCCGGTCGTCGGCCTTGGAGAAATAAATTTACGCCGCATTGATATGCTATCGATTTGATAGTTGTGAAGAGGGATTTCGCAAGTAAGCTAATGTATTGGATTTTGATTTAATTATTTAAGTCCCCAATTGATAGGAGTATTCTAGTATTGTGTTAAAAGTCTATTTTGGAATCCATTTTGCCCAGCTAAGCTACTGTAAAATCCCCTGTTTTACTCTTAGCTTAGCCTGTTAGCATCTAGCTAACAGTTAAGCAGCTCCACGCAACTCCGAGAGATACTTTTTCTGACAACGATAAAACAAGACGGACTAGCAGGAGTGTGATTTATAGATTTAACCCCCAGGTGATGTACTGCCCCCTATTGGCTTGGAATGCGGTTATAAATCTGGTGTCGTTAACTCATTCCTTGCCAGGTGTGTAGCTTTATCTTTTTCATATGTGAGGATCTAAAAAAATGGCTTGTATTGATTGAGTTCATCGCTGCATAAACACGAGTGGGATTGAAAACACACACGCAGATACACGATAAGAAAACTTGCTTCCAGTGAAAGGGAACTCGCGGCCTAGCATAGCGGACATGGGCTAGGCAGTCTGGAGGGGAACAAAAGAAGCGGGTGAGAGTGCAAAGGTTGTCACACATTAGTCGCCGAAGACGGAGGGTGGAGGAATGTGGTGGAGGGTGTCAGTGGGGGGGGCGGGTTGTGTAGGGGATTTTGCGTTCCAGCCCTCTCACATCTGTTATTCGTTTGTCCCGAGCTGGGAGGAAAATAGCAGGAAGCGTTCTGGCGGTGGCGCAAGATGAAAAGACAAGAAAATTGAATAAAAAAACATGTGTCGCACATACGCCGCCGCTGATTGGACGCGTCCCGCAGAATTATGTACCCTCCAGGGGGGTCGTTGCCAGCTTACACAAACACACACATGCAAGGCAGCAAGATTCCTCTCATTCATAAAAAGAGCTTGGCACACTTTCCAAACGGCTTCACATCACACTGTTGTGTCCGTCCAAACCTCGAGAATAAAGTTAAATAAACCTGGAGAATAAAAGTTTAAGAAGGTCCCTCACAGTTTTATAACCACAACATCAGTGCTAATTTATCTTAGCCGATCTATGAAGTAAGCTAGCATTAAGCTACCGTACTTTGCTTCATGAAATAGTTTGATTGAACGTTTGTGTAAACAACTTGAAGCAAGCATGCTGGGCATCTAATTCTGAGATTTTCCTTACGGTAAACACGGTTGGACAGGTAAGAAGCATGTCCTGCTGTCCAACAGTTTAATTAGTACTTCCCATTGAGTGTGACCAATAAATTGGCTCATTTAGCATCGTTGACATACGTAATGGCGCCGTTCCATGGCCTGGATTAAGACAGCATGTGTATGTACAAGCTTTACTTTTGACGATGCGTGTGCTGTGCCCGCACGTTTAATTACACTTCGCTTTGAGGCAAAAGCAAACAGTGCTATAATTACCGGAAACACCCGCTTTAATTTCTCATGGAAATCTACCCAGCGTCTGTGTGTTCATATATATTCAGAAGAATATTTGTTGCAAATAACATTCAGGTCTAATTTCACCTTTGCAGTGTCTCATTTCGAGAGACATCAAATTGTTGTTGCCCCCCCTACCCCTTTGTTTACTTTTGAACAAACGCACCTTTGAAATATTTATAGTCGCCTGTTACTGGGCCAAGGAGACAAAGGCCTATTAAAAATGAGCAACGTGCCATTTCCATTCTTGTTTGGTAGTTCATTATCATATTAGTTAGCATTCAAGCACAAAAGGTTCTGGCTTTGACTGTGGTTGTCATTAGTTTAGCTAGCTAGCTAGTTATGTAGCCATATTCGATTTTGTTGTTTGACAGTACGCGGGGCCTTTACGTTTTGGCGAGGATCAGGATAAAGGTTGTAAAACGAGATTATTGTTAAGATTATTTTCACCCGCCGCAGCTTGAATTTGGGGAAGCTCGGCGGGGTCAGTGATCTAACAGATTAGGCAGATGGGGCAACGCAGTGAAAAAAAAGATGCCTGGTGTGTGTGTGTGTCTTAGTGCATTCTCTGGTCTTGATGGAGGTCCGTGCTCTACTGACAAGCATAGTTTCACTTTATTGGATCAACTCTTGCCGTGTCAGCATCATCAGCGACAAGAACATACGCACTCGACGGCAATATGCTAACACGCTATAAGCCCCTGACAGATCCACACACACACGTTTTGTGTGTGTGTGTGTGCGGGGGGATACTTGGAGCTTCTCACATGCTTTGCTGCTCTTTGATATGCGCCACTCATTAAAAATAGATGGTGAGCAATCATTACAGGCATCGGAATTAATCTAATTAGCCCGGCGCGCTAGTTCTCTGCAAACAGAGAAGCCACCCGGCCCTCGGCGGGCCGTTAGCGCTACCTCGCTACCGCTGTGTACTTGTCTCGGGTAAAGAGGCAATGCGGGGTCCGGGGTGGGGTTGAGATAATCCGCCTTGACTTATTAATACGCGCAAACAAGATTTAGCTCCTCAAAGCAAACAAATGATGGTGAGAGGAACAAGAGGATGGCGGTGGGGGACAAAGAGCAACATGGAGGGAAAGCGAGCAGGCAGAGATGAATTATTTAAGCCATTGTGGACTTGATACGCATTGAAAAGTGCTCGCAGTAAAACCCACTCAGGGATTGAAGGGGGGGGGGTTCTCTCTCGACACAATCATGAAAAATACCTTAATTGATTTGGCGTTTTGGACAATCCCAAACAGCGTAAGGAAGGAAGGCGCCTTTTGGTATGAAATCACTAACCCCGTTCGAACGCACACTTCAGTCTTGACACGAAAAAAAAAGAAATCTTGCGTGTCACACGGCTAAATCTCTAAAGCCCTTTTCCGTCGTCACTTCGGCTCAAAGGGCTTCTGGGTATTTTACATTACGAAGTGCAAACTGCCCTTTTTATGTTCACTGCTACGTGCTGCCAGGACGTTTTGTCTCACAAGCTTTCACAAGTCCTCATTCAGCACAGTTGCAGATGCTCAGTGATGCGCGAGTGGAACGGACCAAAAAATAAAAGCGTTCATGAAGGCACGTGTGAGTTGAACGCTTAAAAATTCTCGTCAGGAGACAATTTCAGAATTGTCTCGCCCTCGCTGCTCGGAAAGTAAAAGCTACTCTGCGAAACAGGGGAAAAGTGTATTTCTTGGATTAGGCCCGCGCTCCAATTACACGGACATTCTTGGCACGGCTCATTGCGCGCGGCTAACACGGTACGTACGCTAGCCAAAGAACTTTTCGGGACACTTATCAGAACTTGTGACACTGAACTATTTGCAAAACACACAGAAAAAGGTTTGTTTTCTTGGCAGGCTCTTCGGAGCGTGTCTTTGTTCCTCCTCTCCCTCGCACTCCTCACTTGCGGACGGGAGGTGAAGGAATGAGGGAGGCAGAGTGGTAACACGCGGTACCATGAGGAGCCCGAGGCTGGCTCTCCCTGCCTCCCCCCCTCCCTCACGGGGCGAGCGCTCAACCGGCCGGCAACCCCGCAGCGCACACATGCGCAAAACGCAATTGAATAATATTATTATGCGTTATTTTCAAATCATGCGAACGCTTTACTTGGAGAAAAGGCTGGCAGCTGCCGGTCTGTGCTTTCCAAACCAGGTGACGCATGTACACGTCTAAATGAAAATAACACGGGGTGTGGCGCATAAAAAATTAGTTTGCAGATTTTTTTTCTTCATTTCTTTGTGCTTAAATTCATCTTTAATATCTTTCGTGAGGTTTGTGAGAGCCAAATCACTCATTTCTGAAATTAAATATTCATTCTAGTCATTTTCATCTTTGTTATATCGAGCGTTTTTTTTTCCCCAAGGGTTGCGGCGCATAGAAAAATCTGGTGGCTTCTGGTTTGTGTACTCACACACACATACTACACACAAACAAACACACACACGCCTTGTCTCACTTCCTTCCTCACTCGCTGTCGGCGCGGCACGCTCTGCATGCGTCCCGCTCTGCATGAGTCCCCGTCATATCTCCTCCAGCGCTTAAATGTCCCAACTCGCGACATCTCTTCCTGCCACCGGCCGCAGTTTAGAGGAAGTGAAATCCTCCTAAGTGACTTGTCACTACGTATCAGCCTCAGGCCCAGGCGGCAGAGGCGGCGGAGGCACCCCCCCTACCCCCACGCTCTTCAATCCCTCCCTCCATCCCACTTTCTGCCTTCCTCTTGCAGAGATTCCCCACTTCTGCTTTCTCTCCATGTTGTGTCTTGCCCCCCACCCCTCTCCCCCCATTACCACTGCGGTCACTCTCCCCCCCCCCCCCCCCCCCTTTTTTCTTTCTGTCTATCGTCAAGCCACAGTCACAACATCACAAGCTGCTCTCCGCTCACTCCTTGTTCCCCCGGCTCGACTGGAAAGCAGGCGATGAGTGACTTTAGAAAGGTACACACACACACACACACTCGCTCACAGTCGCCATATGTACAGTAGGGCTTAAGCCTCGGTGACCTTCGAGTTGACCTTAAAATGTCACAACTCGGTGATGCATGCGTCACTCTTTCAGTAAGTCATGTCCAAAATTCCCTTAAGTCCCATTGAAAACGTACCTGTAGCCCCGCCCCCTCCCCCCCACTCTCCGTTGCTTAATCGCTTCATCTTTCAAGACTTAGATGAAGACGCCGGCTAAGTGAAGCAAAAAGCTGAGGTGGGGGAAAATAAAAGGGCGATATGTCATTAGCGAGCGAGCGGATTGCGTGTTTGTTTTGGTCAGCGCCAGGCGTGTTTGCTGACGTTCCCTTAGCCAGAACGGACGCTTTATGGAGCGTTTCATTAGCGCCGCCAACAGATCAGGCAGCCATCAATCTATCATCCCTTCACCAATCATGTGCGGCCGGGGGCTGGACTTAAGCGAGGTCAGGAGGGGGATCGAGTTGTCTGGCAGAGATGGACACTCGGCTGGGAAAAGGAGGGGAGGGGGGGGGTCGCTCACTCATCACTTGGATGTCGTCCGAGAGTGTGTATGTGTGCGGTTGTGTGTGCGAGTCTGCGCGAGACCAGTAAAGGGTCAGGCTTTGGTCACCAGATGGTAAATGTTTGGGCTGGACCACAGCAAGCAAGTAAGCAGGGGGACTGTCATTACTCCCCTTGAATCTCTCTTTTCGGACTCACACAGTCGATCATAGCCAACGCACGCACAACGTGAGCGATGGGTGATAATGGAGCAGACGTTAGCAAAAGACCGCTCGGTCCCGACTTCAAAACGGCAGAGCGATGACTTCCGTACCTTGCGTAATCTTTTCTTGTTAAATAATTTAGATTTTTTTTTCACATCCATATACATTGACAGCACCAATTTTGCATTTTAAATAAACAGATAGATGAATAAATAATTTTAAAAAATGAATAAAGTTCGTTTGCTAACGATGTTCTTTTTACGTATTCTCAAAACAAAACAAATTCGTTAAGTCATTTAACAGTGCTCAATTGCACTTGTTAACGACAGCTCCTGTTACCATGACGACTGGGCGGAGCTAGCAGGTGGCTACCTGTTGAAAAATATTTTCACTCATGGAGGCAGCACTTCACACTAATGGTCTAGTTTTTCTGCGACCACTTCCAAGTCCATTCGGTACTGAAACCGGACTGTTCCGCTGGCACGGTATTTGATCTGGTTGAGGTTTACATAGCGAGAACCGCGCAGGAACTTGTCACCGTGTGTGGCCTTACAATGTGCAGGCGGCTCGGAATATAAGCCCCGCTCTTCATGCGCTTATTAAAAAGCAATCCCCCCTTCGCTACACACGCATAGTGCTTCCCTTTCACTCTCCAAATCAGCGACATAACAATGTCGGCTGGCCCGTGTTACGCGCGGGGGCCGCCGAAGGGAGCAGCTGGACCCGGAAAAAGGGGGATTTGGGCCAGGCCGACCCAGGGGAGAGGGCGTTTTTGAGTCGACAAATCAAGACATGAGCGATGGACAAGATGGTGAAAATAGAGATGAAAAGTCAGTAAAAAGCAGAGGGAGGAGGGGGCGAGGGGAAAAAAGTAGTACCGGCAGCCGCGACGCCAATTCAGCACTTTAACAAATCGATGCCCCTTGAGGAGCACCGTCGGCACCCTCGCAAAGTGCGAGCGTGTGTGTGTGCTGATGGTGTCTGTGTGAGGTCGCAAGTCCACATTAAGGCCCCGATAATGTGTTAATTTATAACTCCGGCAGCCCGCAAGCCGGCCTTATCCATCTGTGTCAGCCGCTAGGCCCGGCGTATTCATCATCCCGAGCCCAGAAATGAGCGCTCCGCTGAGATTAAGCCACTCGCTGGCGCAATTTCTCCTTCCTTTCTTTCTTTATCTATCGCATCCTTCCAACGCCACCGCTGCCGTTTTCGCTGCTCTCGGGTCAGGGTGATCAATTAAGCCCTGTCAGAGGCCACTAGCGCCACCACCCTGCAGACATCACTATCTACTACCCGGAGACGGCGTGCTCGGGCTCAACCCCCTCCCCTACCTCCGCCCCCTCCCCTGCTGTACGGGTGGCTCCGATCATGCCGGCTGAATTGAATTTTATGAACTCGTACTGTGTTATTGACATAACAGATTGTGGCGCGAAACAATGCAAACGTGTGTGCAAAAATGGGCTTCGTTTAAGGGGGCCCCCGACGTGCATAAATCTGCGACGCGCAGCTCCGTCTGTCATAACACGTCTGGAGTTGTAATTACCTCCACCGTGGATATTTTCAGGGCGGTTTGGTCGCTTGTGTTTTTGACGGTAAAGCGGGGGACACACTTTGTGACTTTCATCAGTGAAGAACGAAAATGAGAATTTCACATGGCTTTCAGGATATCGGATCAAAAATGAAAGTTTGGAACTGCTTGGAATAATATTTACAACCTTATCAAAGTCGTAGCATAAAATGAATACCAAGTAAAAATTTATATGGAAATGTCTCAAAAAACGGACCCAATTTCAGAAAGCAAAAAAAAAATCAAAATTGCCAAAATGTGTTTCAACCAGCATTACGTCATCCAAATTCGGATCGTTAGCCCATTTCGTGATCTAGTCTTTGCGAACCCGCTGCAGAATTTTCCTGGCGTGCGCCCGTCACGGCAAGTGTTTGTCGGCTTTGTGCAGGTGGCTCGAAGCGAGCGGCAGCACAGCTCTAATAGCACACAAGGGGGAGGAAGTGATCAATACTCACACTCTCAATTCAATTTCACCGCATCGCCATCAGTGCACACAAACACGGCCGAGCGTGTCCGCGTAAGCAGACTTGATGCGAGATAGCATTGCCAAAGGGGGGGGGCTCATGTCGAGTGTTCATTTTTCTACCCGTCCGTCCGTCCGAGCCGGAGTGGCGGAAAACGGCGGCGGTCGCAAGGAGTGAGACGAGAGAAAGACAAGCTGGGAATTCTACCTTTAAAGTGTGCATCAGGAGCGGAGAAAGGGAATCTGCCCATTAAGACTAAGTGGATATCTATTAGATCACCGAGGTAAAGGAGGTGGACATTTACCATCAGTGCAACGCACAAACAAGCCAGCTCGGACCCTGGAGTGTTTTATTAGGCTCGGGCAACTTTCTTGCAAACTTCATGAAGGGTAGTAGTTGCCGCTTAGTTAATTTTACATCCATATTCTGATAATAGTCCAAAAAAATGGCTTCAGATGCGACCTTGTGGTCATTTTCAACTCCTGACATGTATATTCCGCACGTTTTTTTATTTATTTTTCCTGCATGGTTGGCGCGTATGCGTACTGTGTCTCCTTTGGGAGCCGTGTGTGGAAGACATGTGTGGCTGGGACGTCACCTCGCTAAGAGTGAAGGCCATTAAAAGACCATCATGAGTCACCGCCCAGTCCTGTGAGATCAAACAAACCCTTTGGCCTCTCTCTCTTTCTGTCTCTGTCTCTCGTTCTCTCTCTCCGCTGCCCTTACTTCACCAACTAAGTCCCCCCCCCCCCCCCTTCCCCAAACACACACACTTGTGCTTATCACTGCGGTACAGTTAATCCTTCCTCCTCCCCGCCATCGTTGCGTCCCTCAAGGGGGGGGAGTGCAAAGAGGGGGGGCTCCGCCGAAGGCTAACAAGGAGGGGGCACGTTTGCCACTTATGCTTGCGACACATAATATGGAGCAGCAATCAACTTTGGCTCATCCCTGGGACCCACACTGCAGGGAAATGGTGGGCGGCTTGTACAGAAAAGAGCGGGGGCGGGGGTGGGGCTAAATTAACACTTGACATTCAATACGGTCAGGTCCTTAATTGGCCGGGGCCTTCCTGAGAAGGCAATTTTCTATTCCCCAAACTGCGCCATGTGCCTGTGTCATCTGAGTGTGTGTGTGCGTAAAAAGATTTTGTGTGTGTGTGAAAAGATTTTGTGCGTGCGTGAGTATGTGCTCCAGACGGCAGACGCACACGATAGTCGCTGAATCGTAGCTCGGGTCAGGGTCATCAAGAAGCCCGATA
Organism: Syngnathus scovelli; assembly: GCF_024217435.2. Lineage (NCBI taxonomy): Eukaryota > Metazoa > Chordata > Actinopteri > Syngnathiformes > Syngnathidae > Syngnathus > Syngnathus scovelli. The sequence goes on along the minus strand of NC_090851.1, from coordinate 2,707,817 downwards.
AGGATCCGAATTTTTCACGGAATTATGTCAACGCGTAAAGCCGCAGCGGCCGAGGCGACCATCGCTGCCCGAAAGCGACAAGCAAATAGCCGTCATGCCTGTGATGCGCCAAATTGCCATGAAGGCAGTGTGAAAGGGGCTTAAGGGTGTTTGCATAAATCTACCAGGGTGCACTTGTGGGGAGGGGGGGACCCGACCCCTGTGGGCAGTACCCCCCCCATAGCTGACTCTAATGAGGCCAAATGAATTAGCCCGACCCCTCCCATTGCTCTTGGTATACACGTGCACACCTCAATGTTGAACCACTTTCAACCACTTCCTGTTCCTATTTTTTTTTTTTTTTTTTTTTTTCTTTCCAGCCTGCCCAGACTCACCCTTGCACTTCCCCGCAGCTCGACTTACACTTGATGTTATTACAGCTTTCAACCTGAGAGGTATTAGGCTTCCTTGAACAGATCTGACAGCATTTACAACACGGGGCGAGTCGACGCCTCTAATCGCCTCTGTGACTTCAGCCTATTACCAATTGATTCCCCCCCCTAACAGACCCCCCCGACCCCCCCCTCGCTTTCTCGCCCGTGTCATAATGCGCTTTTGCACGTTCTTAAGTGTCATTCCGCTGCGGAAAGCCGGCAGTTGTTTTGCCGGCCATTCTTATCGATGTCAGCGCTTTAAATCACGGGCCAAACGTTGATCTTTAGCCTCCTGGCCTCCTTTCAAGCCGCGGCAAATTTACGAGGCCCCGGCAGAGGAGCGAAATACCTGACGAGAAGTCGCCTTTTTTTTTTTTACAAAGCCTCATCAAGAAGGAAAACAAAAGTGTTTTTCTTGTTGATGTTTTGGGGGAAAGGAAAAACATATCAAATAGATTAAAAGGCATGAAATATTAAAAAGCTAGTCCGGGTCGCGTTCGTCACGAGCTGCGGCCGTCCACTTTACCGCTGAGTGTTTCCCGACAATGGAAGAGGCAGGTCGGGCCATTTACTGAGAAAACATCAACAGCAAGTGTGTGTGTGTGCGAACAAAACACCTTCGCCTTCCTTTTAACACACAAACAAAATTTCCCATTTAGACCCAGACAAGATTTTTCACTTTGCCCCGTTGTTCCGTCGCACAATGAATGTCACGAGACGGGTGGGTGGGGGTCCACCGGTGCCCCCCCCAACCACCACCACCATGTGACAACACATGTGGGCCCACACACACAAAACCCCCAAAAAGTCACCCGGCTCGGAAAACACGAGCCGCGGGACGCCGACGCGGCCGCATTTAACAGCGGCCATTAAACCTTATTAATCCAGCAGCGCAAACAAATGCTTACACATGTTGTAACAAAACCAAAAAGTAGCTAATGAGACGCCATGTGTGCCCCAAAAAAAAAAAATAGTTTCTGCATAAAGGTTATCTTCGCCTTTGGGAGGGAATAGTCCGTTCATGTGTGTGTTGGCAACGTGCCGACCACGGCCTGTACCACTAGCCTCCCTTCTCCAGAACCTCCCTTCCAAAAAAAAAAAATCCTCTTTGGGCCTCTGGCCATCACATCTCCATTGCAAGTTTTAAAAAAAAACAGGACAGAGAAAGTGCACATGAAGAGACGTGACCAAAAGAAATTTGATAATTCACGTGTAAAAAGCAGCACACGGTCGCCAAAATGGCCGTCATTACCCCCACGACCGTAAACACGCGTCGTAATGATGATGATTTTGAGCGATAATAATAATAATAGCAATCCAGCCCGAGTGCTTTTTTTTTTTTTTTCCTCTTCGACAATAGCGATGGCATTAGTCACACGGACAACAAGACAAATGAAAGCTTCTCTGCCTTGAGAGCTCTCTTGCCACTGCTGATGGGGCAAATTGGCAGGGGGGGGGGGGGGGGGGTCCTCTAAGACACACAAAATAATAATAAAAAAAAGGAGACCAAACGATTTGCCCGTCACACTGGCATCGCTCCAGAGGAGAACAAAAAAAAAATTAGGAGTTGAGGAATAACAGGAAAAGGGAGAAGCCGGCGTGAAAGTCGGGCCCGGCCGGGTTCCTGTCACTTAGCGCGGGTCACGAGCCGTGTCACCTTCGTCTCAGACGTGCGCTCACGCCGACGCGGGAACGTTTCCTCTCGAAAAAATATTCCCCCCCTCCTCCCATCCCCGGTCGCGGAGTGCATGTTGACTTGCTGGCACTGTACACGCAAATTCACACATACCTCCGTGTGTGTGTGTGTGTGCGTGTGTGTGTTTGTGGGACTCATTAGACTGCAGCAGGGTGGTGACATCCTGAGCGACACACACACTTTCTCCTCACATGGGCGACTTGTTTCGCCGCAGGAAACTAGCCAAAAGCGACATAGCTTAACTCTGAAGTTAAGTTACAAATAAAATCCTGATAAATCCCGTTAAAGGTACGCGAGTCCCCTTTGCAATTGGAAAAGAGAATTCTTTAACATTGCACGACGCTAGCTAACCCGATGTCGTACGAAAGTAGCCATATTCTCTGTAAAAATATTGACAATTTCTCGTCATTGGGTGTTAAATCACGCCAATGATGCCGCTCAGCAAAGAAGTAAAGAAGATAAATATTTATGGAGAACACTTATGTAATTCGGTGACGGAGACTCTCCACACTTCACTTGAACGACAGCTCCATGTGAAGGTAAATATAATGAAGCGTTATCTGATCTCGTGACATCATGGCATTTTTAAAAAACAAAATACATTTGCCGTCCATTTCTTGGCCCCAATTCATTCTTTTTATAGCCTTCCCGCATCGTTTACCAAATTGCGTTTGTGGTTGACGTGTTTTGTCAACATGGCTGTTTCCAGATGGCGGACCTTAAAAAAAAAAAAAAAACGGACCAACTCGTAATGCCGCACGTGATCCGAACCATGCCTTGGGTCGTGGCGATAATATACGACAATACGCATCCCTAAAATTCCTTACCAGGCTTATCTGCGATGACCCGGATTAGCCAACTGGATGTCAAGGTAAGGTTTGGAGTTGAGGTTTTCTGACACAAAGGCTAAAAAAAAAAAAAAAAAAAACGCCCACGCTGGATTGCCAACACAATCTGATATTTATGTCGGGACGAGTGAAGGATGCATTTGAACCCGGCCATTCCGTTCTCGATCCCGATAAAAACCGCCCTAGGAAAAAAGCCTGAAAAACAATCAAGCCACAAATGCTCCCAATATAAAATAGAACACACATGTTAAACATGCCATTAAATGTGTGTGTCAGCGCTCTGGCAACAATAACACAAACCGAGCCGCCGCCGCCGTCGTTGCCGCACTAATGGACCACCATTTTTTTTTATACACCATTTCAAGGCCACTGTTTAACTGCGTGTAAATCGTCGATTGAGCCTCTCTTTTGTTAAGATCGAGCCGGAGAGAGGAAAGGATGACTGATAGACAGAAGAAGAAGAAGAAGAAAGTCAGCAAAGGGAGAGAAAGCAGTTTTTCTTGCAAAAATCTCCGCTTTCACCTCGCCGCTCTCCTCCAGCCAAGGCCGGCCAAGAGACACTTCACCTCGCACCCGCACACACATGGAGTCCCGGCCAACACACACACACACACACACACTCAACCATAAACTCCTCGTGCACGCTCGCCTCGACCGTACACACCCACTCCAGCAACTGGCACAAGAGTATTTAGCCACCCACTCAGAAAAAGAAATGGCAACACACACAAACTGGGTGTCAGCGCACACACACGGTTGTAGACACACACTTGACACCAGATACGTATAGACATCCCATATGCTCGTGTTCAACGACCCATCAAAGTCAGATATGGAAATAATAACACACGCACGCACACAATCGGTGTGGATCATTGTGCACATGTGCATTAAATCTCTGCCGCTCACTGCCGAAGATGCATATGCAGCACATACGCAACACACACACACACACACATATTGTGAGTGTATCAATGTGTTAATCGTCACATTATCACTTCCTGAGCTGCTCCGACGAGATTAATGTTATCGTCTTGAAGGCATTTCCGAGATGGGGGAGACGTGACATTGTGGAGAGAGATTGAAATATGACCTGATTGTTTTAAAATAAATAAAAATTGGTAATCTAACACATTAACAAAATTGTGGTTTGTTTTTGAATGAAGATGTAAAAAGGATAAAGAATTTAAAAAGCATTTCCAAACTAAAGGATTAGACTGCCTGTAAAAATAAGAATGATTAAAAAATGTATCTATGGTTGTTATCGAAGAACTCGCCGTTATTTTCATCAGACTGATTTTTGCTTTCTACGATATTCCTTAAAAAAACATTTTTTTTGTAAATAACATAGCAGTCAGTATTAAAATTAAAACTGAAAATGCTTTTCTGAGATTTTCACTAACAATTACAACACACTATTTTTAATTTATAATAAAAAGATTTGCTGTATAAAACTATATTAATTGATCATTTTGCATTCAAAATTATATTTATATTACCCTCTTAACTATTGATTTTGCTGTTAATGATTTTTGCATTTCAAACTGGTATATCCTAATGATATTAAATGCAGAAATGAAAGTTCTGCTTGGGTGTGTGTTTTGGAAAGAAAAAAAAAACGGGGTTGCTATTTAAGTCATAAAGTGGGGGGAGAGGGCGTGGGCGGGTTGGAACAGTACCTCGTCCAGGTCTCGGCCCATAGTCGACCTGTCGCACTTGATAGGAAGCCGCGTTACAGCACCCTTGCAAGGAGAGAAGGGGAAACGCTTTTTAGAGATAAAGCGTGCACGCGCAACACACACACACACTCACTCACGCGGGCGAGCACAAGAGCGTGTTTTCTTTTTAACGGTGGTGCTCACATTGCGGCAGAGGCGGCCTGCGGCTTTGCGCAAAAGAGCAGCAGCGCGGTGCTTAATGGAGTCAAATAGATAAATAAATTGAAAAAAAAAATAGGCGCTTGGTTGTAAACTTTGCGAGGGTCGATTTTTCGTAACCATTTAACGACCGCGGCAAGGGAAAATAATCGATCCTCTTCATTTAAATGTTTGTCTTTGCCTTCTTCCCTCCGTCAAATAATTATTTCCTCTGTTTTATTAAACGTATTTTTTTTTTTTTGCCTTTTCTGAATGCATTCGAAGCCGATTTATTGATTCCAGTCACGCTGTTGACTTCTTAACGAGGCTCTTGTGCGGTCTTTTTTTTTTAGAGACGTCAACATGTTTACATTTTCTTTCAAGCATAAATAACGACTGTCAATTTAAATTGACGTAAATTAAAGCCCTTAAAGAAATGTTCTCATTCCCACCCCCCAGAAAAAAAAACATCAATAACGTTCCAAAATGTATGTTTTATTAAATTTAAAATAATTCCAATAAAGAAGCTGTTTAAAAATGTGTAGTTAAAGTTTGCTCGTCTTTTCTTACACCATGCTCATTTTTGCCACGAATAAATTGCCTCAAATAATAATTGTTCAATTTGCCTTTTCTTCCACTTGTTAACAAACGACACATTTTCGCCTCCTTTGAATGTAACCGCAATTTATTTGAAATACAATTTCCCTCAAAATTCGCATCTCATAAAAATGATTTAAGGCCTTTGTGGACACCCAAAACGCATCATTCTCTCCCCCAGGCCCTTTTTTCTTCCCCCCCCCCCAACATATTTGTCAACAGGCGGCCACGGCACCCTAGGGTGCTGCCCCACACGAAGTCCTTATTATCCCATGAGAAGATGACGCAAAAGGAAGAAGGAGATTAATTGCGCCAAAACAATCAGTTCATCAAAAACATTGCGAACGCGGATTCGGTGCAGGTGCCCAATCCACCTGACCCCCTCATCCACACGCAGCATTTGCGTAAAATACACCACTTCAGCTTTATAAAATATCAAATACGCCTAATTAAAAATAAATCACCTAAAGATGCTTTAAAATATAAACCTCGTTGCAGCCCGAAACTTTCTCCCACTTTTTGCGCCTCACATGCTTGTTGCGCAACCGTGCCTGGTACCGAGAGCCTCGCAGGTCCCGCAATGATGGACTGCGAGCCAACAAGCATCCTCTATCTTTACTGTCTCCCCCTCACACACACACACGCACACTCTGACACACACGCATACACACATGCACGCCCGCACACAACCAGCGCGCCGATTCTTGACTGAGCCTCCCGAAACTTCATTTAAAAAACCCAATCGAAATAAAACAAACTACAGACTATATCACCGATTAATGAAGTAGAAACGATTATCGTAACATCCGCGGGTGAGAGGCAGAAATATCGGGGGGATGTGATGCCTCTTCACACCGCTTCCATCCTCCGGACACCCGGTGATCGCTCGCGCTCCTCTGCGCTAACGCATCCGCGCCGAGGGCTCCTTGCCTCGGCCACGGCAAGTCAAATGACACGCTTCCAGGGATGGAAGTTTTTACAAAAGCAAAAGTCCAGCCATATTTAAAAGCAACCATGGGCACCTCGTAATCCATCACTTTGCGTATTTTTTACACGATATATATTATTTGAGAGACGCAGCAGTTGTTAAATAACACACAGCAGCAGTTGAAAGTTTGACAATACACTTTTCCCCCTCGTTGGGACCACCGCAATGTACAAGATGAGGAAGTGGAGAAGGGGGGGACCAAGAGTTGATCCTTCATACCTGCTGGGACATTCTGTAGAGGAGGTTGCCGTCAGTGGTCTGCTGCTGCCATGTCCCCATGAAGCCCGGCTGCTCAGCACTAGGCGGTCTGGTGCTGAACTGCATGGAGCTCTCGCCCGCTCCCCCGGCGCCCGCACCACCGCTGCTACGACTGGAGGGCTCTCTGTCGGGGCCGGCGGCGGCTCCGTGCTCAGCCTTGGCCGCTGCAGGCTGAGGAAGAGGCGGCGTGCTGCTGCTGGGCGTCTCCGGGTCACTGCCGGTGGTCGTGCTGGTGGTGGCGGCGGCGGGCTCCTGTGGGGCTGTGTGGCGCTCACTGCTGCCTCTCACATCTGCCTCCTTGGACTTGATGGGGGGGGGGAGAAAGGGAGGGAGGGGGGGGGGGGGAGAAAAGTAAGTGAAGGTGGGTTCTTTTTGGGGTTGCCCTCCCTCTTTTTGCGAGGGGGGGGAGTTGGGAGATGAGTGCGGCCAATTTGCAACGGGGGCCTTGAGTTGGAGTTGATGAGGACGCGAAATGGGGACAATAAACAAAACGGGAGGGGGCGGCGGCGGCGGCTCACTTTCTGAACGCACGCGTACACCGCAAAAATAAAAGTAGCATCAAGAGTGCAGAAGAAGCAACACAAAGCGTCTTACCATCAACTCAGTGTGTGTCCCAGCAACGTGAAGATGAGTGGGAGCGCGCCACGAGCTTCCTCTCTCTCGCTCTCTTTCTCTAAGATCTCTCTCTCCCTTCCTGTTCTGTCCGCCTCCTTCTACTCTCTCCGTAGTCCGCCGAGGAAGTGGACACAGCGCTTCAGCCCGACTCGTGTTCGTGTCTGCGCGTGTGTGTGCGTCGGTGCGTGCGTGTGCGCTCCGGACTGAGATGCTCAATGACATCGCGCCACACGCTCTCTCTCTCTCGCTCTCCCTCACTTTCTCTCTCTCTCTCTCTTACGCACGCACGCACACACACCTCCTCAGCCCGGGGTAAAGGAGGCGGGGGCAGAGTGAAGGGGTGGAGGGGTTGCTGGTGATTGGGGGGGGGGGGGGTTGTCCTGCTGCCTCATTACCATGTTTGCTGCGAGCGACGCGCGCGCGCACGCACAAACGGGACCGTTCCGACACACACGGTCATGTACTCTTAAAAAAAAAAAAAAAAAGCTTGTTTGAAAAATATCACTGTAGAAAATCTAGTTTATGTGATAAAATGGGGAATTTCCCCCCCCCCCCAAATAGGCCAATTTGAGGTTGCTCCGAGAAGGGCTGTCAATTTGATGAAACGCACTTTTGAAATAACAAATTGACACAAATTACTTTTAATAATGGTATTATTATAGCCTGGCTGATTTAATCGGCCAATATTAGCGCTTTTAAAATGGTCGATTAGTTGATTTAATTTTTTTTTCTACTTTCCTTTTGCATTATACAGAGAATTGGGAAAAATAAAACTCAATGTTTGCCTCTCTGTTGAAAAGTTAAACAAAAACTGAAGGCCAAAGTATCATAAAATAGTCAAAAACGTTTCTGCCGGTTATTTTATTGGTCGTAAACGTTTGAAATTAATCGGCTAATATCATTTTGACACTATTTACATAAAAAATGTCACTTTGACCTGCATTTTTTTAAACAATGCTCCTTTTTGCACTTGAATGTGTCGTTAATCCCCAAAACAAAAATATGCAAATTAAATAATAGGACAGGAAAAAAGGAATCAATAGACTTGTTCTACCGACAAAAATCTGCCGCCTTTGTTTGACTTTCTGCGACTCTAATGAGAGACTAATGGAACGCAGGCAGGCTGCCACCAGCACACACACACACACACACACAGGGGCAGACACCCCCCCCCCCCCCCCCCCCCCCCCGCAGAGGCTCACGAATTTTAATTAAGAAAAAAATGAGGAAGAGGTTCCATTTTAGCCAAATTGGTCCCCACAGCAGCAGCAGTCAAAAAGTGAGGGGGGGGGGGGGGGTGAGCATACACACACACACCACCATAGCATAGATCTACGCGACCTAGAGTGGGTCACATCTTCAACAATGAAGCCACCCCATCTGCTGCTCCTCCTTCTGATCTTCTTTCAAATTACATCTTGTCAGCCTCGTGCTTCCTTGTTGAACTCAAAGTTGTAATGCGCGGAACTCGTCTTAATCAGATGGAATGACAACACGGAGATCCACTCTTTCTCCATCATGTCTGGGAAATGCACTTCTTTTTTTTTCTTTCTATTCAAGTGGCACTCTTGTGTTTCAAGCTTGCAGCATCCGGTTAATAGCTGTCATTTGTGCACTCGACTCGGATGCTGTTAATGGCCTGGATGACAAAAAGAAAGAAACGATCGGGCAAGTTTGCAAGGGAAATGACAAAAGATGCTGTGGCAAGATGTAAAAAAAAAAAAATGGTGCCACCATCCACCCCACCCACCCTCAGGGAAAGGGTCCATGACGAAGACCATATAATTAACTCGAGGCTCAGCTACGGATCAATTACCAGACAAGCAAGTGATAGGCGAATCAATGCAAGATCATCAGCCTCGTTATCACTGTTGCAACTCATTAGAGGAAAAGTGAGGTAGAGAGAGAGGCAGATGATATTGGGGGGGGGGCTTCTGTTCTTTTTTTTTTTGATAGAGGGGGGGTGGCAGCGTAAAGACAGAGCGCAGCCGGCCGGCTCTGCGGCAACAGCCACCGAGGCTTGTATGGATCAATAGAAGAGTGGCTGTGAGGTTAAAGCTCTGCCGCGGCATCCTTATTCCCCAGACACGCGCAGACACAAACGCACTCTGACATGACAACAAGGCTTCTAGAAAAAGTCAAAAGTTTAGTCTAATTGTGACTTCTTTGGAATAAGTTTGAAAAAAATAATTGTCAAATTATGCTTATTAGAAAAGCAACACTTAGCGGTAATAAATACAAACTGTTTTTTTTGCAATGGCCCAGGGCTGCTACTATCTGTCTGTGACCTTTTACCTCATATTTCCGTTAATACATTTTAGTAAGTGAATTAGTTAATTTGAAGTGCTGTGACTTAGCTTGAGTGCCCAATGGAGCTAAACAGGAGCACATGGCTAGCGTCAGTGACATTTCGCTAACGGTGCGACACAATTGTCGTTAGCTTGAATGCTAACTGTACTCAAACCGTAGTTGCAAATGCTTCTGACCTTTAACAAATATTTTTGTCACCTTGTTCAGCATGTTTATGTTTTAGCTAGTTTGTAGCGGTGTTCTTTAGCTACAGAGGCTCCCACGACTTAAGGCGGACAACATGGCTTTACGTCGCTGACCTTTACCTAAAACTGTATTTTTATAATGGAGATTACCAAGTTTTTATTTATTTCATTGATTACTATTGTCTGTGACTTTTAACAAATACTTAAAAGTCAAATTTCCTCAGGAAAACCCGTATTAATTAGCTTAAGTGATACTAGCACATGTCTCAAGGCTGCTATTGTCTTTAACCTTTGGCTAATTTTTTTTAAGTCCACTGCTTGTACACAAAGTTAGTTAGCCAATAAGAAGCTGTATTCCTAAACTCGAGCACTGCCTTGACCTAAGAGGGAGCACAAGGCTCATGGCTGGCACTGTCGCTGACCTGATTTATGCCTTACAGGGATGTTCACACGCGCATAAATCTGCACAGAGTGCATGTGTCCATGTGACAAGGCATGGCGTGTCGATCAGATGGCACCGGGATAGAAGTGTCACTGTTTGCCGACAGAGCCACAGGACATCACATGAGAGGAGCTCGCTTGTGATCGCGGGCAAAGGGGAGAGAGCGGCGGGGGCACCCAAAGGTCTCCACGTAATGAGACGCAGCCACATGATCGCCGGGTGTCACTCGTCAAGGCGCCCGCCCCTTCGCTACTACTGCTAATGACGACATTTGGCATACAGTGTTTTGTTTGTCTGTACGGTCGATATAGAAAGTCTGCACACCCTTGTTAAAAGATTTAGGATTTAGTGACATTGAAAGAAACACGCACGGCATAATTAAAAACTAGAATAGAAGTTAGTTCAATAAAATGAGTCGGAAGAATGAAGAAAAGAATATAGGCACCTGAAATACTGTTGTTGCAAAAGTGTGCACACCCTCTTATAGCCGAGCATGCGTTCATAATAAAACAATCACTTTCAAATTTGTGCAAAATGTGAATTAGCCAAGTTCAAATATCTCCGATTTAAGTTTTGTAGTTTGCTCTTCCTGCCGATTGGCTGGCGACCATTTTAGCGTGCTTAGCCATGACCCTGACGAAAAGCAAATGGATGATTGGGAATGTTTCCATAACTTTAGTCTAGCCTTCAAAACTGAAATGGACTTTGAAAGGAAAAAGGTTTAAGATGTTCTCCAACTTTTTGGTGGATATAAGACGTGATAATGAGGATGAAGACAATGTTGAGGTGGGAGAAGCAAAGTTGGAGTTCCATCACTTGCCTAATGACCGGGGCGCATCCTCCCCGTTGGTTCTTCCTTTTCCCTCACACTTGGGTAATTCTCCTCTAATCATCTCCACCCTCATTTAGTTCCCTCTGAGCTCTCCCTCCCTCCCACTCTCCTCACCTCATCAGACAGGCCTCCACCTCATCGCCGCATCGCCTCCATCCCCTCACTTCTGTCCTCTCCCGCTGACCCGTACCCCCCCCCCCTCCCCCCAGTCACAGGGCCTTGTGTCTCTACCTGCCAGCCTCCCTGACAGCCCCCCGTCCCCCTTGCCGCCCCCCCTGAGAGGAGACCGCCTGACCATCCGGAACGCTGCCGTGGCAACCCCTGCCAGCGCCCCCTATTTCACACCCCTCTTCCCTCCCCTCCCTCCCTCCCGCCCCACCTTCAGCTTGATCCCCCCCTGAAACCGCAGCGAGTTTGACAAAGTGCTTTTTTGCACTTCTTCTCTTTGTCTCTCATTATATTCTTTCAAACTTTTTTTTTTTTAACTTTGACCTTCTTCTGCTCCTACGTCAGTCCAAAACAAGGTACGCCGGCCACTGTTTTACCGGAAACCGATTGAGTGGGTTGCAACTCCGAATTTATGCCGACTGCGGCGTTTTACACTATGAGTCTTTGTGACTACGAGAGTGTGTGTGTGCAGATGTGTCCCGAGTGAAGGATTGTGGGGGGGGGGAGTGTGGGCAACCAGCTGTGCGTGCGCTCCGTGGCGAGCTGGTGAAGTAATGGGAACCACACATTTAATACGAGCCCCAAACTTATTGCGAGTAACAGGGATGTCCGCGACTGCTTTTGATACGGCCAACAGAAATGACCTCACGTAAGCTGGGAGACATTCCAAAAGATCTGTGCACCATCTGAAAAAAAATAATGAATAGAAAAAAAAAATAGAATGCAGAAGGAGGCAAACATGTGGATCACATTAGGAGGCCGAGTATTTATTTACGGCGCACACGACAAGGAACATAACCGCTGACAACACAACAAACACTGGTGACTCGACGATGCCTCAATAAAATTTAATGTCACGCAGACGATCTCGACGTAGTAAAGAAAAAAACGATCACCGTTTGATTTATGATGAGTGAAATAAAAAGAGAGGCGTTAAGCTTTCGAAGGATTGTTTCATTTAGATTTGCATCCTAGTCGGTTTCTCGCACAACTCGGTAAACAAATACAGCGCAGCTCATCCTCTGGCTTCGGCCTTTTGATTTTGCACTTGCCCAAAAAGAAACTATTTAAATTGTTAAAAGTTTTTTTATTGTACCGAATAGATCATTTGGACTTATTGGATAATTTCTGAAGTTGAGGAAATCCTGAATGTCAAAGTGGAACACAAAATTACCCCAAAAATTCAAATAAAAAAATTACATAATACAAATTATTACAAAAATTATGTAAGATAAAAATGAGACAACCCCAAAAATGCCAATGACTAAAAATAGTCCAATAATTTTCAGACGCGCCATAGCTTTAAAATAAAAGTTACTCTATAGGCTCATCTTGTATCGTCAAGTCCAAAAAAAAAACTGAGTGTTGAAAGGGGGGAGAGAAAAAAAAGCAGAAATAATAAAGGCCCCGCCATCAGGTTTCAATTACAAGCGAGAGAGTGCGGGTTAAGTGAACATCAAGTGGTATTAAAATATATCGGAGGTCACTGGCATTGAGAGCCTCTGTTGAAAGCTCTCACGTATTCACGCACGCTTGCACGCTTGCCGCCGAGCTGCGTTATTTGATTAGCGCACATGTAGCCGCAGATTTGCCATGAAGGCTTTTAGTTTGACACGCGTCTGGGAACCACTTCCACACAGGACAACGTATTTGTATAAAATGAGCGACAGGAAGAAATATAGAACCTGAATTTGAAGACAAAATGTGCAAGGCAAACAATAATATATAGCAAACCGAGCGGCGGTTAGCTTCTTTTTATGCTAGCTAAAAATGTGACTTGACAGTTCCCCCATCCATCCCAAACCAAATTTTTGCCCCCAACGAGTAAAGTAAACAATAAAAAATAGCAAACCGAGTTCCAGTTAGCTTCTTTTTATGTTAGCAAAAGATGCTACTTAGCGGTTCCCATCCATCCCAAACCTCATTTTTGTTTTTCGTTCTGCCTGTCCTCATTTTACCGTCCGTCCGTCCTCCGTCTGGTCTTGTTCCATCAGCCCCGCAGAGGCAGACCGATGGCCTCGGCATCCCCAGAGGCGACAGACATAAAGGGGCTGTGAATGGATGGATGGATGCATGGTGAAGGGGACGAAACCGGCGGCTAAATTATTAAGTGACACTTGGCTTCACTTTGAGACACACACACACACACACATGCGGCGAGAGGGTAAAAGCATTAGAACATTTAGCCCCCTGAATGCACCCGACAACTCCACTACATGCTAACTCCCGTCAAAATCATCAAACTGGGCCCGGGGCTCTTAAAATTTTTACGCTACGGCTTGAAGGGACGTTGCGGCGCCTCAAAGGCTTTCCGAGAGTGAATGGCCCTGTCATCGCGGCCATCGTCGCCGATAAATAAATAACGACGCTAAGCGGCATCGCCGCCGAGTTGACAGCGCCAAGTCACTGTGAACATCGGCGAGCCGACGTGCGGGTGTGTGTGGGTGCTTTCTGACAGCTTCCGAGGGAGGGGTGAGGGTGGGGGCCGTTGGTCGAATGTGCTAAAGTGGGCTTTTGTTCACTTAGGTTGCACCTGGCCTTGATTTCCTGAGGACAAGGTTGGAGCACACCAAGGCCGAGCTCTTCTTTAATTGGCCACATCAGGAGACTCGGATGATGGGCCATTTGGCTCGCTTTGCTACAATGTTACGAGTCGGGAACAAGGGCACAGATAAAACCACGTTATTCAATATGATTTTTTTTAAATGCGGATGCTAGGCTAAGCTAAACTTTTTCAAAAGGGTAGCGCATTGTTTTTGAAGCTGCTTCAACTTTGTAAACGCAAACAAAACAACAAAGGGTAATTAATCGGAAAAATAAAAATCGGCAAATCGTTTCGACTGTTTTTAACAAGGTCCAAAAATCAGCACAATTATAATTTCAATCATTTGGTAAATCGGTCGCTAATGTAATCAATGTTAATTAGAGCTGTTTCTTTCGACGCAGTAATAGGTAAATAAAACGTTTTGATCGCAACAGCACAAGTGAGTTCATGTATGAGAAAACAGGACACAGTGGCACTGTGAAAACGATTTCCTGCCAGTGGTTGCCCTTCATTTTATGTGTGTGTGTATGTGTGTGTAGCTCCACCGTCTAATTGCAAGCGGAGACTCCTTTAATTAACACACAGTGAGGCTCCCGGGGGTGCGAGTGGGCACGGCGCATTTGTGACGAGTTCCTTCGCAGCCAACCTGCGGGACGCGCGAGCCTAATCAGAGTCTTTTAAGTCGTGCCATGTTCGCGCCAGAGGATTCACCCAAGACGCACTCTTTATTTTAATTTTTTTTTTTTAGTCGTGAGAAACGAGACAAGCGAGGAGGTCTGTTCTGGTCTTAGGAACAAAACAAGAAAGGTCTTAAAAATGTTGAGTTGGAAAAAAAGCACTTTGTGTTCTTGGCAAAAAAAGGGAAAATATGATACCCATCCATCCATTTTCGGGTTATCATCTCGAGCCTAAATGCGACGTCCACAGTGACGACAAGTTAGAAACTTTTTCGTAAATTTAGTTTTTTTCAGCTATCCCCAACTCGCTTTATGCTTTAAATATAAGCCAACCTTCTTTTTTTTTACGATTCCTGCCAATTTGGACAGGTGCCCCACCGTCAAAGACGGATTACACCACGCCGTATATCAAAGCCAATCAATCTTGCACCCCTGGAAGGCATCACTCGCCCAATGAATAATTACGGTTTTCCAAATAGGAAGTAGCCGTGCCAAAGTGTTGCCACGGCCGCCATTTTGGGGGGGACATGTTGTGTGGTCCAAAAAGAGAGGAAGAAGACAAAACATTACTAAAATACCAAACCTTATACAAATATTTGTTTCTAGTATTTACTTTCTTCGGATTTCTGATTGGCTTCAACGGACTCACACGTCAGAGCGCCACCTGTTGTTTCAACATGAGTGCTTGACACCATGTGAATACAATTTTATTGGGATTAATTAGCAAAAGAAATAGCCTCATTGTGGTTAAAATTCCATTCCTGTGTTTCTCTACTTTGAACAGTGGACATGTGTTGCCCTGTAGCTGAGGGCGCACAAACACAAATAAAGTAGATTGGACAGAGAGAAAGTACAGTACACAGTCCTTAATCCCGCACATGATGCATTTATGTGTGCAGGGGGAAAAAAAATATCGATATGAAATTCTCCCACGCATGAGAGCAGATGGAGGAAGTGGCGGCGAAGGAAGGGAGGGAAAGCAGCGGGCGGAACAGCGGGGCGGGCTGTGCTGAAAGCTGGAGCGTGTCGTTTAAAAAAATGGCTGACTCAGCGATGGCCATTGGTGGCGCCGCGATGCAGTCAAGTACCGGGCAAACACTTTTAACACGTGCGGAGAGAGACACAAGTTGACCACGGTGGACTTGTTTATTTTATTTACTTTATTCTTTTTAGAACCACGTCCAGGTGTTTACAGTACATCTTGATCGTTACGGTAGCTAGCTAGCTAGCTCTAGATAGCTAGCTCTAAATAGCTAGGTAGCTAGGGAGATAGACAGAATCTTTTTTAAGGGAACAAATGAATCACCACCACCCTCATAAAAGTACATTATTGAGTAATAGCTGCTGATTTTTTTACACCATCCAGATAGGAATCTCCAATTACAAATGTCTTGTAACTTCAAGAGGAAGTCATTTTTACGAGAAGCACGCAACAGATGATTTTCAGCCAGGCTCGGGAGGGAGCGAGAGAGCTGAGAGAAAGTGGAAAGAAAGCACAAGCGAGGGAGACATAACTGCAAATGACTCAAGCCAGCGGGGAAATTCCTTAGACAGCACAACTAGCAGCGAAGGCTAAACACACCCGCCGCGTCTGGGTGTTGGCAGACACAAAACACAGCCACGGTTCCCGGAGCCTCAAACGCTCTTTCTAAAAGCTTTGGCGACCTTTATCGACGTATGCCATCGGTTTTATCTATACGATACGCTCATGAGTGCTAGCGTACCGCTTCAGATTGAACTTTCAAAGCAACGCTATGTCGCTGTTGTTTTGTTAACCGAAACACGTTAAAATCAAGAAAAAAATGTCCTTGCCATCCCAACACTGTTGGATCAACCATGTTTTCGATTTCCTTGCGAATATCACGTGTCGAAATACGACGTCAACATCAGTTGGCAGCAGGTGGCAGTACAGGACAAAATGGCCGCCACTGAGACGGATAAAAACTGTTTTTTCTCCTTATTTCTTCTTCTTTGGCCTTTGAAGCGTGTTTGAAATGACAGCTTGAGGGATGTCTGTCTTGATGGAGTTTCAGACTCCATAGTTTGTTTGACGTGTTTTTCTTACATGGATCTTGGGGGTGGGCGACTTTAGCGGTTTCGCTTGCTACAGTATTTCTGCTCCTTGCGGCTCTTTGAAGTAAGCAATTATTGGTCATTAAAAGTCACTTCTCGTTGACTCTTGACCTTGGCTGCCTGTTTGAAATAACACACACTCTCCAAGCTCCGCGCTCCCCGGCCTCTTTTTGTCTCGCTAAATAGCGCTCAAGCAGTTCTGTCGAATGACGCCTTATTTATTTGCCCGAAAGCAGAAGCTGAAGCCTTCTGCTTCAATTTTCTCACCAGCCAGTCCAGTAACTTATTTTGCTGGGGACAGAGCGGTCCTAATGGCACGGCAGGAATTCGCAAACAGAGACGAGGGAGCAAACCAAGGTTACGGAGACGGAGGGGGTGCGGGCACGCTCCCAAACGCAGGCGGGCGGCGATGCGGCCGGCCACAATCTGGGGTCCTTCTGCTGACGAACCACTCTAGGACTCACACGAAGGGAATGTTTGGCCTTGCCACGCGCCAAATTTTGCGGGAGGCACAAAGTGTTTGAAGATGGCAAAACCTCGATGAGTGAACTCTGGACATTCATTATTTTTGTCCATTTGGGCTTGCCATCCTTACATTTTATCGCTTAGAAGGCGGGGCTTCGCCTGGTGAGTGATGTGGGTGTCAGCCAATGAGAGTGAAGAGTTGACTAGCTGTTACCTGGATAACCTTTGTGGCTCATTTTCGGCCATTTTTAGGCGTCATTTTGTTTGATTGCTAATTTAAAACTTTGTGATGATGCTAAATAGCCTAAAATGATTTCTGCATTACTTATGGGTAAATTTTGATGATTAAACACAAAAATTAACAACTCAGAACTTGACTAAACGTGATAAATGCAAAAGTGCACCCCAGCGTCCCGAATGTATAGCCTAGCTATCAAGAGCTCGGGTGTGAAGACGCTTTGATCACTACAGCTTTATCTTTGCGTCGGATGAAACAAAACATCTTGCGACATCACTTTTGCCGCCCTGCCAAAATCCACAAAACTCAAGTCAACACGGGACCGTGCTCCCTCATGAGCACAAATAGCTGTACCCTACGATTGCCCCCCTCCCCAAAGAACAGCATTTTACCTTGCCCTTTTTTTTGGGGGACTCATGTGAAAGTAATTAAGTCCAGAAAGAGAGTGAAAGTGAGAAAGAGAAAGACGGGGAGGGGTTGGTGGAGGGGGATAGTGCATTCCGTTTGGCCCAAAGTGAGCGACTCTGTGGGTGTCTGAGGGCTGCGTGTAATTGCTTCCATATAGGACCCATCTATGGTCACACACGTATACTCTTTGCCATGCATTCATTCGAAGCCACCGTTCCAGAATGTCAATAAAGTCAAAGTGACTCAGAGCAGCTGCGCCAGGCAGACAAGACAGGTTGTTACCTGCACCAGGGCGTCACATCGCCGTCCAAAAGTAATGACGTGATTGCGCTTGGCTAAGTGTCCCTGAAATCAATGAAGCTCGGCACAGCTGCATGTTGGGCCACATCACGAGTGCGCCAGGGAGGAAGCAAAGAGAGAACCGCCATTACGGCGTCAGCTTTAACAAACAAATATCGTTATCAATGTCTCCGTGTTGGCTCAAGCCTGAAGAAAGTCATATTATTTTGAAAAGGCACAATATTAGTCCGTTTTTGGATTTGTGTTAGTTTTTTATGTACATTGTATGGAGTATTTGCTGTGTTAAAATATGGCGTTAATATAAAATAACTCGTGGTAGCGTATTAAGTAGACTGCATCCATGTGAAAAAGGCAGAAAAATCAGATATATTTTTTTCCTGTGGGTGGAGGTAGCAAGGAGAGCGGCCAGAGAATATCAAGGGGTGACATTGGCCACCCCTGGCCACCACGTAGCTCCGCCCCTGGTGACATTTCATTTTAGTTTTATAATTTGAAAATATAGTCATATTTTATTCATACACCATTTTTACGCACTCTTGTTTTATTTTATTTCTTGGATAAAAATGTTTTGGTTTTAGATAATTTGTTAGTTTTGGTTAACTATAAATAACCTTGTCTAGTGGCTAAGCATGTAATCTGTAAGCTATTTGTAACTGGAATATAATTAAGATTTTGTGACATTCTCCAGATAACGCCAAATCTGCATTTACTTTTTTTTTTAAAAGAGTGTCTTCTAAAAGATATGAGCAGCTGTTCATTCACCAAACCAAAGCATTCCCCAACAAGCCCAGGAATTTCAAGGAGTGTTTCTTTTTATCGGTCCACCCGTGCCCTAAGCTAGGTAAAATTAGGTGCTGTCTTTTTGTCGCATGACTCGGCACGACTCAGGTAATGGTAATCCCTCCCTGCAAGCTACACTGCTACAGCAAATGGAGCGAGGAGAAGGCAAAGACGAGGACCAGACAAGTAAAAAAAAAAAAAACGTGAAACGTTGAGAGCAGGTTGACACCAGCTGGCACAGAGAAACGTCAGATGCTGTCATCACTTTTTCTTGAACGCAAATGTGTTGACGGTGGCGCTAGTACGAATTAATACAAAACACATTTTATTTATCTACTTTTAACTTCAGTCTTTTAAACGTTCACTATGACTACTTCGCAAAGACAGACACATCGAATTATCTTGAGTTGGGTTACAACTTTGCATCTTCTTTCACATTTGCCAAATACGAGTAATGATTAGCATTAGGGACTGCTAGCTAAAATTTGTGCCTTCCGTTTGAGAACCCTAAAGACATCGACCACTCTCACACATCCAGTAGTGAAAAGAAAGAAATCCATCTCCATTTCTGCTACCAAATATGGCTCGTTTCACCATAAACGTTTCACCTTACAGTGACCCGCAGACACGCATAGTCGTCTTCAACTTAGCTGCTCAAAGCAAAATTTGTGGCACTTTTGCAATGTAAAACACACTCCTCCTTTAACCGTATTCCCCGCTCGTAAATTACCTTCCTGTTTATAGATGTCATAAAAAGAGCCGACGGCGGCGCGACTGAACGAGGGTGACGGCACATAAAGAACGCAACGAAAAACGCATTTACTTGAAATTAATCATTTAAAAAGCCGCAGCTGAGCGGGAGTCGTTTTGAAATCACTTTTGAGCGTTTTAGCAGGTGTAAACGGTCACCGCGACACACAAAAGCAGGAGCGAGTAAATCATCAAATAAAATCTTGGCTCTTTCGTGGAGTTCAAATAGCAGACGCGACTCAACTGAGTGGCCATGCAGTAGCGTTTATGTGAGCGACCCGGCATGTTAGCACGCTAGGCCAACCGGGTGCTGGGGCCCCACCACTTTTCAGATACTAAAATGAACGGACGTAACTCACAAAGACCCCCCCCCCCCCCCTCCCACACTATGAACCCACCCACCAGGCCAAGCTCCCACCTGAGCACTTATTTTAAATGACTAGCTAACAAATCAAAGGCATGTGCGAAACATGCTAACAGTACCGCTGCGTGATAGCCACAGCTAGCAAAAAAAATAAAAAAAAACATCATTTCTAAGTGTGTATTCCTTTCAAACACGCGAGCTTGAAGCCCACCTTGACGGCCCATTAGAACCACATTTTCAATCTTCCCCCTGTCACCCGACACACATGGCATGGGCCGCCGCCTCATTCAAGCCCAACCCACATGGGACGACTCCGCCAAGATTGGTGAGCTCCCAGAGTACGGCGCCGAGCGTTTTTGTGTGTGTGGAGCGCATAAACGCGCGTGTCCGTCCTGGCGGAGTGGCTGTCACCGTATCAGCCAGATAAGGCGTCGTTCGGCAGCCGTTGCCGGTAATGATGCTGGGACCTCTGAGGCGAGTGGAGGGGAGGTGCTGTTTCCTGCTGATCTCATCACAACACGGTGGCACAACAGCATCGCAACACGCACACACGGGCAAACACTAATAAACAGAACTACTGGTGGGACTGGTCCTCAAAAGATTTGGATAATATATAAAATATTATATAGTGAAAAAATAGGCCTTAATTTGAAATATAATCAAATAATTATAATTAAAATAATGACAAAAAAATTTATGCAATAATATTAATAAACATTTTTAAATTTTAAAGTGTCATTAAAATTAAAATTAAAAAAGCTGCTGCCCCCGCGACCCAACCCTGGATAAGCGGAAGATGGATGGATGGATGGATGGATGGATGGATGGATGGATGGATGGATGGATGGATGGATGGATGGATGGATGGATGGATGGATGGATGGATGGATGGATGGATGGATGGATGGATGGATGGAATTAATTCCACCTATTCCAGTGTTAAGTGTCACTCAACACTAGAATGTCAAAAATTGACCCAAAAAAAATCATCTAAATGAATTTTCTTAACTATCATGGAAGCAAATACCAACCAAAGATATCAAAACTAAAGTGGATGAAAAGGCCAAAAGGCAACTTAATTTGGGTTTGTTCACCATAACATGGAAGAATGATGTAAGAAACGCGCCCTGATTTTCAGGACAAACGCTCTTCTCGTCAACCGTTGAACCGTGGAAAAACAGAAGTGGGTGGTTCCTGAGGCGCCCTACTTGGCAGCATCCACATGTTTGGCAGACACTCCAAGGAGATAGAAAAGCAGCTTCAAAACCGACACGTATCAAATCTTACATTCCAGCGGAAAAGAAAAAACAAGCGAAAGCTAGCGACACAATGCAATTCACGCATGGAAATTGGAACTGCAGAAGGTCGTATATTCTCCAGCGTGTGTTTCCTCGCGTTAGGCCTGACAAAGAGGATGTGGTGAGAAGTCGGAGGAATGATACAACACAAAGCTCCGGTGTCCCGTTCCTAACCCGAAACCGCCGCTGTTTCCGCGTGTCGTCTCAGAGAGGTTTTGCGGTGCAAACTGCAGCCTGGCCTCCATCGGACCACCGCTACGCACGGCCGGCCAAAGAGTGAAGCCGCCGCCAGTAGATGGAGCGTGCGTGTGTTTGTGGAGCTTGTTGGCCTGGCCGCAATCGAAGACGGGGGGCGGGGCGACTGTCAATCGGCGTTAGTGCCAAACATTTAAGAAAAACAATCTGACAAAATATTTCTTTCAAGGCCTTCTTCGAGTGGATGCTACAAGCTACCAAAGTGCTACATGAGGACACAACTTGTACAGTTGCTAAACAACTTTGGGTCGGAACTGGCCATTTGTGTGTGTGTGTGTAACAAAGTGCCTCCATTGAAAAGTGACACTCTGACTGAGTAGCAGTATGTGTGATAATATTTTCCATTAACCTGAGATGAGGTGGAAGACCCACAAGAACCTTCATTCATCGCCATCTCTTGCTCTCACACACATTCTTGTTTTTGTGTGTTATTGGGGACCCTAATTGTGACACTAGCTGCTTTTCATCGCCTAGACATAAGCAAAACAGGTCAGGCCGCTACACAAAAACATTCGGCGCGATCCAACCATTAGTTGCCGGCGCTGTGATCCGCCAGGTGTGATAAAAGCGACCCCTCCGAGTAACTTGCCGAGGTGCTGGGAAGGGAGTTAAAGAAACGCGGAGGGCAGCAAAGGAGACGACGCGTGCGGGGGAAAAAAAAAAAACTCGCTTTGGCGGCACAATGGCGCGCCGAGAAGCTTTGACGAGGAGCAGGGAGCGGACGCGAGCGCCGGTGGCTCCAGTGAAAGCATGTCACGTCCTAATGAATGGGGGAACGGATAAGAAGTGCAGGTAGCGATTATTGTCGAGAGGCCATTAAGGGCCAGGAGGGTGGCTTCTTTAGACTGCCGCAGCAGCTGACTAATGGACAACATCCTGTCTTCATCTCCACGCCGCATATTGTGTTGCAACTGGGGAGGGGGGGGTTGGGGACATTTTTATTTTTAAAAACATGGTTTTATGTCTTGAAGATATTACTTTTACCATCCACCTTGTACAGCTTTGCCCCCCGTTCACCCAACCTTGAGTTAACCAGCCTTCATTTATCTATAGAAAAGAAATGTGTCGGACATTGCTAGCGTTAGCAAGCCAAGTTTAAATTGCATTTAAAGTGCATTGCGGTTAGATGCGTGCATTTAAAAAGATTTGCTTAAAGCATTGCACGACAAATAGAACATTTAAAAAAACATTCAGGGTCAATAGAGGCCGATGAGCTGACATTAATTTTCAGGAAAAGTGAAATTACTCGCGCCCACATTTTTTAAAATACAGTTGTCAATTCTTGACTTTGTTGAAATATATATTTAAAAATACTTAATTTTGCAAAATGTTGAAGTATTTTCCTTCAATTGTCATAAATCTTAGACAAGAGTCATTTGTTTTTAAATTCTAATGAAAAGGTCAGGTTAGCTTAGCGCTAGCTAGTTAGTACGAGAGAAGACAGACGAATTCAAAACTTTACTGAAAGCGAATTCCAACATTATTGTGTAACTTAATCGCATCAATAGTTGTAGCACAACGCATTAATTTATAATCAACTTCTTAAATTCCACTTTCACTTAGCAAAACCTTTTAGCAGTGTACACATGGTGTGCCTAATTCTGTAAATCTTCACCTCTTTTATCGACCTGTCACATGTCAGCAACTTAATAATCACAGGTAAGGCAAAGAGCTGTTAAAAAAAAAATCACGCCATGTGCATATGTTTGCGAGAGTATTTCAAGATTTTATCTATGCGGCGCACACACGTGGCGCATCCGTTGAAATGACACGCCACTTATTAGCATTTCATTGCCATGGGTGCCGCTGCTGTTTGCCTTGGGCATTGCTCTTGGCATCACCCAGCATCACACAAACACACACACACACACATGTATAACTTAAGAAGTGCGAGGGGAAAGAAAGACGAGACTTGATGCTGTGTGTGCGTCACTGAAAGAGGCGTGCGTGCATGTTGGCGCTTGTCAGCCTGGTGTCATTAAGAAACTTCAAAATAAACTTACCTTTTTTGAAGAAGCAACGGGAGCCACATGGAAGAGAAAGAAGAGACAAGAAAAAGTTAAAATTGATCCTTCAGAATCATTCAGTTTGCGTTGATTTAGCACGTTTTGAAGGAATGAAAAAGAGTGCAGTACTTGGTTGCAACCAGCAGAGGCGCTGTCCATTAGTTTTCTATCTAAACTAGTACAGATACATTTCCGTTTCCTTTCTTTTGTTACGAAACATGTAATTTTTATTAAGTAAACCACAAATTAATAGTTTTTATAAGATTGTCTAGACTAGTCATATTTTTGGCACAAATATTTTTAATAACACAAAGGGAATGATCGATAGTAAGAAGCCATTTTTTATTTTATTGTTGACACATTTGCTATGTTGACAATCTGAGGTCATGTGGCGGTAGCAAAGGGTTAACGCAGAGGCGCATGTTTTTTTTCGGGGGAGACAACCTCGCTTCAAATGAGCTGTGCGCCCGCTCTTGTGGCGGTAATGGGAAAATTGCAGCGGAGAGGAAGGACACACGCAATTAGAATCTGGCGAGTGGCTCTGTGGTGGGTGGGCGGTAGGAAGGAGTGAAGGGGGGGGCGCTCAACAAGAAGACAGTACCCCCCCCTTCTCCTGCGCCCCTCAGGACTTGAAGTGATTTATCCGAAAGCTGGCTCTTTGTGCACTCGCGGGCGCTGAGCATTCCTCGCCGGGTGACAGCGGCCCAGATGTCAATCAAATTAACGGCCATTTGCGGCTGATTTGCCCGTGTCATTGGCAATAACGCCTGGCCGCATCTGACGGGCGAGCGCTGCAGAGGAGTCACTCCTTTCTCCGTGAATGTCATCGGCCCACTTATTACGCGTTCCGCCGGGACGGAAGTGAAGAAGGAGGAGGAGATCCTCGCTTCCGCCGAGTGGCTCGCGAGGGCATGCAAATGGGCTGCCCGCGTCTGGGGAGAGCTTGCCTCGCCTTTTAATGGAGTTGGGGGCAAAACTCATTTTGCGCCATAGAAGAGGATAATAATATCACCGTGTGTATTCATATTTTGTGTGTGTGTACACGTTTAATTTCGAATTTTCACAATAAAAAGAACTAGCGGCACATTTTCAATGACATCGTAGCAGACAGCTAATTCGAGTTCATACCAAAAAATACAAAATGGTGGTCTTATTGCTGAAAGTGAGACCAAATCGTTTGTGTCACTCGATACCAGACATGATTGTCACTATGATTTTTTTTTCCGTGATTGATCGGCCATACTTGAGCACCCCCAAGCCCGTTTTTTAATGTCCGCGCTATGTATGGTAATGATGTGAATAGGTGCATGTTAGCACGCGTCGCTACCGCTGTCATTAACATAACAGCGGCAGGGCTTGATGAGCAGTGGGACGTGGCGTCACGCAGTTGTCATGTCTTGTCCCAGCGAGGCGAAAAATGTGGATGTTTTGGCACACACACACACACACACACACACAGAGGCAACGGAAGGGTGGGGCCTGTCACTGCTCAGTCACCGACTCCCTCCATTTAATGCTGGTCCTGTCACAACAAGACAGGAGCAGCATGAAACACATCACCTCAAGGCACCACACCTCGGCCATCTTGACTGACTGTCTCACAGCACAAACACGCAGGCACACAATGTCACCGTGGATCGATATGACCTCCGGTGACCCTTTGCGACCCCCAGTGTTGAGCTCTACAATGCAATGGCCAGAAAGTAACTGTTGTAAAAATGTGGTATCTTGTGTTGTGCAAGTGCGAATGTATAAAAAGTTGACTAACACTAAAACTGTTTTTCCTTATTAACAGCTTCGTCTCTGATCTCGTGGTTCTACTGTCACATGGTTCCTGAGGTGAGTTTGTATATATTGTCAAATCATGCCGTATTATTATATTACATTACATTACATGACATAATTACGTAGTTAAATTATTATTTGGATTTTATTATTTCATCTTAAATGACCATTTTCACCTTTTTTGTTTGAAAATAAAATACTATAAAAATCCCATTATTATTATTTTATCATAGCTACATTATTTTATATTATCCCTGACTAACAAAGATGATTTTTTTATGAAATTTAAATGTCAAGTCAGGTTTCTCCATTGCACTTTTCGCTAATCTTCGGGTTGTTGTAGTCGAGCCTTTTCCAGAAATTCATTTCTTCGGGCTTCTGTTTGTCCAAAATGGCTTTTCCTGTCATTAACAAAAAATATCGAAAATAATAACGCGAACTTAGCTGCAACGGACCTCCACTCAAACACGCAAACGACGTCACGCATGAACTCCGCTCCACTCCTCCATTATCAAGCCCATATTTCCTCAGCGCGCTACTACGCGGCCGAGCCACAAATTAGCTTCCATGTGCGTCCATTTTGGCTTTGATTAGTGCCCGGCGTGGAGTGAGCGAGACAATGTGATCGCATGGAGGAGAAGACGAAGGAGGTAAAGAAGTACAGTTAATGTCAGGATGTGCCCCATAATGACTCGTGTAAGCTCTGCTGGGAGCTTCTTCTCGCGCCAGCTCCGCGGAGGCTAGCTTGATTGGGGATAATTGGCTAGCCTTCACTAGCGGTTAGCATCCAGGCGTGGAGATAGAGGAGGGCACAGGAGAGGGCACGGGGGCTCAAGACACATGCTACAGTATGGACACACACACACACACACACTTTGGGAGAGACAAATTCATCCCGACACACAAGACAGTCAAATTATCCCAAAGTTCAAAGTAATATCTTCATTGTGCTTTAAAAAGAATGAAATACGCCCTAAGTCTTTTTTTTATGTGAATCTTGCGAAACTTCAGCTCAATGTGCATCATGAATTCCAACATATTGAAAAAAATGTGTTAAAATCAGAGATTGAAATTAATTTTTGACGTTTTTTAACTAATAACTCAACAGTTGGTCTATCAAAGCTGTGCGTTACCTTGTCATACATTTCAGCCTTGCATCTTAAAAATGCTCTGTAGCAACTTGCCAGTGTGATTCATGTGCCATCTTGATAAAAATAAAAAAAAAATAGTCATAAAAGCATGTAAGAGAAAATTGCTGCTTTATTCGTCAGAGTGTGGCCCACCTCAAACTCTTCCCACGGCGACTGTTTTAGCGCCCGTGTTACAAGTGGCCTGCATGTTACTGCGTTTTTTTTTTTTTTTTTTTTTTTCTGGCTGACCCGCCGTGCTCTGCTGAGTCACCGCTTGGCTGCTCGCAACATGCGCACCGTCGCCAGGGCTGCAGGGCGCAACAAGCTTCAGTGGGAGAACACTTGGCACAAGAGTGGGCCTGCGGGTGGGTGGGTGGGGGTAAAGTGGGTGGCTCTTCTCTCTCTCTCTCTCTCTCTCTCTCTCTCTCGAAGCCATTGTAGTTACAGGAGCGTGTGTGCTTTTTACGAGCGCTTCTTCCTTCCCATCTCGTCGCCTTCGCTGGCAGACGCTGATTAATGGACGCTGGAGGAGGCCATCTCGAGAAATGCAACTTTGCACGGCAATTAAACATTTGCTGGGCTGTGCGCAAAACCACGCATCTCGTTCCATCCATTTGCGTAATGCCGCGTATGCTAACGTGGCGTGTTTCGGGCCGCAATTAATGCACTCTGTACACGCCGCAGGATTAGGTACACTGCGGCTAATCGTTAGCCTAATAGCTTGGTCGCTGTTTGAGAGAATCCAGTTGCGTTGATTCAATCTTTGGAGTTAACAATGATTTGGGGGAGTTAGAATTTACACCAATGTAAAGAAAAATCTAATTTAAAAAAATATTTTTCATTATAAATTTAAAAAGGCTTAGCTAATTTAGCTAAGGCTAAAATATTTGCGATCCAGGGATGGCGCTACACCAAGGGTGGGTGTTTGGGGAGGGGGGATAGCCCCCTCTATGAAACTCCGCTTAAGCTCATCTAGGATTTTATTTGATATTCTAAAATATATTTCTGAATTGTTTTCTCAGCCCCTCGGCCCCACTTTAGCTGCGGGATGGAAACAAAGTCCTGGAATCCTCCCTGCTGAGATCTTATTAAAAATGCTTCCTCTTTTTTTATCCCCAAAACTACGCTGCATCATATCAAGAGCCATTTCTAATATTTTGAGTCGGCTCAATATCCAAAGGTGTCCCAATTTTTTAGTTTGTCTCGCCTTAGCATTCCACCAAAATGGCCGCGAAAGAATGAAATGTCCCCCGAGCGCACAATGACTTGAGGGAATCCCCCTCGGACGTGTCGCTCTCCGTGTTTGGACGACCCTCCATTATAAGCGCGACCTTGCAGACGAGGCGTAATCAGCAGAGTTCACACGGGGGCTTCCTTTTAGCCGGCACGCACGCCACGCGGCTTCACCAATCAGCGAGGGAGTCGGTGCAATCACCACACCCGAGAGGACGCTGTTGCTATTCAATGGCAGGAAATTCCTTTGTCACTACCTGCTAAGATCGGGAAGCGAGAATGGACTTTGTTTTTTTTCCTCAGAATTTAATATACAGTGTTGCCTTGTTATATTGAGTGTTTTTTTTATTTATTTTTTTTACAGTGAGTCATGATTTGAGACTTATTCAGACAATTCTGCTCTACTTGAGATACGTGTTGTGCAGTTTGCCAACTATTCAGTCTCAGTTGAGGTTTACTCTCCAATTTTTAGGGAGTTAATGTTTTAATTGTCATTATATTTGTCTTATGCTGTAATGTGTTTAAAAAAAAAAAAAAAACTTTTTTTTTGCCGATTTTAAAAGAGCCAATATCATCCGATTAATTGACCAGGCTCTAGTTTAAATATATTTAAATTAAATTAAAGTTATATTACAATTATAAGATCTAAGAAGATTATAAGAAAAAAAAAGAAAAACTTTTTTTTGCCGATTTTAAAAGAGCCAATATCATCCGATTAATTGACCAGGCCCTATTTTAAATATATTTAAATTAAATTAAAGTTATATCACAATTATATGATCTCTCTATCGCAGATTTTAAACTTTTGGTGGGAGGCTAAACGGGATAAACGGGAGTTGACCGCAACTCATATTGTCACACACGCACACATTTGTGCACATACACAAATCTGCAGCCAGATGTCCATGGGAAGGGAGGCCAGTATGCCCTTATTACTCAAGCGCACACACACACACACACACACACACACACACACATGCAGTGCTTAGTCTCAGTAAGCAGGGGAGTGTCCCTGCGCAGGAATGCAAGGGATGATAAGTTCTTGGAGGTGTCAGGGGAAGAGCGGCGCGCCGTTACAGCCAGACACCTAACAACAACTCCACGCCGCTTCCGACTCCTTGGCTGACCACTTTATCGCTCCCCTCCCGTTTTTTTTCTCAACTTCCTATTTGTCCCGCACGCCGTTTTCTGTCACTCCATTTAAAGAGCCGCCGCATGTGTTCCCGTTAATGCCCACCTTGTGTCTGCATTGGATGCAGAAGGTAACGTTAGAGAGAGGAACGGCTTGCGCTTTATTTATTTATCACGCGTTCTACGAGGGGATTTTGCCGCGTTGAAAGCGGCTGGCGGTAGCATGAAAGCGTTGAGTCATGCTAATAAATGCTCGTGAATAAAAGCAGATGCGAGAACTTTCCCCGGCTGTGAAGCGTGGAAGCGCGCAAGTGGAGATGAAGGAGCTGTTTGTGTTTGGAGGTCGCTATGATAGCAACCTGGGTTTGAAGCACTAATGGATTTTAGGGGGGGGGGGATTACTCATTGACATAAATGTGTTATTTCAAGCGTTCTTACAAGACCGATTTCTGGGTTTGGTCATGTGACATTCGCAAGCCATCATCATGGAGAGCGACAGGGAGAGGCTCGGGATGTGCCGACCTTTGCGCGACCTCTCGCCTCACCCAGCTGCACCCGGCTGCACCCTCGCCCTGAGTCAAGGCTTGGCGGCCGGACGAGACGTCGGCCGTGTTAGCCGCAAACTCCCTCGCGCCAAAGCCATTATCATTTTGAAAAATAGACAAGCGGCAGTCCTAGGAAATTCCTCCGAGCATCACGTCCAAGATGACGACGAGAAGGCGCCGCCTGTCAACAGACGTCCTCGTGTGTAATAACAGTGCGGGAGCCGGAGGGTGACTGAAGCATCCATTTTAACCCGTCACGACTTAAGTGGCTGGAATGGGAGTTAAGGCAGCGAGCGACGTGGGGTGACGAGTGGATGTGGGGGTAATTGTCCGGACCAGGTGGAGTGCTTCCCAACAAGGAGGAGGTTGCCGAGGAGATACGCTCGGGCGAGCAGGAGGACGCACGGGCGGGTTTATCATCGACGACAACAGACCCTCCAAATCGGCGGTCAACCCCCGCCGATCAGTGCGGCCCCATTGAACATGTCACGGCCAAATGAGGGGGTTGGTCCAGAACGACTGTCAACGCCTGACGTATGGGGGCAGGAGTGACGGGATGGAGGAAACCAAGACGGAATGTGGAGTTGAAGAACCTTTGGGATTAACTCCAGGTGCCTTTGAGGCAACCTTGGAGGATTACCGTGACCAAGAAACCGAGTCAGCACACTTTTATTTTTCTAACAATAACCCACTATTAGAAATGATCGAATGACTCATTTCTGTTGCCGTTTTATTAGTTGTGGTTTTTTTTATGGTTTATTTTTGGACTTCTGATTTTTATAGGAATAAATTAGAGTACACTTCCCAAGTGAGCGTTCAATTTTTTTTCTAAAAATGCCCCTGTCATCGGAATATACTCAGTCCAGATGTGCCCAACATCCCTCGCCTCAGCCGCTGACAGGCATCACCCGTCGTCAGCGGCTGTTAAATGACTCACGACCTGCAATATGATGTTTCACCTGTTGGAGGCGCTAGACTTTAGTCCACTATCTGGTGTGCTCAAGAGAAAACACACTTCAGTCTTTGGGCCCTGATCAATAATATGATTGCCTTCCGATGCTTCCCTCTAGCTTCTTGATGCCTGCAACTCCAATGACACACACACACACATGTTCCCATACACAACTTCCTGTGTGTATCCATAAATCACATCCCTCACAAGACAAAGAATGTGACACTGAAAGCAGGCGGGGAGGAGCGGGAGAAGTCTTGTGAACTCGGCCTGATCACTACCAAAAATGCCTTGAGGAACGGGTGAGGGGTGATGACAAAGATGGAATACCCCCACCACACACACACACAAATCCATCCCCCCCTCCCCTCTCTAATGCAGGTAAAGATTGTGCAGTGCACGACACATCTGAGGCCCTCCCTCCTGAGGCGGCGCTGGGGAACATTCCTCCGGCTTTGACTCCTCCACTCTGGGCATTAATCCCCTACAGCTGTGCCCCCCCATCCACCACCCCCTTTGCCTCCCCCCCCTCCCCACTCTGGTTGGCCTTTGCAGCCCTCGTAATACATTTTTCACAAACAAGTGACATGTGTTCAACAGGCCACTTCAGGTCCAAGGACGCACACAAACCCCATAGTCACACACATGTAGTGCGAACACAGTAACACACACAAACAAGAAGACGGCGAAGGCCCTCTGGCTGTGCCCCGGAGCTTCTGGTGCGGAGAGCAAGGCAGGACCTCAGGACAGGCCGACACCACTCCTCCGCCTTCCCTTTGGAGACGCACGGCAGCTCCTCCCTTCATATTTAATAGCCAGACGCACAAGCGCGGAATAATTTACAAGAGGGCCCCTGCGAAACATCAATTATGGAGGAAATATAGGCGATGGAGACGTACAGCGCTTCAGCAATATGGGGAGTCCTTCCTCAATGATAAGTTGCCCTTTGAGGAGGAATCTGCCTGTTAAGATGATTTTGATGGCGAGAAGATGTATCCAAGTTGGAGTTTGTCAAAAAAAAAAAAATTCAGGATCCGAAACGAACAAAAAATACTTACGGTGTGTGTATGTCACCGGGAAGACATTTTACATGTTTACGTGGCCTCTGCTCATCCGTGCTACTGACACCCATGGCAGTGTGTACGTGTTTGTGCGTGTGTCCAAACTGAGGAATGTGCTTCGGATGTTTTGTCACCCCCCCACACCTCAACACACATGGACACACAAACACGCACACACAAACATAAGTGTTCACACACTGTGACGGACAGAAGCAGAGTTAATAAGCCATGTCCCGGGAGACGCTGCTGTATGTGTGTGTGTGTGTGTGTGTGTGTCAGAGGCTCATAGGAGTAAATTAAAACACACTTTAATAAAGTGACCAGAGGCGAGGCCTGTAGGACACTCGCTTCAACAAACACACACACAGACTCCTGGGACAGGATGGAGAGGTCTCCTCGTGAAAGGAATGTGGCTAGATGGGAGGGGGGGGGGGCAGCAGCGGAGCGGTCCGCAGGGGAGACGGGTGGAGTGGATGGGGGAGGAAAAGCCAGGCCGAGGTGGATCAGGGCCGGCGGGCCCCTTTGTGTTTCCATTCCGACCAGGTGTGTCTCAACACACGTAGACTGACACTGCTGCTCCTCCCCACTGATAAGAACATTTTGTAGTGTTCAGAATTTCATTAACGAGATTTTAGTGTCACCAAGTTCAAGTGATAGTCCATAAATTCAGTTTGAGAACTTTTTTAAAAATCCTCCTTTGTCCTTCTCAAGGAATGAGTGATGCAAAAGAAACTTTTTTTTCCACACCATCCACACCAGCTTTATAGTCAAGCAGATTTCCACGAATGCCTTAATTTGCTATGTGAGGCAAAACTAGCGAGCGCACCTCCCACTCGCCCATCCTGTCCCTGCTCCAGGACATTCTAATGGTCCGTTTCCTTACGCACACGCATGTGCACGCACACATATGGGCTGTGTCCAAGTGCTGGGGACTTCCACTAACATAGCTGCCAAGACTTCCAAAGAAGCGATAGCACTACACACACACACACACACACACACACACAGTCCTTCCCCTTTGATTAATGCCAGTAGGTCATCTCAGTTGTGAGGGTGCAGCGTGCGGAGGGGGTCAGGTGAAGGGACCCCATGTGAGGGTGATGTCCTCCACCCTGTTTTGCAAAGTTTTTTTTTTGTGGTAGGAGTTTGTCCCCACTGCAGCTGTGGAAGCGTTCGAGGCGAGGAGGGAGTCCTTCTGGGTTGGGGGAGGTGTGTGTGTGGGGGGGTGAAAATCCCCCAGGAGAAGTGAGGGGAATTCTTCTCTCTTATTTGTTATGGGAAGAAGACGGAGAAGAAAGGGACAGGAGGACATGCCTTTGTGTGTGTGTGTGTGTGTTGTGGGGGGTGTGGCGGGGGGATGTCTGCTCAGGTGCTGGACGCGTTCCTCCCAAGGCAAGATGCCAGATAGAAAGTCAAGATCTAAAACAACCTTACAACATGTGTGACCAGCCATTTGGCAAAAAAAAAAAAGATTTGAGTTGTAGGCAGAAGTGTCAACTCTTCTTTTACAAGTTTTTCTTAAAAAAACTAAACTAATCTTAAACTTTCCTGGAATAAAGCGGAAGATATATCCATAATCCATAGGAAGAAAAAAAATAAAGTATAAAATATTGACGTATTGGTGAACCAGACCCAACTCTTGTTGTTTTCGAGCTAGCAACATTGCTAATGCTACTTTCAAAGTTGTGTAGCGCTTGTGTCAACGTTGCAGTTGTCAACCGAATTATGTTACGTCAGCTAAAATTAACATGACGCTAACCACCTTTGCTAAAACCATCGTGACAAATGAGCTTAGACCAATTATAGTCAGGCAATCATGAATCCTAATGCTACTTTTCCATATTGTGTGCAGTTCTTTCAACATGAATCTCATAAGTCAGTTCAACTTTGCCGCCGTAGGAGGAGCGAAAACAAACAAAGCCAAAAGCCCTCATTGTTGCGTATTGTTGCTTTAAACCGGGCTCTCACACGTCGCACTTTTATGTGAACGCACGCACGGCCATGTGTGTTTATAATGGGACGCTTCCCTACTGTGCGTGTATTCAAATGGGACTTGGCAGCGCACGCAAATACCTCCACCCGAGACCTCTAAACATACACAGACCGCAAGTTACAACATTGTGCGTGTGTGTGTGAGTGGCCACGCACACACACCATTGCAATAATAAGTAATGGCTGCTTATCAAGCCAATGTGTTTCTACTTTCCTAATCTGCATCATTTATTACGGGCGAAAAGCAGAAAAGGGAACGCAGCCACGGTCAATATTATGTCTTGGCACGGCCACCTGAACGTACGAGCTTGTGAATGCTTTTTACCAAAATATATTTTATTGAGGGAGGGTTCCAAAAAAAAAACTTTCTCAAGGTGAAATAAAATTGGCTTGCTTTATAGTGAAACGTGAGAGCTGATACAGAAGATGGAACGTAAATAGTGAGAACTGTTTTTTTCACGCAGATATACGGTATTTCCTCAGTTTCTAGGGGGTGTTTATTTACGCAAATGAATATAGCAGCAGGCATATATTAGGGGTAAGGTGTTTAGACTTTTTTTTTATTTTCTCGTATAGTAGCCTAGGGGTGGTTAATTTACTCAAATGTAACAATGTATCTTTCTACTACGGGGAGGGCATTTATTTGGCTGACGAAAACGAAGAAAAGGAAATTGTGGGCAAACTTTATAGCGCTGACATGTGATGAGGAGTACAGTGTGTGTGTGTGTGTCTGTGTGTGTATAAGATAGGAGTGTTTAAGGAGCCTGGGGTCTCTGAAGGATTAATGGTGGCAGGCCAAGCAGGGTAATCAGGACAGCGGATAAGTCCTGGTCATCCAGGCGTTGAGCTGAATAAACATGAGAGCCCCGTGATATCTCCTATACACACACACACACACAGAAATAATCGCACACGTGCACGTACGGCAACCGGATCTAGAGGGAGCCAGGCTCGTTCCAGAGGATGATGCCAATCAGGAGACACACGCATACACAAAAGACTTCAAACTCGGGACATTTCATTAGGTACACCTCACTTTCAAAAATGTGGAAAAAAGTTTTTGTATGAAATGAATCATAAGATACTGTAATGGAGTCTAGCAGTCCTTTTTTTTGTCTTAAAATCCCAAAATGTATTTTGTTCTCATAACGATATGACCTAATTTGACATTGTAACATTTTGGGCGTTAATCCATCCATCCATCCATCTTCTTCCGCTTATCCGGGGTCGGGTCGCGGGGGCAACAGCTTCAGGAGGGACTCCCAGACTTCCCTCTCCCCAGCCACTTCATCCAGCTCATCCCGGGGGATCCCAAGGCGTTCCCAGGCCAGCTGAGAGACATAGTCTCTCCAGCGCGTCCTGGGTCGTCCCCGGGGTCTCCTACCGGTGGGACATGCCCGGAACACCTCCCCAGGGAGGCGTCCAGGAGGCATCCTGATAAGATGCCCGAGCCACCTCATCTGGCTCCTCTCAACGTGGAGGAGTAGCGACTCTACTCCGAGTCTCTCCCGGATGACCGAGCTTCTCACCCTATCTCTAAGGGAGAGCCCGGACATCCTGCGGAGAAAACTCATTTCGGCCGCTTGTATCCGAGATCTCGTTCTTTCGGTCACGACCCATAGCTCGTGACCATAGGTGAGGGTAGGAGCGTAAATCGACCGGTAAATTGAGAGCTTTGCCTTTTGGCTCAGCTCTCTCTTCACCACAACGGACCGGTACAGGGTCCGCATTACTGCCGACGCTGCACCGATCCGCCTGTCGATCTCACGCTCCATCCTCCCCTCACTCGTGAACAAGACTCCAAGATACTTGAACTCCTCCACTTGGGGCAGGATCTCATCCCCGATCCGGAGAGGGCATTCCACCCTTTTCCGATCGAGGACCATGGACTCGGATTTGGAGGTGCTGACCCTCATCCCG
Organism: Syngnathus scovelli; assembly: GCF_024217435.2. Classification (NCBI taxonomy): domain Eukaryota; kingdom Metazoa; phylum Chordata; class Actinopteri; order Syngnathiformes; family Syngnathidae; genus Syngnathus; species Syngnathus scovelli. Next base: position 2,672,701 of record NC_090851.1, on the reverse strand, counting down.
ACCGCTTCGCACTCGGCTGCGAACCGTTCCAGCGAGAGCTGGAGATCACGGCCTGAAGAAGCCAACAGCACCACGTCATCTGCAAAAAGCAGAGACGCGATGCTGAGGTCCCCAAACCGGACCCCCTCAACGCCTCGGCTGCGCCTAGAAATTCTGTCCATAAAAATTATGAACAGAATCGGTGACAAAGGGCAGCCTTGGCGGAGTCCAACCCTCACTGGGAACGAATCCGACTTACTGCCGGAAATGCGGACCAGACTCTGGCATCGGTGATACAGGGACCGAACCGCCCTTATCAGTTGGCTTGGCACCCCGTACTCCCGAAGCACCCTCCACAGAACCTCCCGAGGGACACGGTCGAACGCCTTCTCCAAGTCCACAAAACACATGTGGACTGGTTGGGCAAACTCCCATGCACCCTCGAGGATCCTGCCGAGGGTGTAGAGCTGGTCCACTGTTCCACGGCCAGGACGAAAGCCACACTGCTCCTCCTGAATCCGAGGTTCGACCTCCCGACGGACCCTCCTCTCCAGCACCCCTGAATAGACCTTACCAGGGAGGCTGAGGAGTGTGATTCCCCTGTAATTGGAACACACCCTCCGGTCCCCCTTCTTAAAGAGGGGAACCACCACCCCAGTCTGCCAATCCAGAGGCACTGTCCCCGATGTCCACGCAACGTTGTAGAGGCGTGTCAGCCATGACAGCCCCACAACATCCAGAGCCTTTAAGAACTCTGGGCGGATCTCATCCACCCCCGGGGCCTTGCCACCGAGGAGTTTTTTAACTACCTCAGTGACTTCGACCCCAGAGATTGGAGAATCCGCCTCAGAGTCTCTAGGCCCTGCTTCCTCAATGGAAGGCGTGTAGGTGGAATTGAGGAGGTCTTCGAAGTATTCTCCCCACCGACTCACGACGTCCCGAGTCGAGGTCAGCAGCACGCCATCCCCACTGTAAACAGTGTTGACGTTGCACTGCTTCCCCCTCCTGAGACGCCGGATGGTGGACCAGAATTTCCTCGAAGCCGTCCGAAAGTCATTCTCCATGGCCTCACCGAACTCCTCCCACGCCCGGGTTTTTGCCTCAGCAACCGCCGAAGCCGCGTTCCGCTTGGCCATCCGGTACCCGTCAGCTGCCTCCGGAGTCCCGCAGGCCAAAACGGCCCGATAGGACTCCTTCTTCAGCTTGACGGCATCCCTTACCGCCGGTGTCCACCAGCGGGTTCGGGGGTTGCCGCCACGACAGGCACCAACGACCTTACGGCCACAGCTCCGGTCGGCCGCCTCAACAATGGAGGCGCGGAACATGGTCCACTCGGACTCAATGTCCCCCGCCTCCCCCGGGACGTGGGAAAAGCTCTGCCGGAGGTGGGAGTTGAAGCTCTTCCTGACAGGAGATTCTGCCAGACGTTCCCAGCAGACCCTCACAGAGCGTTTGGGTCTGCCAGGTCGGACCGGCATCTTCCCCCACCATCGGAGCCAACCCACCACCAGGTGGTGATCAGTTGACAGCTCCGCCCCTCTCTTCACCCGAGTGTCCAAAACATGCGGCCGCAAATCCGATGACACGACTACAAAGTCGATCATCGAACTGCGGCCTAGGGTGTCCTGGTGCCAAGTGCACACATGGACACCCTTATGTTTGAACATGGTGTTCATTATTGAAAATCCGTGTCGAGCACAGAAGTCCAACAATAGAACACCGCTCGGGTTCAGATCAGGGGGGCCGTTCCTCCCAATCACGCCCTTCCAGGTCTCACTGTCATTGCCCACGTGAGCATTGAAGTCACCCAGTAGAACGATAGAGTCCCCAGAAGGAGCGCTCTCCAGCACTTCCTCCAGGGACCCCAAGAAGGGTGGGTACTCTGAGCTGCTGTTTGGTGCATAGACACAAACAACAGTCAGGACCCGTCCCCCCACCCGAAGGCGGAGGGAGGCTACCCTCTCGTTCACCGGGGTGAACCCCAATGTGCAGGCGCCCAGCCGGGGGGCAATAAGTATACCCACACCTGCTCGACGCCTCTCACCGTGGGCAACTCCAGAGTGGAAGAGAGTCCAGCCCCTCTCGAGAGGGCTTGTACCGGAACCCAAACTGTGTGTGGAGGCTAGTCCGACTATATCTAGTCGGAATCTTTCTGCCTCGCACACCAGCTCGGGCTCCTTTCCAGCCAGAGAGGTGACATTCCATGTCCCAAGAGCCAGCTTCTGCAGCCGGGGATCAGACCGCCAAGGTCCCCGCCTTTGGCTGCCGCCCAGCTCACATTGCACCCGACCCCTTCGGCCCCTCCCACAGGTGGTGAGCCCATGGGAAGGGGGACCCACGTTTCCATTTCGGGCTATGCCCGGCCGGGCCCCATGGGCGAAGGCCCGGCCACCAGACGCTCGCCTTCGAGCCCCGCCTCCAGGCCTGGCTCCAGAGGGAGGCCCCGGTGACCCGCGTCCGGGCGAGGGAAAACTAAGTCCATTTATATTACTCATCATAAGGGGCTTGTGAGCCGTGCTTTGTCTGGCCCCTCACCTAGGACCCGTTTGCCATGGGTGACCCTACCAGGGGCATGAAGCCCCCGACAACATGGCTCCTAGGATCATAGGGGCACGCAAACCCCTCCACCACGATAAGGTGACGACTCGCGGAGGGGCGTTAAATGATAATTATATCCTTTTTTGTCCTCGTGGGTTTTGCAAGTCCCAGTAAGTGTCACTTGTTGGGCTGCTGTGATCTGTCAAGGCGACCATTTTGCTGAGTGACACAAACCTTGAGTCTTTGTAGCGTTTCTCCTTGACTTCATCGGCCAGCAGTTTTACCGCACACGACGGCGGCCGCTGTCTACCGCAAGCCCGGTGAGATAAAATAACTTTGTAGCGTCGCAAAAAGATCCGGCTTATGTGAGAATGGCCGTGCTTTTGGTGGCGGAGGGCCAAGCGTAGGTATGCGGCCCCGCCGACGCCATCTGCGAGTAGCAAGACTGCGTCTTGCGGCTTTGTTCTCACAAGCGTTTAACTCACAACTTTACGAGGGTTGTGTCGTTACCGCCGAAGATTGTGACTTTTTCCTATAGCAGGAAAACCTTAAACTTATAAAATAAGTTGTCAGAAGCAATGTGGTTTCTCTCTCTCTCTCTCTCTCTCTCTCTCTCTCTCTCTCTCTCTCTCATTATATTACAACGTTTGTGTGGTAAGCATTTTTATCACAGTAACAAATTTGATTTACTGGAGTTTTCTTTCTTTTGTTGTTTTTCTAGTTCGAAATGGGTGCCTGCGCCGTTGTGGGAGTGAACTATTTTTGTCATGGCATTAATACTAATTAATTTTATTTAATTTTTTTAACTAATTAATTTATTGTTGTTTGGTATTTCTGGTAACATTCTGTTAATTTTGCGACATTATTCTTATAAACAAAAAAATCTAAAAATTTCCTGCTATAAATGACTTAAAACTTGTGTCTCGTAGATTTAAGATTATATAAAAAGTCAATAATAAATAAATTGTGGTACTACTTTATGCTCATGAAAAAAAAAAGACATTTTAAAATGAAGGCCTTATGGTCGCCATCTGCGTATGTGCGTGTGTAACCAGGAGCGAACGCTTTGTGCCAAAATGGCAGCGACGAGGTGGGAGAGCGGGACATTCCTGCGAGATGACAAGCCGTCACAGTCACACAGCGGCGCAGGAATGCTGAGAAAACAGACAGAGTGGGGAGGGAAGGAGGGAGGGAGGGAGGGGCGGGAGGATGAGCGAGGGGGCGCACGGGGTGGGCAACGGAGAGGAAAGAGTGTCACTTCATCAGACCTCGTAGTCACGGGTTTCCAAAAAAAGGGGGGGAGGGATGACTCTAATTAGTTTGTGCGCACCGGGAAGGGATGGAGACTCAAAGTAGATGGGAGACGTCTGCCTCCCCCCCCCCCCTATACCCGACGCCCCCATCTTTCCACCCTCCTTGCTGGTCCAATTTCTGTCATGCGACTGAAAAAGCGCCGGAGGGGCGAGAAAAAAAAAAAAAAAGCAAGAGGTGGGGGAAAAAAATCCAGGAACAAATCTGTGTGTGCGTGCTTCAACTTTCGAGGTGAGCTGCCGTTAACGACAAAGCGGGGGCCGTCGGGGAGGGAGGGAGGAGGGGGGGTACAGGAATGCGCCTGGTGGCAGCAAGTGTGAACACTTGCGAATATGCGCTCCAGATGTGTCGGCCTGTCACGCCGCGAGTAAACAGCCGCGCTGATGGACAGCTCGGGACTGGATGGCCCCACCGGCTTTTGCCCCTCGGGGGATGGCCCGGAGGAGGAGGGGGGAGTCTCACCCAGAGGACATGTGTATTCACACTTTTTTCTCACGACGTTGCGACGATTCTCAGGATAGGATGACTTTTTGAAGATCCAAAAGTACAGGGTCCATCATTTTTGGTACAGATACCAATCCTGGTAATCTTTTACATTTTTATTCTCATAAAATGAGATAATTTGATCAACTAGTTTCATCTTAAGACTCTTATTGGACGTCCGTGCAGTGAGGGACTGGAGCCAAAAGCAGGACACCCCGAGGACCCGTGCATCCTGGCAGTCTGGACACAGACGAGACACTGGGAGAGGAAACGAGAGAAGGGTCGAAAGAAGTTAAGAAGAAAAAAAAAAAAGTCCAAGGAGGGGGTGAGGAGGGGAGGACTGGGCCCGATTGTTCCCTTCTGTCCCTCCTCCGTGTGGCCTCTGAGGGGGCTCCTTGCAACCTCAGCAAATTTCCGTCTGGCACGGAGTTGCGAGCTCCTGGGAGCAAACTGAAACATGAACTGCAAGAGGAGGGGACGCCAGGCAGCGGAGAGGCAAAGGCGGAGGAGGGGGGGCAGGGGGAGGGGGGGGGGGGACTCGCCGTACTGGAGAAGCTGCCAGCAGGCGGTCCACCAGGGCTGATCTGACACATGTACTCGGGACTTGTTTATTAAACAGCCTCGGTGAGGTTTTACCCAAAAAGTTTTTTAGGACTCGGCGACTAAAAACGCCAACGTGTCGAGATCATGCGATTAGGCCGCGGTGACACTTTAAGCTGAATAAACACGAGCAGCAAGAAAAAGGCAATGTGCGGCGCACGTGAAAGGTATAGCGTGCCCCGTGTTTTTCCAACTGCTCCTGTATTTTTTTAGCTGCGCCGGACGGGAGCGCTCCCGCAGAGTGAGAGTGATTGGATGACGGGCAGCGCCGCAGGTCAGGTGACCCAGAAGGTGTCACGGGTCTTCAAAACCTCCCGCCGTTCAGCTCAGATTCGCTCGCTAGCATTATCGACGGAAATCGGGTGACATCAGTGTAGCGTAAGCATCCGTCCGTTGGTATTTTAGACTACAGTTCCTCTCGATAATTAACGCCATTACTTTCCAGTTCTTAAGAAGAATAACTGAGGAGTTGCCATAGCAGCTAAACTCTCCATCGCTGACCTCCTCCTGTTTTCTTTCTTGAGGCAGTTGAGCCTCTTTAAAATCCTCCAAGAGCTCACTTGGACAATGATTCAAACACTGAGAAATGTTTTTAATCAAAAAGTACAAATCTGATCTTGGACTAGAAGTAATTCTTTTTTTATCGAGGTGTTCCAAAACCACCACAGTCGCTCTGCTTGATGGGAGTCGAGGCTTTGGGTGGGGGGGGACACATTTGAGTCGTGTCAGGTGCTATCGGGAAGCGAGATACGGATGCAGCTAGCGGCGAGCGGGACTTCCAAACAAACGCAGGGACGCTCAGCAATCCATTTGTGATATATTAAATTAAAAAAAAAATGTCAGGCCACAGTGGCGGTTTCGGGAAAACCATTTCCTTGAGCATCTGTTCTCTGTGTATCTTTTCATCAAACTAGTGACTGGTGGGCTAAATAAATAACAGACTCCGACAAGCTTTTTATGGTCCTGCTACTGCTTTGATAGTGCTCAACTACTAAAAGAACTTTGCTTGCCTGAGACTTGCTCAATCAATGCCAGCTAGAAAGTGGAAGCCATTTTTTTTATTCGAACAGTCCATTGTGTAATGGAATTACACTAAAAATGTAATCCAGCCTTTGGTTTTCAATATGTAAAGATGTTACCTTCCTAGTTAGAAGGTTAAGCCAAAGCAGCCCGAGGACGACACCTAAGCTAAAATCTGGGAAGGCGACCCGTGTAACGCTTTAGCTAGCACGTATTAGCGTTCGTAATCAGATCAAAATAAAAGCGAGGGAAAGTACGGAAGCTTAACCTGGATGGCCTTTAATCGTCTGCGAGACCTTGTTCTCTGATTACCCCGACTACCTGACCAATAAAGTGAATTGCGGTCAAGACGCGACGTCTAATTAGCTTCATTACCAGCTTTAGGAAAGGGATTAGCAGATATGAATCATAAACGGCTAACGAGTCGCTGGAGAAGCGGCTCTTTTCCTATCAAATGGGGTTTCCGCGAGCGGCAAGCCGCGCGACCTGTTGTTATCTGCTTGGAGATGGAAAAAAAAAGCTAATTAAAAGACCAATGACGTAAAGTCTCTTCTGAGCCCGCCAGTACAACACCTCCAGTGCTCTTGGTTCCTCTTAAACCTCTGTTTAACCAACCTGGAACCGATGTCCACTGAAAATATCACTTTATACGGTAATTTTAAAGACTATTAGCATAGTCGTTTCCGGCTTTGTCATAGCTAATCAGGCTAAAAAGGGGCCATGTTGGAAGGGGCAAGTCCTAGGCCATGTTAGCAAGGAAGAAAATCCCACGAATGGGAAGGAAGCACGGTTAGCTTAATTAGCATCTCCATTGACACTGAAAAAAAGTCGCATTGACCTATTTCTATTTATTGGCTGTTGCTTTTACTGGAGCGAGTAGTATACACGTCTCTCGACGACACTATTTTGGTACGTTACAAAGATGTTTGTTTGTACAATACAACACAGCTTGACTGAATATTGTCCCTCAGACGTAGGAGAAAGCGAGTTTCCCCTCTCACATGACCTCCAACCGCACTGACAAATGATTAGGCGGCTGAAAGCGTCTCATTATGAGTATTTACGAGAGAGTTCGCCAGCCGGAGTAATGACAGCTTTACTTCCAAAGTGCTACTCTTTCTTTTCCTCTCGCTTTTTCGAGCCCCCCCAACACACGCACACATCCTCATCTCTCGCACACTGTTTCCGACATGCAGACACACAACAGAAAGTGTGTTGACAGATGGAAACAATAAGAATGTTTTTCTTACTTTGAACCACTATTTTCTGCTCTAGTTTTGTGCGTGTGCGTGTTTGTGTGTCTTTGTCGAGCACGCTATAGAGTGAATGTTTATCTTTGCAGGAGCATACTCCATATAGGAGGCCCTTAAGAATGACATAAGAGATGCTTGACTGTCTTTTTTTATGGCAGTAAGACTTCTAATGTGTGTGTGCGTGTGTGTGTGTCTTAAAACTATTTTTCCCATAGGAAATTATGGAAATCTGTTCTATGACAAAACTGACTTCCCGCTGTCAAGTTTGCAGGCCATGTGAAAGTGGCCGTGTAAAAATAATTAAATAAAAATAATGATTTATTTGCTAATGACAGGCAGAACAATTTAATGCACTTACATTACAAAAGGTACAAAAATAGCTACTTTCAATTATTTTTTTTGTTGAGTGTCCCAAGTTTTTTCACGTTCATTAAGGTATCGGGTACTCATGAACGCTGCCGATACTGGTTACCGATACTTAAATGGATTACTGGACCGTCAATATTTAGATTTTTTTTTTTCCCAGTTACAAAGGAGAATCTTTGTGAACGTTGTTGGTTGAAATCAAGTTTTGGTCACAAATAAATACCTTTCACCATGTTCATATACTATATTTGTATTTATTTTATATATCTGTACACACAATCCGACAATCCAGGAGAGTAAAGCGATATCTTATTAGATTAGATCTTCTTGCCTCGGGGGCCAGAAGGCGATGAGATATTTGACCAAACGCGCAAACCAATAAGGGGCCATCGATTAGAAAGGATGAGCACCTTATTGGAGACACAGGTGGCTGCGTAGAGATTAAAAACAAAAGTGAAACAAAGAAATCACAAGTTTGAACTTTCTTTATGATCCTTTTAAATCAGATGTGAGCCATTCAATGTCCTCATATTACAATGACTAAATTATTATTAGTCATGATTATTTCTTCTTTTAATAGTTTGAAGCTTTTTAGTACTGCAACGGCCAGCCAATCACAGGGCTCGACATTAACGATGGACCAATGGCCATCGAGCAAGCCATTTTACCTCACGGAAATATTAAGAGAGAAATCTTTTATTAGAGGTGTAAATAAAACAATATAAAAATGTTATATATGAAATAATTTAAATTTATCAAATGGCCTGGCATGTGTCCGTCACTGACTGTATATTTTTTGTGCGTTTCTTCATTTCCGTTCGGCCGGAATAATTGTATCGTAATTATCACTAATTGAAAATGCATTGTTTTGCTTCAGTATCGCTCATTTGCTGATTTCCGAGCGGCGCTTTTCAACTTCTACGGCCAATTCCTCATTCCCGACGGCATTCCCCCGCCATGTTGTCGCCGTTTACGGCTCTTTGTAGAAACATGCGGTTCATGTTACTGTAATGTAAATGCTGACTGTATCGCTCAAAAAAGATAAATAAAATAAAATCGTTGGCAAGGCTGGCTCATTACGGTCCACATTTAACATTGGCAGGGAGGCGGCGTGATGTTTGCGTTGTAAATACGACGCGAGCGGCGGCTATAATATGAATTGGCTGCAACTGGATACTTGTGACTGGGGGGCAAATGGATCTAATGGTACTCTTAATGCCGGCCTTGAATAATGAGGCCTTTGTCTAATAAAACTGGAAAGCCTCCAAATACCTATAGGGACCCGGGCCAGTTAGAGCAATAACAGTCTATCAAAAGAGAAAGCAAAGTCATTACTTAGAGGCTAATAAATACAAGCTCCATGCTGGGGGGGGGCGGGATGGAAAAGGAGGAAGACGGACAGGGACGAAAAGAACGAGAGAAAAAGGATCGACATGATTCATCCCTTTTTCCTTGAAGCAGGAAAGGGGAATATCATTCAGTTCATTATTTCAAGTTTTTTTTTACACTTATCAATATTGTAGCGTATCCATTAAGCTAATCGTTATTTATATTTGAAGGATTTAAAGCATTTTTTATTGATTACCTTGTAAAATGAGGTCTGAGATTTTACATATAAAGTGCCATGAAAAATGATTTGCTACCTTCTAAAATTATGATTATTATTGTGAATTATTTGAGATCAGCAAACAAATGTAAACAGAAAAACATAATCTACTGTAAATAAACATAAAATGTTTCAAATAAAGTATAAAATAAAAAAGATTTTTATTTTGGGGGATTTCTATTGAAAGACGACCTGAATTCATTTGAAAATAAATATAGAATAAAAAAAGGCATTTTCAATTGGTCATCTTTGTCAATGGGAAACAAATATGCCGCTTTTTGTGTGTCTGCCATTTCGCCACACAATTCCCCGTGGAGGATATCTTCAAGATTTGAGTATAACCGTGCTGAGTGAATCCCTACACAGCGTGCTAAACGTGAATGAAGGCAGCCTTGGAATAGTTTGAAAAGATTTAAGCGTACAAATAAAGAGGGATGGACCTTGATCACCATCCAGGTGACAAGCACGACGAGAAAAAAAGTTAACTTGTTTTTCTTCGTGTTTAAGGTTGAAAACTATTTGACGCGTAGCCTCGTAATTGCTTTGCGAAATGAAGTGGAGCTATGCAAGGCCCGCCAAACAAAGAGCACAATCAAAGCCAGCCACCGCCAGCGCTCCGACGGTGGCCAAGGGCACGGCGGCGGCGGCGGCGGCGCTCGTACAACACTGTCCCTTATTCAACGTGGAGAGGAGAATTTTTCAAATAAGGGTCAAGCTTCAAATTGTTTGGGAACATTTGGAAGTGCTGATTGAAAAGGAAGAAAGGTGCACTTTGGTTTTTGCATCAACAGACGATAAATGATCATCAATGACACTCATCCTTTCGTTTGTTTAGGCGGTAAAGAAAAGAAAAATACATTTGAAGATCTTCACTAACGTCAATAAATGCTACTCAGTTGAAAATTGGTGCAAATTGTATTTTAAAATTGAACTAAGTACTGTCCCAGCACGATGACACGCCGCTCGGCAAGGAACTGTCAGATGCTCAAAGTGTTGTCATGGTGAGCCAGTCGCTAATTGTGCCGCCATAATTCTCGCCTCTGAACGAAGCAAACGCCACATTATGTCGGGCCGGGTGATTGTCCGAGAAAAACTCTCAATTTGTGGTTTGGAGAATATTGTTAGTGTGGCCAGTCCTGGAACTTTTCAGACGAATAATCACCGCAGTGAGACCCACGTGCCTCATTCAATATACTTTACAAGACGACCATGTTATCGTTCACAGCCAAATGAAGGCCTTAAGCATTTTTACAGCTGTTCAGATTATGGGATGGGAGAAAGAGAGACGCTAGCGACGGAAGTAGGAGGTGATGGGAGTGTCCGTATGTCCTCAAGGGGTTTCCGAATTCCTCGTTGACCATTATAAAAAAAAACAATCCCGACACAAACCGCTGTCTGTCACGTTTCTGTCAACGGTTGGCTTTCCCGCCCGTTAAAGTCAAGAGGAGAGATGGGCGGCCATTTTGCCCCCGCTGCTCCCGATCCCGCGGTCCCGTTTCGCCCTTCATATTGAGTTGCCGGGGTAGAAGGAGGCCAGAGGAATCTAATAAGTGTGACAGTGGGGCTTTTTTGGCATTGTTCCTGAAGCTGTGCAGACTGTCTGCTAGCTCTAATGAAAGGTTAAATGAATAGGACAAAGTGACAGGAGGTACAATAAAGGAACATGGAAGAGGACAAAATGTGTGTGTGTGTGGCGGTTTTTGCGTATATGAAACAGTCCGGTGAAGAATGGTTAAATCTTTATCTGGGCTTATCGCCGATTGTTCAGCTTTGGCTCTTTAATGCAAATCTTTTTTTAATTGAAATGTATTCAAATTCGAACATATCTTTCTAACTTCTTGTTTCTGATCCACAATTTTGGCAGTGTAGTTAATGGTTGACTAATAAACACGTTGCCCAGCGAAACTTTCCGTATAATTTTCCGCTCAAACCTTACAAGGAGGCTTAATGCGTAAAGCAGATGTGCGTGCATGCCACGCCGCGTACGTTGACACAGATGGTCAGAAAGAATTCCACCGCGGGGACCTTTGATAAACGTTAAGGTCATCAAGCAGCAGAGCGACGAAAGGGGCAGAGGGCGGAGTTCGCGTCAGACGCATGTTCCGTCTTGTGCCTGCGCCTGCCTTGGCGGAATGTAGAGTCACATGAAAGAAGCCCTATTCCTCCCCGCCTGCCGCTTTGGGAGACTTGTCTCTTGTGTCCTCCTCAAAAGCGCCACTGTCCCCCCTCCAGCCGGCACGCTACCTGTCAGCAGAATTCCCCCCGCAGCTCTAAAAACATCAGCGACGCCACAACACCCCCACCCCCCTCGCCCGCTCTTTTCAAACAGGCCACTGTCGCGTAACTCCGAAACTAATGTATATAATAATGTTGAAACATACTGTGATCAATAGGGGTGTAAAAATTTGGTTTAAATCAGTTTTGATGTAAAAGATGTGTGTAGAAATGCAGCACCCTATATATATATATATATATATATATATATATATATATATATATATATATATATATATATATATATATATATATATATATATATATATAATTTCTTTATATTTGTAGAAATAGACTAACGTCTATACAAGCTATTGAGGACACAACACAAATAATAATAATAAGTCAGGCGGAATCAAATTCCCAACTAAAGTCAGGGTACAAAAAAAAAGGCTTTGCCAAGGCTGAATGAGCGTAAAAAAAAAAAAAAAACATGATTGCTTCATTGAAGGTCCGATGATTGTCAGTGTGAACCTTGTGAAGCTCTAAAGAAGGCAGAGCATTTAAAGATGGGAACATGCTAGAGTATATAAGCAGTATATGAGTTTGCATTACATTATCACAAACAAAGCTGGTGAGATTTCTTTATCATTTAATATGTCCACACAATCTAAGGGATTTTTTGGGGGGGGGCTTCTGAAACTGAAATATTCATGAGGCATGATTAAGAGAATTATTAACTTGTTTTAATTGTAAAGATTTTTTTGCACATTTCAAAAAACTCTCTTAGGATAATTAGTTGTAGTAATTGTCAGGAGGGTGTCAGACTGTGCCAAAAAAAATTATTTTATATATGCTGAGGGCCGCTAGAAGACAGACTGTGGCCCCCTGACCATATATTGGACACCACTGATCTAAATTGCACATAGAATGGTTGTCCATCATCTACTTCAAATGGCTGGCCAGTTTACTTCTCTCAGCAAAAAATCCAACACAGAAATTGTCCAAAAAAGTGAACGCGAGAAAGTTTGTTTGTCCAAGCTCACTCGTCACCGTACCACTTCATTGATTTATTTAAAGACACAGTGGCCAATAACAGTATTGGTGGAGAGAATGTCTGGAATGAAGTACAGTGTGTGGAGGGGGGGTGTACACTTTCTCCATCCTTTGCTGTGTATATAAACAGGTTCTAAATGAGAACATTCTGGAGTGAGCCACTTTGCAGGAAAAGTAACTTTTGTCGGGTAGCGCTCCTCCACGCCACCCATTCCAAAGTCAACATGCTACGTCTCGGTCCTCAGGAATTTTTCATGAGCCACCACTTATCTTGTCATATCACATTTCTCACGGCAGCTTTTCGGAAGAGAACAGAAAAGACACCTCGAGGGCAAATGATTCTCTTTTAATCAAATCAACCCCGCGTGGCCCGAGGTGATCTTTTTTTTCCTGAGCGCTTTCGTTTTGCAGGCACGCTGATGAGTAAACATGTAAAGAACCTGCGCGGAAATTCATGTGAAGTCAAAAAAGAAACAAAAGAAAGTTGTTGGAGTTTCCAGTGAGTGGCTTTTATGGCTGTAGGGAATCGTAAAAAGTAAACGACACCACGTAAGCGCCAATGTCCCAACTGAACCGTTTCGCTCCCGTTTGTGAGAAAACTCGTATGGATTGTCATTCAAACGCAATTTCACTACCAGCTGGACTGTTGCCACGCCGACACAGGGAAATATTTTTTTTCCCGCACTAACTCATTAGATATGGATGAACCCAATTAAAGCAACTGTTTTTTTTTTTACACCCCCTCATAGTTCTAAAGTGTGATTAATGTTTCAAAGACAAAAATTAAATATTGAGAAAATGAATGTTTTTCCTATTTTAAATGTACTAATTGCTAATTTTGTAGACATGTACAAGCCGTCGTGTTAAAACACCGTTGTGCGCCGTTGTGGGTGTGAACACGGAAATCTCTGACAAATATTGAAAGCCATTTTGGAATCTATTCTCAAGCCCAATTGATAATTTTTTTTTAGCTATCCTGAAGTACAGCTAAAAATGTCAAGAATCGCAAATGTATCGTTGAAGCTTGCCTTGCTAATAATTCACTAAATGCACATTAATTAACCGCACTGATTTTTTTTTTCTCTCTTGGTCCTTCCTTTCTCTGGAAATTGTATTTGGATTAAAAATGAAGGGGAAAAAAAGGAGCGTGTGTAAGTACAAGTTTCAGGTTCCAGTTTAAACACATCTTGATTGTAATCTGATTAAAGACAGCCAACAGAAAGAGGCAAAGGCTATCTATCTTTTCGCGGATTTCAAGTCCCGCAGATAAAAATCTATGTGATAAGGCAAGAGTAAAAACATGCTAAATGCTGCTGTCATAACAGCCGTTAAGCCCGTTGATCAGCGGCCATTGTTTATTTAAGGTAGCGAAGAGTTTTAAAATGTATTCGCAGGAAATTAAAGTCTAAGTGAGTAGCGAGGATTCAATTTCTTACGCCGTGCCGCCGAGACAGCGAGAAGTCTAATTATATCTATTAGGTGTTTATTGTTTCGGATTATTAACGTCTCGCCCCTTGCTTTCTTAAAATTAGGAACCCGGCCGCGCAATTTGTTTTCTGTCCTCCGCCTCGGCTGCAGTCTCGGTGTCTTGTTTCCAACATTTTTTTCCATCTCCAGCCTCCACAGGTGTGTGACCCTCGCCCCACTCCACTCCCTTTTCACAATATTACCTTTTCTGTCATGGCCAAGACGCACGGCGGGCCACCTGAGACATTACTGGGGCCAAAAGGGTGCAGCGGCGACCCTCCCCTGGATGGATAAATACGCCGCAAGAATGTTGCTTTGAAATCACTGTCTGGATAAAGTTCCTCTAAAATAAATGTCTTCTCTTTTTTCCCTCCCTCTTCCTTCCTCGCGTGTCTCACATACTTCGTATTCATCCGTGCATTGCTGAGGTTTTAACTTTGCAGCAGGAACATGGAAGTGATTATCCTTCCAAATTCTAAAATGATGCTAACGGTAATGAGTTGTAAAATTTTGTTTATTAAAAAGCATTGGATAGCGTGGAGGTGTGGGGGGGGTGGCATTTTTTTGGAATCAATGTTCATATAGCCCGTGAATGGTCTTGCCCATGTAGCTTGAGATGCGCTAAGCTATCGGTTAGAGCGATGCTAATCGGAATTACTTCTCGATTATGTGGTAAAAGCAACTGTTTTAAGTCGTAAAGGTCCGATTATGTTTCATCGCCCAAATAGCAAAACTTTGTAATCGTAAAGGTGAGCTGGGTCGTACCATGTTGACCTGGGGCATAGGGGTGTTTGGCTTAGCTTGCTGTGTTTTATATCATAGTTAGTTTAAATCATTATATATATTTTTTAGAAAGGGGGGGTGATCTGTCATGGAGTCATTGGGTCTACGTTTTAATCATACACATCATGAATTCGTGAATTGGCGTCCATGTTTTTTAAGCCCCTGCTTGGTGTGACTTCTATTTTCCGTTGATGTGGTCATCCAAAAAAGTCGTTTTAATAAAGTTAGTCTCTCAGCGTTATTTTTATTCCTCACGCCATTCTATTTCAAACAAAGGGAAATTTGATGTGGTACTCGGCGGCGGAGGCGGAATGGAGAGGATGGAGTGTTCTGGTCTCGGCCGGTAATCAGAGGAAGCCAGCAGGAGGTAGAGGGTAGGGTTGATGGGGTCGGAGCAGAGCACCTCTAAGCAGCCTTTCTCTTCATTAGCAGCCTCTCTAAGGGGCAGCGGCGGACAGGGTCTTCACTGGCCCACCTGTCCAGGAGATTATTGAACCGACTAACCGGCGGCTCTGCACACACACTTCTCTCCCCTCTCATGATTCCCGAAGTACCACAGGAATCACGACTGGGCTGACAACCTCTGCGTTTTTTTTGGTCTTCCAATTCTCATCGCCACGTGATTAGCTGAAGAGGAGCATCTATAGCAACATTGCTGCAGATGTTTATTTGCTGCGCATGCTAACGGCATTGTCGTATCGTAATAAAAATTTGGTCAAAATGGAGGCGGGGCTTTTACGCAATCCAAATTCTGACCAGATTCAAATTATTAGACAAGATGGAGAAAGCGAGCGGTCGCGGCCTTGTCTCGGTGGCCAATCGCATTGCTCTGATGTCATCTCTTCCAGCCAATGAGGGCATATTTTGGGATGCTTCTTAAAACTTCACACACCTTCTCTGTGATTCACGAATCCTCTTTGTCATTTATCTCCACTTAGCAAAAAGAGAGCCCCAGGGTAACTCTTGTGATCTTAATCCTTTGCTCTCGTTCAATGCCAATACCTTTACAAGTGAAGGAGCTTTGTTCTGTGGTCAAGAAAAAGTGAACCACACACACACACACGTGCACACACACACGTGCACATGCATGCCTTGTGCATTGCCAGTGAAGAGAGCAGCACCAAGGTAAAAGTAAGGAAATGACACCCCTGGAATGTAAATTGGCATTCTTCACCAAAAACGCAGACCTCCAGAACATCTCTGACCCACACACACACACAAAAGCCAGGCCAAAAGAATCAAACACACACACACATTGATGAATGTGTCAAGGTACTTTGGCGGCGCTTTCAAGCGGGGGTCATCCATCTTGCACTGTTTCGTTATTTCTGCTCTCTCCTTCCTCTTCGCCGAAATGTGGACATGGCATATGTGTGTGTTACCTTTTGTGTGAACTCAATGTGCGCTCCCTTTATAATCCTGATAAGAGGATGAGGTTGTAAAATATTGTTTTCACCTTTTATGTGCCTTTTTGATAAAATGAATAAATATTTAAAAGCGGCTGCTTTGGAAAGCCCACCAAAACCAACAAAATGTGTCTTTTGCAGGATAGATGAGGACACAGATGAGGGCTGAGGGAATTTTAGGCCTTATCATAATCCAGAAAATGCAACAAAATGAATGCGCGTGGCTTATTGGTGACATTTTGAAGTCAATTGGTCAGTGTGGAAGTTTTTTAAAACATCCATAAATCACTTTGCCGGTGGCTTTAAGTGGATTACGTGACACTTACTGTGTCAGTCAGTTTTGATCTTTTTACCTGTTAAAATATGCTTAAAATTTAATACAGATTAATTTAGGGGTTGTATTTTAGTAGTATTTTTTATTGACAAACCTCACTGATAAATGATTGTGAAGAAAAAAAGAAAAGTGGCAGAAAAAAATGACAAACGCACGCATCTGCTGTGATGCGTTCACGTACCATCGAATAAACCAAGTAAAACCCAGTGTCATCTCCTGATTCTGTAACAAGGATAAGCTTAATGGGGAAACAAAAATTGTAATTACCATGGCTGCATGTCGCATCTGACAGAACTGTCGAACTCCTTTGGCGCGTTGGCAAACTTTGCGTCCTCCCGCACACGAAAAGTCTGCTTTCGCCCTCAAGCGGGGAACTTTCTCCTCGTCGCTTCTGCTCGCCGCGTGCCGTGAATCGGCGCTCGATTAGAAAACTTGTACTTGATAGTCGTAGGTGATTCTTTAGGGGGGGGCTTCGGAACCGGCTTGCGAGTTGGGGGTCTGCTGCCAACTACGCGTCACGCAGGATAGTCGAACGCGCAATCACGACGTCGCCTTCTTTTTCTTCGTCCTTTTTTCCTTTTCTGAGTTTGCCTTCAAATGAGACAAGCCGACAAGCAGAAAGTGTCTGTCCTACCTTGAGGAAAAGCTAGGAGAGAAAAGAAATACGCCTCCCCGGCCCCCACGCATGCACACACACTCGCACGCACGCACTCCCCTGGATGGTTGTCCGTCTGCGCAGCCCTGCAGCGAAGGTGTCTGCAAGCTTCTTTGCGCTCCCCGTGTGACTTGGCTTGCTTGTTTGATGACTTGATTTGTGGCATGCACGGACGAAGTATGGCGTCTTTATGCAGAAACATAAAAAAAAAAACAGACACTTTTTAGAAGCAGCTCTCAACTGCAATAATGAACGTCGTTAAATGAATATCCTGGTAAATAATACCCCGATAATTTGTCTCAGCGTTGATCACACAAGAAGTTTACTTCATATTGTGGAATTCTATCAAACTTTTGCGAACATAAAAAAAAATCACCTAGGCGACTATAAATTGTATAATGTGTCAATAAATTAAGTGCAACTGCTAAACATTGTATCCTTAATAAAAACAAAAAATAGATCGACTTACAACTAAAAATAACAGTTTTTAGTCCAACCATCAATCTGTTGAGGGTTAATTAAAAGATATTATTTTTCAACACATTTATAATGGGCAACAATGTACTTCTGTGCTGCTGTTTTGGTTAGTAACAGAGTTCAATTGGGTACAGTATAGTTTCCAGCTCCTATAAGAAAGTCGTCTAACCGAGGGAGGCTTTTACTGTTTTTGTCTTAAGTGAATGGTGGGAAGAAAAAAAAAAAGGTATATGCAGGCAGCTGAATCCCAAGGTAGCCGTTCCAAGCAAGTCAAGCGTCTGGAAGCCCCACTTGCATGTTTTGGTCAAGGGGTAAATAATAGGTCTGGGATTAGGCTTGTGTTGAATTCATTGGCGGATAACAAGCTTGCGAGGTCCCACGCTATGCATATTCATAGCGTGGTCGAGGCCGTGGGAGAGTGAAGAACATATGCCTGTTAGTCCGAGGGCTCGGCTTTGCTAATTAAACGAGATATTACATACTCGTTTGTGAGCCAAAAGCCCACATGTGCGGAAATCAACTCGCGGGTCATATTATTAGGAACACCCTTAGTATCTAGAGATCCAACTTTAGGGTAGATTCTCATTTTGTAGGCATAAAAATTTTTAGTTGTATAAACAAACTGCACTTTTTGATTGAGCAGAAAGATATAATTTCATCCAAACGGGGTGAAGATAAAAAATTTATAACACGGGGTTAGTTTCAAAACGAGATTATCCTTCCGATTAAAATCGCTCGTGTTTTTCTTTCCAATAAACACTGGAATAGTGAAAACCTGTCGTTTCGGGCAAAAAACAAACAATCTGTCTTTCTTGCTATTTATCAGTGCAACCATCAGATGACTTCATTTACACACAGAAAGGCTCTGAAAATAACGATTTCATGGGAAGATCGTAACTCTGTCATAATAACAATCCTTATGTGCTGCTTTTGGCCCGATTTAATGGTGAGCTAAGGTAGTTAGCCGGGTAAGTGAGGATGTGTTTGTTGCTGTGACAAGTCCCCCCACTGTTCATTACTCAAGCAGCAAGTCTAAATGATGGTAATGATAATGAGCTATTGAATCTGCCACCTCCTGGGACAGCCATCAGTGAGTGCCCCTGTACATCAGGAGTCAAACCCACTGAGGTTCATCTCTTCATTAAGTTCCAGTCACTCGCGACAGCAGTAAAAAGTCTGGAAAGGTCACGTTAGATGCTTCACTGTTCCACCAACAGACTAAAAAAAAAACAGCCCTTGTTATGTTTGTAAGATTTTCTGATGGAAATATGCAAATGAGATGACAAACAGTGGCGGCGCTAGGATTTTTTTTGTGTGGGGGGGGCAAGGGGTGGCCAAAGTTATCTCAGCAATAACAAAAATTACAAACCCAGAAAATTCATCCAAAAATATCGGTTAGGATTTATTATGTGGTTCCGATGGGGGACTGGTGAGAATGTGAAAAAAAAAAATCCTGGTGTCCGAGGATATTTCTAGCATTTAACTAAGAAAAAGGGAGACACAGGTGTTGGGAATACTTTGCTCATCCCATTGTTTTTTATTTTTTCAACACAGCAACCTTTACATTGGGCAATCAATGTCCCAAGTCCTTGGTCTTTTCTTCTCTCCTCGTGGGAAATAAGAACTTTAAACACAAGCCTCAACAGTGCAATTTACCCTTTTTAGCGAGAAAAGGACACCATCCTGGGGGAAATGCTCAGATTTCTTGTTCCCACCACTTTTCTGAGTTTGCCAGCTTGGTGAGCTTCATGTCATGCACATATTGTAAATACTACGCACTTGAGGAGGTGACCTTCAACTGGATCAATTCTTCTTTCAATGATTGCTACGGAGTGAGGACCAGAAGGATTCAAATAAAGACATTGAAAAAAATTTGGCGAGATGATCCTCTTAGAAAAAAAAATGTTTGACTCAGAGAGCAAATGTTTCTTTCAGAAGAGGCAACATCAAGAAAATAAATAATGATTTAATGATTAAATTAGTATTCGTATTAATAAGTATACCATAGCCCAGTGATTCTCAAAGTACAGTTTGCGCGCCCTCTAGTGGTATGTGAAATAATTACTACCTGAGTACATTTCAGTTGTATTTAACTTTTAAATGGAATCCATCTTGAAGAACTGTTTGTTTTCAATCACGTCGAACAAGATCTAAGCCGTTTAGCAAATAAAGGCGTCAGCCAGGCTCGAAAGTGACTTGAACCGATTTTATCTCTCATGTATAGTCTCGTTTCCACCCAGCGGGATGGATGTTCTACTAAACACTTTGTGAATCTCGACATCCCCTCTGGCATTTGTACAATCGCTGTTCCTTGGGTACTTGAAGTGCCTTTTGTCATCTAGCGCAGTTCTCAGGTTCTTCAGCATCAAAGCCATTGATGCTGTTAATACGCGACAATATCCCCACTTACCTTGAGGCAGCAGGCGGAGAAGACGCGCTTTGTATAACTCTCAGCGGAGTGTCGTGTTTTGTGCCAAGCCCGCGTACGGCACAGTGTCAAGAGCTTGTCGTCGGGTTCCTCGGGGATTTTTCATGCTACTGCATTTGCATGATCACAATCTCCTCAAACACTGTGACAGAGCTATCAAACAGGTGTGATATAATATATCAATTAATTCAGATAATTTGTTATAATCCAATACGAATGAAAGTGAAATAAAGACGCAGTGACAGAGACTCCCCACGCTTCGCCGCCATCAGTCCCAATGAGACAAATACAATGACCTGAACGAATGAGAATATTCATGACCTCGCTTGGCCCCCGTTAGTGAGTGAATGAATATTTTTTGTGGATATTTTGGTATTACAAAGACTGATTTTCATATTGGTTGTGTATCAAAGTAGCTCAGCTGTCACTGCAGTGTTTATGATGGTGCTTTCTGGTTGACACATCCAGGCCAGAGGCAAAGCTGGCGGGTTTGTGAAAATGTATACTTTTTACCCTAAATACTGGAAGTGTGTCCTAACTAATCTGTGTGATGGCTTGGATCTTTCATTTATCTGTCCTCAGAAGGACAGGCTGCAAATACTTGAAAGTGGAAAATACAAGGTGCTAAAACATGCCTGTGCAGATCAAGCATGCGCGTGGAAGTACTCAAATGACAGTAAAGTGCAGATGCGAAGCCGGATTTATTCATTTTGTTTCATTTGATGTCAAAATGGCTTTTCTTAATTTGTTATTGTATCTGGCTACAAACAGGGCTGTTCCATTGATGCATGGCGGTAATGAATTTTCGTGACCAAAGACAGAAAGGAACATTCAAATAAATCACGCGTCAGTTTATGTATCTGACCGAGGGCACGGGCAGATGTTGCACATTATCTTGCAATTTAGTGCCGCTTAAATGGTTTTTCGCAAATGAGCGTCGTAATGACAGGCTGTGTTCTTGGGTCAAGAAACAGCCTGGCAAGATTAAACAACATTTGTGTGACTGCAGACTGCAGTGACTGCAGCAAAGCCATTTGTCATATTTCTTAATTTGCCTCGAACCCTGACACTAAGACAGTAAGCACATTAGCCACACAAAATGGAGTTGTCGAGTCTTACTGGCATGCCAGATCCATCCATTGTCTATATAGAAATGATCCTCATTAGAGTCATGGGTTATCTGACGTCATTGTATACAAGGATTGGACTTTTTCACTGAAGAGCTTAGTAGTTATTTTTAAATTATTTTTTCTTGGGGGGTGATTTATTAAAAATGTTTGCGGTTAGAAGTAAAAAATTATTTTAAAAAAATACGTGAATATTAGTATATTGAAAATGCATCCATGTAGTTATAATATTTGGAATTTTTTTAAATGTCATATGTCGCCTTAAACTGTCGTAAAACGTCGTGCTGCTTATGACGTAGGTGAGCAACAGCGGGCTAGTTTGAAATGAGGAAGCCATAAAAAACAAATATGAAGTGTTTAGGATGCGGTTGACAACCGGCGTGAAGGTCGAAAAAGACATTTAGAACATGTCTCGTTTCGCTATTCCTTTGGAAGATGCTTTTGAGCCAAGACGGAGATTTTATCATCGACAGAGACTTGCGAACGAATGCGCGACAGCTGCTGGCTAACGTTTAGCATTAGCTCCCGGTGGCTCTGTTGTAGCGGTATTGTGAAAAGTGTAATTATATTAATATCGAAGGGAAAACGACATTTCTGGAGCCACAATGTCGTCCGCAGACGCCTCTTGTATGTTGGCACTGGAGGAGCAAGTGAGAAGCTTATCGGAGGAGTTGGTGCAATGCCAGGTATGTCGCCAAAACACTTACAAATATGTCTGGGCTGATACTTTGTGTTACAGTTTGTACTTTTCCCATTACCGAGCTAAATAACAATGTCACGAAAAGTGAATTCACGTTAATTGCAATTTAGTAGAAGAACATATTGTTTTGCCAGAACCTGTTGATGAACAAAAATATCTACTTAAGTACAGGGACGTAGTCATACTTGCTTAGAAATTTGTAACTCATATTTGCACTGAAGCCATTTTTGTGCATGTAAATCTAAATATGTACATCTAAACTGCTCACTGAGCATCACTGAGCAGGCTCTCCTCCTCAGTTTGTGATGGAGAGATGTTTCCAATGCACACTCGCCACCAGGTGGTGCCTAACAACATGGGAACTGTTGGAATGCTTTGAATAAGTCACAAGATTGTCATGCGACAGGTTGTCATCTCATTTCCTGCAACATTGACTCACTTTATTGAGTCTTGCAAAATGAACGTGACACAATTTGCTTCTTCATTGCAAAGGAATTGATGTTTGCATCATTAGAAAATCAGTTGATCATTAGGAGCCGAAAAGCAAGTTTTCCTATTTTGCATTAAGAGATTAATTTTTATTTAATTTATTTCTGTGTACAGTATAATTTTGTATTGACCAAATCTCATGTGCATGCATAGTCAGTGAAAGAAGCGTGGGGGGGGGAAGCCTTGCTCAAGGGTAGAGATTCATACAGCTTCAGATTAATTGAAAAAAAATATTATAAATAATATACTACAAATCCATCGTCGTTGACTACATGATACTTTAGCTGCAACAATTAATGAATTATCGGCAAATAATTATCAACGTAATTGCTATTTTGATCATCATAATTTTGAAATGTATCTTTAAAAATCGGATCAACCCTTTCATTGCTTACTGAAATAATTATTAGTTCCAGGCTATTTTTTAAAAATATTTTATTTTATGACCTAATTCAATTAGAAGTCCGTAACGTTTCCAGTCAACAAGCCGATCGCTTCCCTCTGATTTTCTTACTGCCACTAAACTGCCTGAAAGGCGCAACATCCTCGGTGGTCTCATTCACGGAATATGACATCAGAGCTCCGGACCGTCTAATTAGGGAAAGGGGGGGCTTTATTCCTGTAGTGTACCATTTAAATATTGCCATTTGAATATCAGTGATGTCTTAAGTCTCTGGCAAGATGTACTCAGGGACAGCCATTAACTACAAAGGCGCCCATCTGTCAGCCAGCAAGTGCTCCTGCTAGACTGATGCTAATTTAATTATCATGTGTGGCTGGATTCCAGTGGCTATGTTTGGCCCGTGGTGTTTCGCTGTCTTAACATGAAAACTGAATAATTCATCGGGCCATCAAACGCACATCCGACACATGTTTAAGCGCGCGCTGATGAGGTTCTTGACCAAACACGGCTAATGGCGGCTAAAGGGTCCTGCATGTTTATTCGTCTCGAGCCGCATTGCAGAATCTCCGGCAGCTCTTCCACGGCCGCAGCTACGCGTGGATAGCTTAGCTTGACACTCCTTCCACTTGATATGTTCCTCTCATGGTCTCATCAAGGTCCGCTCTGCCATTTGACTAAATAATTGATGAGACACTTTTGAGATGGGGGGCTAAAATTCATGTACTAATTGGAGACCGGCGGATTCCAGTGGGAGGGATGACTTTTATCTTGTGATGATGTGAACATAATTTATCAGATAATTTTATATCAAGTCGATTTGGTGTAATTCTGTCTTTTAATGTCAGAAATGTGTGGGGGGTTTTTCACGCCGTAGATGTCCCTCATTAAACCAAATGTAGCTTTAAAAAACTCCAGAGACAATTTGAATTGGTAATGCGGCAGGCAGAGGCCGGCCCGGGTTGGTCGACTTGAAGATGACTCGGTCTGTCATCGGTTTTGAGTTTCTTTGGGGCTGCTTAAAAACAGATGCGGAGCGCTTGATTAATGAAGAAAGTCCGTATCAACATGGATGCCAGCCCCCCTCGCCGATCATAAATAGTGCATGGTGACAAGTGTCAATGCTTGCTCCCCTTGAGTCGAAGGTCACATCCCAGGCGCTGGCGTTCAGAGCCGACTCGGGCCCATCAAAAATTATTTTGTACAAGACGGCCTAAATTATTGATGGGCTTCTCTTTTCCCTGGTATGCTAATGTCATCAGCGATTCCTCTTCATTTTTGTTTTTGAGGCGAGAGAAAACTGACATGTTTTGCTGCTGTCCTTACTGGAGGGAAGTTAAAGGAAAAAATTGCTGAATGTTAATAAGGGTTCAAATAAAAAATAAAAAAAACAAGCACTCGTTTGAGCAAATATTGTCGTGATGTCGCTGCTCGATAAGTCCATTTCGTGACAATGACTTTGTTTTCTCAGGCCGATAAAGACTTTGTGTGGTCCCTGTGGAAACGACTTCAAGTGGAGCATCCCGACTTGACCCAGGCTGTGAGTCTGGTAGTTGAGCGGTGAGTCCATTCATTTTTTTTTTTCTTCTCTCCAGTACGGCGAGATAAGCGTGAAAGTCGCTCGGCGGACGTAAGGCACCTTGGCCGTTCTAGCGGGGTTAGGACGGAATTTTCCGCAGATGCCCATTTAAGCCTTGTTATCCTCAGCATCGCCGTTCAGCCACGGAAACGTTTTTAATGAAAACACGCTTACTCGGCTCCCGTCGTGGACCGTCCAAAGACCCCTGCCAACGGGCGTCTTTAACGGATAAATTCAGATTGACTATGACCTTTTTTCACCGAGTGGCTAAGCCACGTCAAGATCACTGGCATGGGAACGTTCAGCAAAGATAAAATATGTACCGTTTTTCTGACAATACCCGTGTGGATAAATTTAATCTAATATCGGCGGCTTCCGGCTTGTTCCTGGACAGAAAGAGCCAAGGACGGGAATATCTGGCTTCTCAGGTTTTTCATATACGTGATTATTTTTGCCGTTTCTAGCCACGTTATCATAAAATAGTCGATGACAAATCTCGAATGAGTCACACACCTGGTTTGAAAATAGCTTCAATAAATAAAGATGGATGCACTGAAGCTACAATATCAAGGCTCTGAGAGTTGTTAACAGATTCCAAACAGGAGAGTTAAAAAAAAAAATAGACACCGCGTATAGTAAGCGCGTCGAGAGAGTTGCTACAGGTGCGTCCCGGTGTTTCGTCTCAGCTTCTTCAGTTAGTTCTCAGCCCCCGCAGGAAACCCATCAAAGTGTGCTGGTCCGCCGAGACCGCCGGGGGAACATCGCAGCGTGTGTACTATATCACCTGATGCGCAGGAGGATATTGACATGGTAATTGTGTCGACTCCAGTCAAGCGCGGGTCCCCACCGGGAGCCTCCGTTCAAACCCCCTCCTTTCCCCTCTTGTGGATTTTTTTTTTTTTTTTTTGGAGGAGCGATTGGTTGCTTTACGCGATGAGCCTCGACGCACCAGGAGATGTAGCTAGGGCAGCTCGCGTTCCATCGCTTACCCCAAGGGAACCCGCCAGATACTTATTTCAGCATCTATCAGGGGAGAAAGCTGATCAGAAGAGGCAAAGAGACTGGAGGAAAGGCCTTGAAGATGGGGAGGTGTAGCGGGAGTGAGCGATGAGGGGGGAGAAGGAGGGGGTGGGGGGAGGTGGCCTCCAGCAGTTGAAACAAACCGGTCCCCAATTGCTGCTCTGTTTTTGTCTCCCTAGAAGTTCACACGATTAAAGATGTGCCAAGGGGGGCTGAAAGGAAAGTTCACTGCGGTGTTTCCTGTAAATCTTTCGAATTTTCTTCTTTTTTTTAATCTGTGATTTCAATTTTGTGGCATTGCAGCAAGAATCGCGGAAGTCAAGATTTGCTTCGGCGGGCCACACAAAGTGTTGTGATGGGCCTGGTCGGGCCTATGGGCCTTAGTTTGAGGTTTTTTGGGTGCATTTAAACTCTTTTAGAACAAATAAGTTCCTTCTGCAGTGTTTAAAAAGGTTCTTAGGTTGAAAAATGTGTGGGAGACTCTGACGATATCGTTCAACAATGTTCCCCGGAGCTTGGCGACTTGGGAATTCCTCCCAGTCTGCTATTTCTTTGCCCTTTCCATGCATTTCTCCGTCGTAGTCTCTTTTAAGAAGTGACTTTGATCTGAAGGTTAGTAAATCTTCCACCATTCCGTCTTTTAGGGAGAAGCACAAAGGTGAGATGAAGGACAGGAAGGTGCTGCGAATCCTTCAGGCCAAAGACTTGCAGATACAGGATCTGAAGCAGGTAATGTGTCGGGAATTTTTGTCGGGAAAAAATCTCATTCCATGTTGTTGCTCCCACTACTTTTTCTAAACTTTCATTGTTAACCATATCGGGAATGCACGTGCTAAGCTTTCTGTCCTCGACCTTAAAAAGCGTCGTTCCCCCTCCCCTCTTACAAATTGAGCACGACCGAGGCTCAAATTGTTCACGCCGACCTCATTATCAACGTTTGAATTTATCTGACGCTCCCACGTCTAAATCTCGACGAAAGCCCCCCCTCCGCCTCCGCGCTCTTAGCACAGCAATCCGGAAGTGGCGAGGGCCGCCTAAATCCACAATCCGAACGGATCAGAGCCATTTCCCACATCGTGGCAGTTAATTGCATCCCAGAGCAGCGTGTTATTTGAGACGAGTGCACGCTCGCAGAAGGTAGCGGATTATAACACGATTCCAAATCGCGGCCGCTTACGTAGCGTTGGCCGACATTTGGCTCGGTAACAGAATTAAGCAGCAAAATTTGATTTTAGCGTTTTTATTGATCTCGGTGGGGGGCGGCCATTTTGCCACCTGTCGCCGGCTAAAAATGACATCAGAGTTGTTCGCCCAATCACTTCTCACCTGCATTCTGAGTTTGGTCACGTGACGTTCAAGTCGAGCCCAATCCGAGACTGTTGTAAGTCTGATTTCACTTCGGCAAATACTTTTTTTTTGCTTTCTATCCGCAGCAAGTGTCCGAAAAGCAGCAAGAGGCGAACAAGCGATGCCCATCGATGGCCGAGGAGGTGGCTTTAATGAAGAGCGAGCTGGACGCCGTGAGTCAACAGCTGCTCGACAAGAGCGCGCAACTGCAGGTGGGTCCGACAAATGTAGCTCGGATTCATCTTGAAGGCAATGACGAGCTTTGTGGCTTTTTTACCCCCAGATTTGTCTTGCCGCAAAGAATACTTAACAGCTGGTAAGGACCAGCAAAAGAAAAGCCGGTTGTTAACTTGCAGATAAATACTTAATGACCGCATCAATGGGGAGGAGAGTGAGCGTCTTTCGCCGCGGACGCCCCCATAATTATGACCGCGTGGGACCCGGATATGATTAATTGATAGAGGAACAATCCTCTCACTGTTTTGCTGCCGTCTCACGGCGAGAGATGGCAGGGGGACAGCATCAAAAGGCCAGTCGAACGGGCCTCGCGCCCGGCGCCGTTCTCATTAGAGCCGACACGGCGGCCCTTTTGTCGGCGTGCGGCCGGCGAGCGCCGGCCCCTCGGTGCAGGTGACCTCGGCCAATCAGCGGCTCACGCGGGCATCTCCCGCTTTAAATTAGGGGGAAAACAAAATATCAAAGCCCCGCCAAGCATTACATATTCATGGGTCGGTCGAGCCCCTACTGTTATTTTAAAAAACAAGGGGAAACTCGAGACAGCAAACTTGAATCAAAGATGGGTTTATGTGACCCTAAATTTATTTTTGGGGGAAAAACACCTTTTTGAAATATTTTAAAGTGGCAAAATTGTGGCTCAATTTAAAAATTAGCTGTGCATGAATCCATTGTGACACCTCTAATTTACTTCATAAACATGGCTATCGAAACATCGCTGTATTTTTCAATTAATTGTAAAAATGCCATTTCAATTTTTCCGTTGTTGAAATAAATCACACATATACTGTAGATGGCACATCCGGAACTTTTTTTTTTTTTTTGGACTTGTGCCGGTAGCAAACAATCTGAAACGCGAGGGGAAGGCAAAAGCTCCTCCATCATAACTTTTTTGTTTTTCTCGTGTTATTGTTGATTTGGCCCTCTCGACCCCGTCCCCTGACACGCGCGCCTCCCTCATCCTCGTCCAGGAATTGAAGACGGAGTGTGGGAGGAAAGAGGAGGAGGCGCAGCGGGCGGCGCGTGCACTCGAGGAGGAGAAAGGGGGATTAGCGTCCCGCTGCGTCGCCCTGCAAGCTGACCTGGAGGAGAAGGAGAGGCGGGCCCAGCACCAGCGTGACCAGAGGGAGGCTGCTCAGGCCAGAGTCAAGGTTTGGAGCACACGCACGCGATGGTCCTTGTCCTCTGCGGCGTTTCCATTTCTTCTGCACACCTTGACATCGCTGATCCCTCGCTCCTTCTCCTCTCAAACGAACCTCAGGAAAGAAAGGGAGGGAAAAAAAATTCCTGCAGCAAAAGCACACTTTGAAAGCACTCATGGAAGAATAGCTTCCGCTATATATGTGGAAAAAAAATGGATTTTACCTGGAGGATGGTTTTTGAGGGTGATTGATGACTAAAAATAGTCGATTTTATTTCTGATTCGTTCAAATAAAAAGGAAAGCGGCAGACACTAAGAAATGTGAAATTACAAAAAAGTAAGAGAAAATATTTTATTTATTTATTTTTCTTCTTTAGAATAACGTTATATTTTTTTGTGAATGTGTTCATTTGACTATTTACAAATCCTTAATGACTTTCTCCAAAATTACCCTTCCAGGATCTTGAGGAAGAAGTACGCATCGCCCGGCAGGAGGTCTCCACCACGCAGAGCCACAACAGCGCCCTGGCAGCTCGCCTCTCCACCAAAGAACAGGAAGTGGCAACAAAAGACCATCAGCTTCGTAAACTCGAGTGCGCTCGCTACACGTGCCACCGCACACCTCATCTGCTTTCAACGAGTTTACGTTTAGCGCTGAGCGTGCATGCCGATCGCGCTAAGTAACCCCAGCTCTCAACGCAGAGGCTCGGGGGTGACACTGATATTTCCAAACGCAGCTCACCTAAAGCCACCCCGTAAGCCCCGAATAGTGGATGCGCTTTTAAGGAGGCAGAAAAGGGAAACTGGGCAGGCTTTGGCTAAGCTGTAGTCGATATGATAAAAACTCTGGGAACCGTTAGGAGCCTTAGTGGTAATCTCATCCCTTTTTTTTTTTTTTCTTTAACTACTTTTCTGTTTTAATGGCCGCCGCGCTCTAATGCGTCAGTCACATTCGGAGCTCGCCAAGGCCTCTCAAGGTTTTAGCTCGGTGATTAAAGATGGCTTCGCGCGTTCGAGGAGCACTTTACGCTTGTAATTCCGCAGCAACTCTGGGAATTGATCCGTATTAAGCGTTCGTTATCGGTCGTGGCGAAATTAATTTGCGCGACGCGCTTTGTGTGCCTTGCCAGGTGTGAGTTCAGCGAAGTGCAGATGTTGTACAAACGGAGCACAGAGCACGCGGCGGCCCAGAGCCAGCTGATCAAGCAAATGGAGGGACTCAACGTGGACACGCAGAAGGTGATGAGGAACCAGGAAGAAGCGCATACTGCTGACACCAATTCGTGTCAGAAGGTACACACACATCGAAGTTGTCCTTGGGTCTAAGAAGTACCCGCTGGGACCTATTTTTTTTATGCTGCCTAGTCATGCCCCCATATGTCATTTGACAGCTCTACAGCGAGTTGAGCCAATGCTACCAGACCCTCATGTCAAGTGAGGCCAAGCTGCGGCAGAGTCACCAGGAGCTGAGCAGCCAGCTGGCCCACAAGGAGCAGTACATCTTGCAACTGCAGGCCCAGCTGCAACAACAACAACAGCAGCGACAAACTCAGCGGGCAGAAATTTCCATCTCGAGCAACAGACAAACCAATTTGAAGGTGAGAAAAACTGTTTTAGTGACGCTAGGCCAGTCTGCCTTGGAGGTCCTTTGAGGTCACAGTAGTCACATAGACGTGAGCAGTTTGTGTGTTTGAGTTTGCAATGCGGCCATCTTTGAACTGTCACCCTCGAGTTAGAGAGCGCCTCGAAGCTAGATGAAAACCGCAGTCAAATTAAGCGGCAGCTAATGAGGTGAGAAGATATGCGATTTTTATTCATTTATTTGACCACATCACGCCGTAGGACCAGACTTTGTCAGATAACATCTTCACGGCAGCTGATGAGTTTCGCGCTCGGTCAATCGGACCGCTCGGTAATAACCGGCAGACTGTCGCGGATATCAGATCCAAACGTTAAGCGAGACGCCATCGCCCGGCACCACTTAACCCCGGTAATTTAACCGTATGTATAAATGGATCGTTTAGCCGTTAATTAATTACAGCGGCGTAGTCTTCCTGCCGGTAATTAATACGATATTTAGAAGAGGCGCTGTTTGCGTGTAGCACGTGTCGAAAGTTGAACGCTCGCTAGCAGCTCGGAGATCGCATCTTTTGTGTTCTTTAACTTTCACACCTACTGACATCAAGCGAGCAGGTAAACAGAGCCGCCGTCCCAAAGCGGGAGCGCTCAGTCGGGAGGGCGTTCTGGTTCCCACTCTGCAATTTCACCGACAGGTTGTGCGAGAGAGGGGGAAAAAAAAAAAAGGCACTGAATTAAAAGCGCGTGTGTATTTGGGCACGTAATCACAAATTCCGTAACAAGTTCCTCCGGAACACCTGTTAAATTCTAATGCTCGGGTTGTCGGGGCAGATGTGATTTTAAATTTAAATGTTTTTGGTTGGAAGTTCCCCGTCCAAGGTGATCAAAGTCCTGATCGCAACAGGAGCACGAGGCGGAGGAGACGCGGCGCTCATTTGAAAACAGGCCAGAGTGGCAGCTTTGAACACTCCGCTCATCCCGCGGTGCTGGGATTTTTTTTTTTCTTCTATTATTGTTATTATCAGGCCGCATAGCTTTGGGGAATACGAGAGGAGAATAAGACCCATTGCGAGTTCCGTGTCCGTGCTCACTAAAGTTGATGCCGAGGTAAAGGTAGCGCGTGATGAACATCTGTTTTTGCGCTCACCGAGGAACCAAGGCGGTCCCCGGCCAGTAGAGAACTACACATCTCCACAACGCAACATTCGCAAGTTTAACACTGAAGTTCAACCAGAATTGGAGGAAAAAAAAAATCTCATAAGACTTTAACTTTACCTGCATAATTGTGTTTTCCTTTTTTTGCGTTTTTTGTGTGTAATGCCACGCACGTTGTCATGGTAACCGTCTAATTACAAATTGAATTTAGCACAACAATCTAATGAATCAAACTTAGGATTTCTTTCAACGTAGCTTCTTCAAAAGGGTGGATAGTTTGATTTTATTTTAATTTCACTTTAAACCGGTGAACTTCTCTTTGGAGCTTCCACTATAACTTTTCTACGATCCAGTCGACAACATAGCATCAAGTTTACTCTTGTAGGTTTTTTTTTTTTTGGTCTGGCTGTCAGTCAGTGTTGTGTTGTGATTAAAGGGCACCATTAGAGTGTAATCCGTAGCAGACCTCGGGCTTTCTGGAAGCTTCTGCAGAGTCCATGAGTGATAATGTGCTCATCCTGTGGGCACTCATTCAACTACTGGATGCTCGCCCATCGAGCAAAAGAGCGAAGGTATAAAGAAAAGTTATTTGCTGCTCGTCTTGCGCTTTGACTTTTTTTTTTGTAAAACTCCAGTGTTTTGGTGTTTTTCGTACTGAACATTTAGGTGCCGTGCTAAGTGGCGATGACCATCTGCTCCACTCTTTTAGCCTCTCTAGCAGCATGTTTAATTTAAAAGTAATCCACTTCGCTATTTACCCGCCATATATTCTCCTCATCTGCATCCTTGTGTTTCTTACTTACATAAAAAGAAAAAAAAAAAAGCTTCTTCTAGGCTGTGTTTATGAAAAATAAATAGCGTTGTCAACGCGGGTCGCGGTGCGCCTTCTGGAGCCGAGCTACGTCGGCGGGCCGGGCTAATGACATGGACTCCGGCGGTGCGCTTTTACCAGCTCAAC
The DNA here is from genome assembly GCF_024217435.2 of Syngnathus scovelli. Classification (NCBI taxonomy): domain Eukaryota; kingdom Metazoa; phylum Chordata; class Actinopteri; order Syngnathiformes; family Syngnathidae; genus Syngnathus; species Syngnathus scovelli. Next base: position 2,640,997 of record NC_090851.1, on the reverse strand, counting down.
TGCTCTCATTAGATGAGAAGCCCGGCCCGGCCCGGCCCGGCCCGTCCGCGCAGCCCACCTCATTAAGGAAGCGCAGCCATGTGCCGCCTCGGCTACATGGCGCTCGCTTAAGCGCATACGCGCTGGGGTCAAGCAGACTGCGTGGGAGGACTCAGGGCGATGTGTACACACGCAAATATACACACGGCTTACCTTCTCCTCACCGCTCACTGTCCTTCTCCAAAGTCCCTCACCACAGCAGTTATTGCACACACTCATACATATATGCACACAGTGGTTCTTTGAAGAAGCACCCTCTTGCATACCAAGTGCACCTCTTGGCCTGGTGGGGGGCCTTTAGCTCGCAGCCCCCTGCTTCTAAAGCAGCCATACCCGCCGACCTTTTTTATCCCTCGGAACGGTTACACGCGCAGCATGGCGGCTTATTAAAAAAAAAAAAAAGAAATCGGACTTTTACCTCAATTGCAAAAAAGTTTTTTGTTTTGTCATTTTAGGGCGCCACTGATTCATGTTTGCTGTTTTTACTTTTAGCAGTTGTTCACCAGACTTACTTACAACTTCATGAATTTAATGAGTTTTTTTTCTCGTTTATTTTCTCAATTTAATTCATTTTTTTCTCACATTTTTGTCGTTTATTGTTTTTTTTAAATATTTATTTTTGGTTCATTCAGTACCCCTGTTTACAAAATATGTATTTTATGAAAATGATGATGGAAAATTGCCATTATTTTTTTTATGAAGGCCGTGCCCCTCCCCAAATCGCAGCCGCCGTAGTAATCAACATTGATCAGATTTATTTTACGGCATAAACGGCGCACGTGTCGCACATTAGGCCTGGCAAGTCTCATTGCGCATTCAGCTCAAGAGCTCGGCAACAGACGGGTCACGGGCTTCAGGGAGAGCCATCGCAAGCATCCCTCCATATGGTCCGGCCTCGCCAGCGAGGCCCACCAGTGCCAGACAAGTTCCCCCAAGAACCTAATCGTGTTCGGTAATTACCGAGACAGGCTTTTTTCTTTTTTTTCCTTCTCCCTCTTATTTACTCCCCCCAGCCTCCCACTTATCTGTTTGCTGTCTTGTTCTCACTGCACCTGCTTGCTCTTTTCTCCTTCACGCTCACTCCAAATCTGTTGTTTTTAAACTCATGACATCATTATGAGCGAGCTTCTCTTTACATCTAAAATGTCTTTGTCTTCAACTCGAAAATCAATACGGGGAGCGCTACGTATTTTTAGAATAGATTCTACTGACTGTTTCTTTGGTACGTTGTACAATGCCAGGAAATTAGATCTGGAAATCTGTTCGAGGCACAAGTAGAGTTCACCAAGACTTGGAATTTGCCAAAAATGCTACGTTCGAGCCAAAATTAATGACTTCCACTTCAATTTTGGTGTACTCAAAACTAGATGTTCTTGTCAATTTTTTTTTCTCAATCTTTGGTGCTAACAATGAGCTAACACAGAGTCAAACTGCTCATTTTTAAAGACACAAAAAGCATGTTTGTGGATGGAAACCGCCCCTAGTGGCAGTTAGTATGTATTGCACACAAAAAAAAACCACAACCATCCAAATTGCTCAGTAGCCACTGCTGCTGTTGCAAAAAAAAAAAAGTCTGTCCATCCTCTTGACTATGTGAAAGTGATAAATAATTGTAGCAGATTCGCCAGTATGGCCAGCGTCCATTAAATGAGACCCCAGATAATTTGGCCAAGCCCCCCCCCCCCCCCCCCTTTGGCAGGGCAATTTAATAAAACATGAACAAACTCTTCCCAGCTAATAATTTATCATCCACCTCGCCTCCCGGTTTGCTTAAAGTTGATTACTGCAGCAGTTAATGGGGTCGTGCCCAGATGCCAAATTTCCGATAATGCAATCACAACCTCGTCGGAGAGGGAGCAAAAAGGTGATGACGTGCTTTTCTGTTCAAGACGCCGTTGCTAAGGCCTCTCTTCGTCGGATTTGATGAGTTAAGTGTCGACAGCAGCAGGTGTGACTGTCCTCCACCCCCCCTTCCCCCTCCTACTTTACGCCGTAGGTGTAAAGATGTCGGCAAATGTCAAGTTTTGGAGCCAGACAGAAGCGTCTAGAAGTCTCACCTTTTTAAAATAGCTTTTCTGCTTTTAAGTTGATACAAATCTGTTTTTTTTTTTGACTTGCAGGCACCCGCGTCCGAGCTGACGGTCGCCGCCGCCGCGTCCCCGAAGCTTCACCACTCAGAGGATGAAGTCTCTCCTGTCGGGAGGCGGCAGGTGGGTCGACACAAGTTTCTCTTTGACGTGTGCGGGGGGGGGGAGCTTACGCGGCCGCACTTCCCCGAAAATTACGCCGCCGGCGTCAGATCAAAGCCGCAGAAGTGACACGGAGGCAACGGTGCGTTGCCAGCCATGTGATTCATTAGAGCCTTCCTTCCCGTTTTGTCCCGAAAACACATTTCCACACACACTGTGATCAGGCCCGGCGTGCGCTGCCGGTTTCACGCATGCCTTGGGCCCAGGCACCGGCTGATTTACCGCTTGAGCGGGACATTATGAACACGGAGACGAGCTTTTTGATCTTCCGGACATTCTCTTTAAGTTTGGCAGCTTTGGAGACGGCCTCACTCGCACGACCAACGCTGGGCCGAAGAGAAGTTTGATTTCTACCACTGTCCTCATTAAGGCTTCAGCGGGAGGGCCTCTTCTTCTCCTTTATACACAATTATTAATACTTTAATAGTATTGATGCCGTTCAACGAGCTTTCCCGGTTTGCCTCAGGACAGGCTGGCGCGATATTGTTGTTTACGCCTCATCATCGTTAAGTAGCCGATTCATATCCCGTCTGCTTTAACGGAACCGAGGCTGCGATCAAATGATGACGATGTATTTTTTAAACGGACGTGATAGTAATCTATAGAAGTCCACCAGCGTGCGGCCCTTATCATTTCTAATTTATGATTATCGATGTGGATGCGCTTTATTGGACGCTACATCCGCCTTGTTGTTTTTACAGACAGAAAAATTTGCGTGTATGGTTTAATTTCACCCAGGAGCGGATTTAATGGTTTTCAATTGTTTCCTATGAGGGGGGGGGGGGGGGGGGGGAGTGGCACGGTGTTGATCAAGAGTTTTCTTTAAAAAATGTTTCGATGCCGTCAAACTTGAACAAAGTCGTGCTTTGAGTGCTCCAGATTCGCACGAGCCACGCCGCCCAACTCCTAAATAAGCCAGCCCATTGATAGCCGTGACCTCTCTCGCTCCATGCGGAGGAAAGGCGAGAGGATGTCTATGAAATGTTTCAGACACTTTTTTTTTTTTTTTTATATCCGCTCAGAATTGAGAGACTATCTTCAAATGCTGTATTGACAACGCGCAGCTTCCACCGTGCACGTTACGCTTCTGGAGACATTAGCGAGTGCGATGCGGGTCATGGCCGCCGAACAAGCCGCGCAACCGATACAGACCGCGGCGGCGTCTTTGCGTTTTCCGAAATCTTCTTTCCACGATGACAAAAATATCTGGGCAAGTCAGAAAATGCCGTCATCGGAAAACCACACTTTATTTTAGTGTGTCTTTGGTAGATGCCAGCTTATGCTACCTTAAAGTTTTTAACATTCTGAAAACTGACGTTAAGTACCCCCACCACACACACATTGAGAAGAAATTTCAACTTCATCTTTGGCCTTTTCTGGTTGATCTCGGATTCCCCTTCCGGCCGTTCGCTTTCGCCCCGCGACATCCACGCGAGGTCGGGCCAATTGGCACGCCTTGCATCGCGAATATGCAAATCGAGCCGCTAATTAGTTGCGCGCAGCCATTAAGGCCGAGTTAAAGCACGCGCGGTCGGCATCCGAGCGGACCGGGTCACCGGAGTCGGCCGTAGCCGTCGCGTCCCACACACACACAAACACACACATGCCTCCAGAGTGCGTTTGAACGCGCAAGACGAGCAACTGCGGCCATCAGAACTGCAATTAATGATCTGCCATCTTCTCTCACGTGCTTCCTCTTTGCACTTCACACCCACTCCAGCTCAAGGACTGCTGCGCGTTTAGGCGCCCTGGATTTTTTTTTTTTTTTTTCGCCCCACCATCTGGTCAGGCCTCCTGGGCTCCACAGGGCGCCTCGCATCGTCTCCTATTCATATTCCACCAGCATATTGTTCCCACTGATTTTTTTTTTTTTTTCTTTCTCCATATCACTTTATTTATTTATTTTCATGTTGAGGGGGGAGGCTGGCGAGCGTAGTGCAGCCAGCCAGCCAGCCCACCTACCCGCCTCGCTCCCCGCTAATCGGTTGTCCTATCAAGTGTAACCTGGAGGCCCCTAGTAGAGCAATTAGAGCGACCTCCCTGCCCACCTCTTGTAATGAAGCCCAGCACATTGTGGAATCTATAGCCCCTTTAGTCTTCCCTAATGGGACATCATTATTGTCAAAGAAACAATGTAAATGGAAATGAACATACTCATTAGCCAGTCGCAGGGAGAAACCTTTGCCGGTCTTTCACACGCGAGCTGAACTTTCTGCCTGCTACCCCAGCATGCTTTTATTCCTCTGGTAGCCACTTTGTTTTGCTGAGCATCTGTGTGTACCAAAGTCAGCAATGCCTGTTTTTTTTTTTTTATGTCAAGGTGTGAGGAAGGAGCAGGGATTATTCACCTTTTTTTTTTTTTTCTGTTGGCATTTGCTTAGTAGCTACCAGTACAGATGTTAATCTTTCGTCTCTCAGGGCGCAGCTGTACGCCGATCCCGGTCCCTGTCCTCAGCGGGCAGCGTCGAACTTTATCACGGAAGAAAAAGAGAAACGCAACAAAGAATTCAAGACCTCGAAGACCTGCTGCAGTCAAAGGTGAAGTTCCTCATGTAGATGAACATTTTGTGGACAGTGCCAGAGCGCCTGACAATTTTTTCGTAAAGGAAAAACAAACACACAAGAAAAATACACTCTTGTATTTTGTCGATACCATCAAAAGTTTTCAAATCGGGCATAAGTGAGGATGCTAAATGCGGTCCTAAATGTGGCTGACTTTGACTTTTGTAAAGTTTTATAAAGAGCTGTGGCTCACTTGCCACACGTTTGATTACAGCTATCAGCCGCCGCAAGGTACGAATCTCCGCATCTCGCTATTTGTCGCCGTCTCAAAAGGTTCAATTGCGATTCCCGGGTGACCTTCTCGAGCAAAAGCGTTTTCAAAGTACACGCTACGCTCAAGCCGAGGGAAAAGTGAAATCACAAATCATTAATGGATTAATAGTGAATTTGATTTTTGAGACTTTTAGAATGGAGATCAAAGTGCGACACATCTCTCCTAATTGATTGATAGAACTTTAACTTTTAATAAAACACTCAACGATAAATTCTACACGGACGAAACGTAATTTCAATGGCTAAGACGCACCCCGGAGCGGCCCTCCGCTTCACCTCTCCTTTCCGTCTTTTGGGCCGAGCGGCGAGCGAGTGATTAAGCAGAGGTCATCTCCCTTTCCAACACAATCCCGACAAGGTATTAGGCATCATTTTCTTGTCAGATCTGAAGTGTCGGACTTAATATCAGCAAGGCGGACGATGATGCTCGGCACCGATTCAGACGACACGCATGACTGTCTTAGTTAATGGTGCCATTTACGTATCTGCCGCTTGAGGAGCGTTTCGTGAAGGAATGCAGAGCGGGGAGGGGGGGGGGGGGGGGTGACAACTCAAACAAACTGGAACTGACGGCATTTATTCATGCTTTGAGTGCATATGGGCATTGGGTAAATGTCTTGTTAGTTTTTGCCTAGATTACCGGTTATCAATTAAAAGTTACATTTATTTGGGTTTCTTTAAAACTGTGTTTTGCACAGCGGCAATAATAATTTGTCCCTAAATATTATGCATTTTTTATTTATTATTATTTAGTTGTTTTTATTTATTTATTTTAGTTTTCATTTTGATTAGTAAACACCTGAGAAATTATCAGAATTAGCTTTATTGGTCAATAAACTAATCTTTTTAGAGGGAATGTAAAAAAAATCATTTGTTTGCATAAGTACGCACACCCTAACGTCTTTTTAATGGGGCTGCAGCCGTGTCCCAAATTCACCTGTCACATCCTGATTAAATCAATTTCGGATATTCTATTGCGCTTTTCCTGTCTTTGAAAACATTTTGAAATGATTTGTCTTTCTCATTGTTTTTTTTCCGTATCACATCCACTTGGCATTCGAACAGGGGTGTGTCGACTTTTTGTATCCCCGGCCTGCCCATCGAAGACCTCTGCCCTAGATCTCCCGTTAAGCAATGTGCCCCGCATCAAATTGCCGTAAAGCGACCTCGCCTCCAGCGTCTTGCACTCTCGGCCGCATCTTCTAAACTGTCTCTTTCCGACAGAATGCCTTTCAAATTGGGATCGCCTGGCTGTGCCGCTGACATGTTGACCTTAGCAACTAACGGCGGCCGACTGGCAAACAAACAACATTCTTCATTGTCTTGGCTTTCAAGCAAACAGTGGCTTGTTGCCGTGTAATTATTTTTCAGCTTGAGAACGTCCACCACACGAGCTGCGTATCGATCCGCCGCGGCCAAGGGTCTGTGGCCTGATAACCGAGTCGGGCCGCCCATGGGAGAGCAGCCTGGGAATCCATGATGTGGCTAATGCCCTGCCACTTGTTCCCCCCTCGGTCGCTCCACCGCCAGTTAGTAGCACTCGTGGACCCTTTCGTTAGAGCCTTGTTTGTCAGAGTCTGCGGGCTGCTTGAAGGGGCAGTCTTGCAGATGTCCTCTGTGAATAATCCACGCTAGGGAAAAATCCATACTTGTCATTGGCAGTCTCTGTTTGTGCTCACTTGCCGTCCGCCGCGTGTTTGTGTGGGCTCTCTCTGTTCTCTTTGTCCTTGTTAATAATAACAGGGCCGAGGGCTCGCATTTCCCTCTCTGCAGGGCAGCCGTGTCATATCAGCGGTAAACAAGCTCCTTCCCTTCAGAAAGACAACTCTCCCAAGCCCTGGCCACTCGAGCAGAAACCGAGCCACCCCCACCCCGAGCGCCCCCTCTCCCCTCGCCTCGCTCACCCCTCCTTTCACGTTCCCTTTTTGCTTTCTTCCCCTTGTAATTTCTTGGTTTTCGCCGGATCTCTCCTTTTCACTCGCGGCCGCCACGTCCGCCCAAAGTGTTTTCTCGCTCGCCCTCGCCATTAAGGTCAGAGCGATGGGGAGAAGGCGGGAGGGGCTTCTCCTGACAAGAAAAATCCATATGTTGTCTTCTCTTACTACTCCGGTTTGAAGTCAGGAGTCCGATCTCGCTGGGTTTTAATAGCTGTCAACAACGCAACCTACTGTGCGCTCGCTCAGCCAGTTTCAAGTACGAGAACTCCGCCAAAGTCCAACACTTCAGCCGACATTCCGTAAAAAACAAAATGGCCGACTCAATTGAAAGGTTCAGTGTCCCTTTAAAATAATTCCAGAGGGGAGTTGTCGAAAATATGTCAAATAATCAAGCATTTTTTAATAAATGTGTGTTTCTTACAGACTGAGGAGAATGAAGAACTGAGGAGAGCCCACGACAGAAGACGTGAACGTCTTTTGTTAGTACAGAAGAACTACAAGGCCGTCAGAGAACAGCTAAAAGCGGCGGAGAAAGCAAACGACATGTACGTACAATCACGTTTCATTCACGAATTTTGTCACAATATTCTCTACGGGGCGTTGAAGTTGCTGTCACGCTGACGTAGCAATCCCGATTCGCCTTCGAGAGAATCTCAATTTGAGGCGTTTTGTGACTCTCCCACCTCGGCGTTCATTAGGACGTGAGAGCCGGAGGCTGGAGGTGTCTACTCCTGCAGGGTGGCAAGGTGCGGAGAAAAGAGAAAGGGCCACTTCCTGCTATCTTCACCAGTAACCACAGGATTTTTTTTTTTTTATAAGTGTCAAAATATCATTAATAAGCGGCTATTGTTATCTCCATTCATCCAGCGAGGCTGTTTAAAAATGCATGTACGAGTGCACATGGGTGGCGGCTGAACGGGAGCTAAGTGCGGACCCCCGTCAGCTGTTTTCTCTCCGGGTTAATTAAAGAAAACAGCGGTGCAACGTGAGCCCGTGAGAAAGTGCGGCGGGCGCGCTCGCCGCGGCGGCTCACGTCAGCTCAGCGCCGTGTGGCTCAGGGGGTGAGAACAAAGGGCGGGCGGAGGCAGCGGCGCTTTGGCCACAATATTTTTTCACGCCATCAATGAATTTTATCGTGTGAAAACCGGCAAAACTCTGGAAATGTGGGAGCAGCCTGCTTTTACACTGGCCAATTACTGAAGTCCACTTGGGTGCATTTGATTGATTGATCACTTTTGTTTCACTTTGTCAGTATTTTTAAAGACCTTTTAGAGACTATTTAAAGAGAAAAAAAAGAGCTTCGAGCTTCTCCTGCCTTGCTTTGACGAAATGAGACGACATTTTGCCCACTTGCGATTCATCAACGTGATTCTGACCAAATCATTTTTGTAATCAAAACATCATTGAAGACCTCAAATTTTATCGAAGCACCATTTTTACAACTCTGAAATCGTCATATTTTAAAGTTACCCATTCGCCGTGTTGCCGAGTGACACCCACCGCCGACCGAGAGAACCAACGGAAGCATCGGCCAATCACAAAGCAGGCCTGAAATTTGTTGTCTCATTAACATGCAGACAGTGTGCAGTCCCAATGAAACCTCGCTGCCATTCAACATTACCAACATTTTTTTTTTTTTTTTTTTTGCAAAACGGCGTGGTCGAGAGCGGGCAAAAGCTGACTTCCTGTTTATATTAGAGAAGGGAAAAAGTTTTTTAATCATACTCGGTGTGATGGGGGGGGGGCTGCAAATAAAATTAAAGGTTATTAAAGCATCCGTACTCTGATCAAAGCTGCGCCCATAAACAGATTCCCCCTGAATCAGAGCAATTAGCCGTAGCAGCGTGGAAAAGTTCTCTTGGTTTCCCCCTGCTTAATAATGGAAACTAGGATACCGTAGGGGGGAAGCACTCAGGCCTGAAGACGATAGCTCTCTCATGGCTCTGTGTTCAACAGCTTTTAGGAGCACTCTAAACAAATTAAAATGTATAAAGCTTTACTGTGACTTAATAAAGCGTCTCACGCGTTTCTTTCGAACGCAGATCACACGGAGGGAATTGAAAGCACCGCTAAGGTAGCAGAGGCCAAATTCATGACTGTAGAATGAGATTATTTGCTAAGTACATGACACGCACTTAATTCGTTAGCCCAAAACGCCGACAACTTTGCTAGCATTAGCCTAGCCTGCTAGCATCTACTGTACTGCGTGTTTATGCATGTCAGTTTTGGAGTTGGAGGCAGTTACCAAAGCGTCATTAAGTATTTATAAACAAGGTGTCGACACTCGAAGGCCCTTGTTTGCATACGTGGCGCGAAAGCCATTATTTACATCTTTCAAGGTGCTCTGGGAATGCTCGGCCGCATGGCCGTGCGAGGTGGCGCCTTTGGGCTTTTAACAAATACAAAAACAGTACCGCCGGTGGCGGCGCGATTTGCCGCTAAGATGTCAAAGTCAAGGCTGCTCATTTCAATACGGCCAAAGCGGGCAGCATAACGAAAACAGAGGGCCTCGTTACCGCCGTGCGAATCGGCCAAAGGCACTGAGGTAATGTGCGCTACCCGCCATTATCCCCAAAGTGTTGCTTTAGATCTCCGCATTACATAAACCTTCCCACTATGCAACAAATTAACTGGGACATGTTGCCATTACACATAATAAAAAGCAGAAACAAAATGGCGCCCTCCTTGCTCTTAATAAGTGTATAATTGATTTCTTAAGATGTGTTTTTATTCGTCAGGCCACACGGAAAGACGCCTCGCGCCGAGCCCTGGCAGCTAAGACAAGAGAACAGCGATGCGGTGTGGAACGAACTTGCCTACTTCAAAAACCTCACCCGTAAACTCACTCTCGAAAAGTAAGTCATTTTCTAAGTACTTGAAACACTTTCCCGTGAAGATACCGACACACTTATTTCAATTTTTTTTTTAAATTCACTATGACCTTCCTGACTTCACAGCATCCCCCCCTCAGTCCGTCACATCATTACCCAACAGCGGGGGTCAGAGTAAAATCATTAGACTCTCCTCATTTGTGAAATTGGCCACCCAAATATTCACACATGAAAGCGCAGCGGATACAAATGACGTGGTCTCACCGAGGGTGTTTTCACACCTATAGTTCGCATTATCCGCTACAAATCAGTTGATGAAAACTTTCAATGTTCTTTTTTTCCAGAGTAAACCAAAGTGCAAAGACAATCGAGTCCGATTTTTCGGGGTCATATTAGATGTCGTTAAATAATAATTGTCCGCTCTGATCTTTCGCAACTTTTGAAACACTCATACTGTTTTCTTTGTCTTGTTCATTGTGATGTCGAGGAGCTCTAGCGGTGACCCTCCGTGTGTCTCGGCACAAAGCTTGGCCCAAAGCCACGGTCTCGGCTCCTCCCGTCTCCCCCGGCCTTCACCTTTCCTCACCTCCTCCATCCTCTCTCCTGCGCCTCGCCGCTTTCTTTCCTCTCCACATTTCCCGGTTGCCTCCCCCTGGCCCTCCGCGATGCCGCAGTGTAGGTTGAGGCCAGAATTCTGGTACCTCCTCGCCCCCCGCACCTCCCCTCCGACGCTTCCCCTCCGCTCACCCCCCTGCCCTGTCCTCCTAATCCCAGCTGAGCTCATTATGATCTAGCCCGGCTGCCTCTCTCCAAGCCTGAGCTGTCTGAGTTAATTACAGGCTAGTAGCCCTCGTGCCGCTGATGCTGCCTGTTAAGGGATGTGCAACCGCCAGCCAGCCTGCCTGCCTGGAACTGAGCAGTTCACTGGATGGTCTGGGGGAAAACAGGGGCCAGGGGGGGCGGGCAAACATACTCCACGCAGGGTCCTTGAAAGTGACCTGCGGGGGGAAGCCACGAGGGATGACGAGGGCCTGGCCTCTTTCCCTGACCGGTGTAACTTGCCTGTCCTGAGGGCTTAGCGTTGATCCCCTTCATGTGCCCCTGAACAGCTACACTTTATTTTTCACATCACAGCCTTTCACGGGTCAGCCCAGTTACAACGTCAGTTTGGATTGGATCACCGGTAACTTCTGGTTAGCGGGGTGAGACGCTTAGTTGTGGTCAAGGTGATGGTCAGGATGGATGGGCGGTGATCTTGTATTGGCTCTAGCACAAAAAAAAAAATCTGACTATAAGGTGCAGTCTCAATGAACAGGTTTATTTTCGGAAATTTCTGTCAATGGGCGGAACTGGGTTATAAGGCGGCAGACAAGTCAGACTTTATTCAACTTTAATTTGAAATCTATTCATAAGGTGCACCTTATCATAAGGTCAATTTTTGAGAAAATTAAAGGATTTTAATTGTGCCTCGGAAAAATACCGTATATATTCGCATATGGTAGCAAACGGCCGGGGCCACGGTCACAGAATTCTCCGCCTCTCTTTGTCGATCCATCATAGAGCACAAACGGCGCAATTTTCAAGAAGTATAACTCGCGGGGCAAGTCGTCACAGCTTGCTCCTCCGTTGACCGCGCGATGATGATTACGCTTGTGAAGGTTATGCCGCGCGATCGTCAACTAATGGCTAATTAACTCGCGCTGGTTGAGAATTTAGGAGCAAATGAAGACCCATTTCGACGCTTTCAACGCCAGCCGCGTTCATCGCTCCATTTGTCTTTTGGCTTCCGTAGCCTTCTTTGTCATGGGACTCCGCACAGATGCTCCTTATCACCTCTTCGGCAAACAATTCTTGCAAAACAACTTCCAGAGGTCCAAAATGACTCTTTGGCTCTGTGAGCACGACCGGGTTAGCTCCAGCACAGCAGGCCCCGTCTGTGATATTCGCGCCGTAATTCAAGGTTGAGCCAGGAGGTGAAAAATGTGCTTTAATTGACCAACTCTGCACGGCGACTAAATTAAGACGCATTTCGACCCTCGGAAACTTTTTCCCCCCTCGCAACGAGGACTCGGTGACTCTCGTAGCATAAAGATTTATGATGCCAACATTTCCAATCGCCAGCCTGGCCCTTTTCTGAGCACATTTGATTGAGATGTCCTCGCGCTTGACTGCTTAGAAAGTAAAAAAAAGTGCGGGCTCTAAAAACTCGCAGTGGGATCCTTTTATCTGCCTCATTATCCGCCTTTTCTCCACTCTGTGTCCGCGCTTGTTAATTGTTCTAAAAGGTTTGTTGGTTAAAAAAAGAGGCAGGGATTATTTAGTTTTCATAAGTAGAGTAAACACATGCAGTGCACCCTCAGACTTAAGATGCTGCACTCGGATAACATCAAAGTATAAATTAGCCGGCGTTTACTGGCGAGGGGGGGGGGGAGGGGAAGGGAGAAAAAAAAAAAAAGTCTTTGAGATCATTTGCGGCAGCGGCGGCGCGAGATCTTTTACACGGTGACCATTACGGACATGAAGCTCCCCAGCGAGCGACGTTGACTCTAATTAAGTTTAATAAAGTTTACCACCATGTTCCTCAGCTTGCCGCTCGTTTCATCTTGATTTGCTAAAAGGTAATACCAGTAATGAGTGTCTTTTGCCGCCCCCCTCCACGGACCCCAGGCAGTGTTGGAGGAGGGACATATTTTGCTCACACAAACAGAATGTTTTATGCATGTTTTTAAATCAGACTGCTAACGATTTTCCCCGTCATTAATTATTTGGAAAATTTATTATAATTTTTTTTTTTTTTTTGCGTGTTGTAATTATAATCCATGCTTCAATGCTGCCATCAGGTTTTAGCCTAGCTCAAAGCGGAAATAAATGAAAACATAAATAATGCACTTATTTGAATGAATTCACATTCAAATTGAATTTATTTCTTAGAAAAATAGTTAAATCGTGATTTTTTTAAAAAATTTTTTTTTGCTGATATCGAAAAATTATTCCAACTGAAGATCCGCCATTGTGCAAGTACCTCTTGGCCAAAAAATGGATTTTCTCAGCATTGTGAAAAGTGGCTTTACAATTCCCCTCATTTGAAATCCAGCACTAGGCTATGAACTCCCCATTTCAGCCACCGGAGACTCTCCAAGAACAAGAAGCCCTCGAGCTCAAGTTTGACTCCAGGGCTATCCCCCAACAGCCCTCAAAACAAGATTATTTTTCCAACAATGGAAATGCCAGAGGTCCTTCCACTTTTTTTTTTCCCGGTGAATTCTTCAAGTGCTCTGCGCTCGCGAGCACAATGGCTGCGAAGGACGCAGCTGCGTTGCGCACCCTCGCGGATCGAAACCGGTCGACTTGACATCAAATGACGTGCAGGGTATTGCTCTGGGCTAAAGTTCTAGCATGCCACGAGAGATTTTTCTTTTCGAAAACACAAGACTACAAGTGTCGACCACATCGCCAAGTTGCGTTTGTTTGTTGCCATCAGTTTTGTTTCTGCAAAAATCGATTCTTCCAATTGTTATTGAACTTTTGAAGATATGTGGGCCAGTAGAGGTCCAGTACAACCCCTCAAGGTAAAAACTGCACGGATGCACCTTATCGGGATCAAATTTGTACTCCAATGCGACTCTTTAAACTTGTTCAGGGGCTCTTTCCAAACTGTCTACGTCAATAGTCCTTTTTTGGGAGCATGTTATATACGCTAATGTTGGGATTGTAAAAATCAAATCTTCCTCCTACCGAGGACCAATGCAAAGTACGGTTTTCATTACCATTAAGGTGAGGGAGGGGGTTGAGTCACGCGGAATTCCACAAAACCCGTAAGAATTTTGTGGTCGATCTTGGATGTCAACAATCATCAAACATCAAGAGATTTACTTTTGTGCTGGGGGTGTACCCTTTGTAGCTTCTATGAGATCCTTGGCTCGGTTTCCCCGTGTCTCGTGTGTTAGATCCATTAGCCGCGCAGCATGCTAATAAAGAATTCCTTGCTTTCAAAACTCCAGTTTTGAAGTCAAACCGGAGGCTCTCGGTCATCCATACCTGCAACTGGATCCTCTTTCCATCACGCAAACACGCTCAGCCTTAAACAAAATTGAATGTTTTGCATGTGATTTTTGGCCGGGGCATCAATATCGCCGGCATCTCGACATGCGCTCCGGAGAAACACGAGCCGGAGCAGGCGTCGTGCACTTACTGCATATTTCAGCTCGTTTGTCCCATTAACAGGCGGGACGCAGGAGGCAGCGCTGGTGCCTCATCGACTTGAGTTCATTTATGGAGGAAAATCCATAAAGGAGCGACACATATCCATCTGCTGCCTCACCCCCTCCCCTCAGGGAGAGTCATTTGTGTACTTATTTAAGCTGCGGTCAGCCATTAGGCCAGGCAGGCGTTTACTGGACTGTGAGGGCTAAAAAGCTAATTATTCCCTGTCCCTATACACTGGCTGTAACTTTTCCCCAGGTCATTTTCTTGACATTTGGCAAAAAAAAATCTTTGTTGTCTCGTTAGTTAATTGCCATTGTGATCGTCATTGTTTTCCCGCTCACACAAGTGACCTCCTTAACTCCGCGGAGTGGCTCACGCGTTTTGTTTTTTTTTCTCTGCAAATGAGGTTAACAGACGGTAGAATGGCACCGAGCTCGTTTCTGCCGCTCCGCTCGGCAGCAAAGGGGAGGGATGCGAGGTGTGTGTTCTTCAGGTACGCTGGTCTCGGCGGGGGCCTCGCGCGTATCCTCGCTAGACGTTCACTTGGTGTCCTAATAATAACTTGAAAGTGCAAAGTCTCCAGAACGGTGCGGCGTAATTAGCCTTTAGCAAGAATCAAGCTAATTGCAGAGCGGTAATTGGGCACGCTTTCCTAAGTCGGATTGTCTACCGTGTTGCTTGCGTGACGACCTCCTACCTCGGCGTTTCATCTCTTGTCACTTTGAATTGCGTGTGAATAAATAAAACACATTTTAATTAATTTCTTCGTGTCATCTTTTCTGCGGGGAGGTGAATGTGGAGCGCGGGATTTCCGAAGGGAACGAGGAGCTAATGTTGCTACATAAATGGAGGTCACAACGGGATGTTTGGAGAAAATTATGCGGTGTGGTGGAATTATTATTTATTTTATTTTTTTTAAATATCCTTTTGATGTCATTAATGTAGGGTCAGCTTGGAAGAGGAGCTGGACATGCTTCGTGTCCAGGCTGCTATGGATCGGGCCACGATGAAGGAGTTCCACCTGAGTCTCACTGAAGAACACCAAGGTGAATTGATTCTCTTTTTTATGCGGATGTTTTTCAGTTCTTTCAAAGAATTAGCAAACATGACAATCGATGTTCCTTCTCAATCTCAAGGCATCGCTTAATTCCTTGCAGCATGAAAATATTCCCGTGCGAAGAACTCTTAAAACATGACAGCACTTTTGACTCCCATCCGTGGCAATTTGCAAGCCGAATTAATGAGGCGACTCGTTGGAATTAATTGGACAACTCAATTAAGACTTGATCAGCCCTTCCGCTAATTGATCGGTAGATCAAACACTGCTCATCTTGTCAGCGTGAAACCGTTGCCGAGGTTAAAAAAAAAAAAGCGCATCGCTTTTAATTCCGTTTGCAGCCTTTTGTCAGTCGGTGACCACCGCAACCGCCGTGGCTTTAATTAAGCAGTTCAATAACAAATCTGTCCCGGATCACTTTAATTTTCCTCACCACCAATGATGGCGTCTGGCGGTCGAGGCGCTCGCGTTGCATTAAAAGGACGGCGCTAATTGAAATGGAGCGTCCTTTGCTATTGACACTCGAGGCGGGAAGTATTGAGCTTCTTGGAAAGGACATTCTAATTTTACATCTTCTCTGACAAATAATCACTCGATGGAGGTGTTGGGCATTTACTTTTGGTGTCATATGATTCATGACTATTACATTGGGTTTATTTTCTATATTAAGAGTGGATGATTGGTACCCATTACCGTTTTATTTTTCCCTTTTCTGTGCTGAGCTGCTGAAACGAGCCAATTTCCCCCTCATGGAATCAATAAAGTTCTTTCTAGCTAGCTAGCTAACTAGCTAGAAAGAACTTGTTACCTAGCGAGCTCGCTAAGTAGCTAGAAATAACTTGTTAGCTAGCTAGCTCGCCATCTACCTTGTTAGCTAGCTTGCTAGCTAGGTTGTTAGCTAGCTAGACAGCAAGGTATCTAAAAAATGATTTTCTAAAAAATAAAAAATAATGCAGCGATGATGAAACTACGCTTTTCGTCACGACCTCTTTTAACACGATAACTTTTGACACGTTTGGAGTCCAACCCTTTTTAAATTATTCATCTCATTATTTGCGGGCACCCTCATGAACAGTTTGACTGTAACCCGCACGTCAGGAGCCTTGAGGAGCTCACCTCAACCGTACCGGAAAATAAGTTGAGAGTGACTACAACGCTCACTCGCGAAACCTCTGTGACCTGATCAAAGAGCTTCGGGGTTGAGGCGTTCACGCAAGGATTAGCGCTAACGAAAGGCAACACATGAAAGGCAGCGGGCCTTTGTGCCATCGCCCGTGAACAGACATGGGAGGGGACACTAATGTATGCCGCCGTGCCAGGACCTCCTCCAACAGCGGGCGACTGGGGAGCCACCACGTCTTCTTATCAAGGAGGTGCCGAGGTGACAACTCCCAATCGGGTCGGAGCTGGATAATTTACTCCCAGCGCCCGTTACGTATACCCAACCTGTCCTGGCGGCTGCCGCTTCTGATTGGATGTGACATGCCAGGAAGACAAAAGAGACGGCTAATTCCAAGTAACAAAGTTCCCAGGACAAAAAGATGCAACACGAGGGAGCGGGCTCCCATTTCGCTTTGTCCTTCTTTTGTCTTTGAAATATCCGTGTCGGAACAAATTATTTTGGTCACTTTTTTTTTTTTTTTTTTAAACCAAAAAAGGATCCACTTCTTTCCTTATTTGCTCCGCTAAGAAACTGTCATCCAATTTTTGTTTGATCTGATCCATTTCAATTCATAATCCAATTCCTTGATAACGTCACAGATTACAAATGTCAATGCATTAAATACCCTTGAGAACAATTTGAAGAAAAAAAAATAGAATTCGATTTTTACTCTGTACCGTATGAAACCCGTACGTCAGTCTGTCCATCGGGGAAAGCTCTCGGACTACAAAGCCTGGCAGCCCGGGGCTGTACAGTGCTCACCAGAGATTGAACTACTCGCATTTGTTTACGATCCCTTGAGAGAGAGAAAAAGAGGCTGCATCTTATTTATTTTTTCCATCATTGTTTTTCCATTTCCTTAAGGACTATTAGAAAAACTGTTATTTAGGATGAAGACGACTAACCCGTCTGACAATTCACCCTTCTTTCGGTTTGACAGGCAGAAGGAAGAAAAAAAAATCCTTAAGAATCTGCGGATGAAGAAAATTAGGCCTATAGCGGCGCTAATTGATTTAATGCAGCCCCTTTTTTGTCGTCTTACTCACCAAGCCGCTCGGGTTTGACGAAGCGTGTCACAACAAGCACCTTTGTTCTCCCGTGCAGAACTGCTTCGCAAAGTGGAAGAAGAGCGCCGGGTCAAAAGCACTTCTCCGGAAAGGCCCTCGGTTTCTTGGAAGCGGTGGGAACAGTCGTTTGTGAAGGTACGACGCTATGCCGTCACTTAGTCTTCTTTGTCACCAGTAAAAAGAAAAAAAAAATTACAGATGGAGCCGTAACTGCAGCATAATGGCTCTGAGGAAATTAACCTCTGTCAAGTGCGGGGGGGTTTTTTTCAGTTTTTTTTTTCCCCCCGTCATAATTCAGTCCTTGACTCGTGTCTTCAAGTCAACTTAAAAAGTGTTTTTCTTTCACTTGGCAATGTCTTAGCTTCAATTAGTCAGTCATTAATCGTGTACCTTTCAAATGCTTCTGCTTTTGTGGCGTTGTCTCCTTGGCTCTGTTTTAATTCAAGTTGAAAGCTACCAAGCTTCACCCAACAGACCGAGCAAAACTCGATTGTAAAAAGGGATGAAAATGCCCCGAGGCACAATCCGAGCAGACAGCCACTGTTACAAAACAATGCTAATGCGAGCGCTAGCTAACGATCTGATTTACTAAAGATGCAAATGGATGCAAATGTCACTCACTCAAAATTATGGCTATTTAAGTTGTAAAAAAATAATTTCAATCAATAGATGCAGGTATATTTTCTGGAACACCAAAAATTGATTTTTGAAATGCCAGAAATAGATCAATTTATCTATTGATCAAGTCACTTTTGGAGCTTGGGTTTGGACATTTGATTTTTAGCACCATGACAATTAATGCTAATATCTCAGAAATGAAATCCAACCTGACTTTAATCTAATCTAAAAGGCCTTTGACCATTTCTCGTGAAATGCCCGATATGCAAAATTCCGCTGAGGCTCGGAATCTTTGATTACCCTAGATTGAGCAGCTGGAGCGGAGGATGATGTCCCTGGAGGGCGACACGGAGCTTCTAAGGGAAGAGAAACAGCAGCTCCTTGAGGCCAACGAAGACCTGATCCGCGACTGCCGCGGACTCCAAGCCTCGCTGGATCACCTGCGAACCCAGGAAGCCGTCCGCCTGCAGACCGTACAAGCCCAGAACCAGGCCCAGGTCTCGGCTCAGGAGGAACGACATCGCGGCGAGGTGGCGGCTCTCCGATCCCGACTGGCCGACTCTCGGAAAGAGTCCGGCGAGCTCCATCGGCGGCTCCTGAAGCTGAGGCAGGAGATTGGCATTCTCCGGGCGGCCAGGGACTTCAACAGGAAGAGCGCGGCGGGGCCGAGCGGGATCGCCGGCAACAAGGCTAAGCTGAAAACAATTCGGCTCCGGGGTTCATTACGCCAGCGCAGCCACCCGACCGTCGCCGCCAATCAAGCCATCAGCTGGCAAGGCCGTAGCCCGAGTCCCTCCAAGGACGAGTGGGAGGACATGAGCGTAGCGAGGTAATGATACACACGCACACGCTCGCCCATTCCAACCTCATTATTTTTAGGTGTTTCGAGTGGGCCGGCGGGCCGCCGAGCATCGAGGGGACACCGCGCATATGCAAAGCATAAGCAAATGGCTGATTGAATTTCAGCCTTCCGTCTAGTTGCTATTCAGGAGCCATTGAGGAATACAAGCAAGAATGATAGCGGGGGGGGGGCACTGTCAGATCCCCGTCAAGCGTCCTGGGACGGCTGGCTCGGAGCTTATTGACTGAAATTTGCATGCAGAATTAGAAGTCTGTGTATCGAAAGTTGAAGCGGTGCCAGAAAAAGCCCATGGATGAGGGGGCCGCCAAAGTCTTGATACCTTTCAGCGGTGCCATTTTCATGCGCTCGTAACGCCGCCCCGGAATTGACAGTTTGGCAGTTTGATTTAATATACTGGTCCTTTGCATATTCACTAACACCCCCTCAGCCCACCGGCAGCCACCCTTGACAGCTCTAAAGATCCCCCTGCAAGCACTAAAGCACCCAGCGCACATGCGGAGAACCTCGCCCCGCGCCTCGTTGTCTTGCTCATCTTGTCGTGTCAATTCGCAAACGTGTCTTTGCCACACACACACGCATACCGCTACTCTGCTCGCTTTAATTTAGTTGGATAAATTTTGAATGACCCTACTCGGCTCCGTACCAGATGTCTACAAGCTGTTTAACACCCTCTAAATTAAGACCCATCGACAGTAATTATTTCATGTATGTTTTATGCAAAAAAGCCACTGAGCCGTTTATTGAGTGATGCTCGGAATGATTTGATTTCAAACACTCGGAGCTATTGCTGATATTTAGTCCCCCCCCCCCCCTGAACTCTCCCTTTACGCTCAGCCCCGCCTCCTCGCCGGCTAATTCATCAGACCGTGATCCACGCCGGCCCACTCGAGGCAGTTTAGCGGGGACCGGGTGCGGCTAGGCCCCGGCTTTCCCTAATGCCCTCCGTGTGGTTAATAAGCAGCCGTCTAATAGACGCTTTACCTGCGAGGAAGGATCCGAGCGGATTTGCCGAGACGGCATCTAAAGCAAGATGTTGTCTTATTTAAGGCACCTGTCGACTCATTTGTCGGTGTTACTTTAAAGCCCCCCCCACCCCGCCCGCTTCTCATCTCGCCGGGGCCGCCTTCAATGCCGAATTTCCGCCTTGAGAAGTTCATCCTAAAACGTGACAAAGGTGTCGGGTCTGTTCAAAGATGCTGACACGTCTTTGTTTTCATCCTCTCTCAAGTTTTAAACAGCTGGAGGCAGTTGACTATTTCGGACCACATCAGCAGTTTTATTGTGGAGGGACGGGTCAGAATCAGCTTGATGTAGAATAGAGATGGGCACCAAAATTGCTTAGATTGCTTAAAATTCTATTAATAATAATGCAATAATATAATGAATAAAATGATATAAATAAATATAAAAAAATATAATAATATAACTAAAATAATATGAGTAAATAATACAATAATAAAATTGAATAAGTAAATACATAAACTAAAATAATATGAATAAATAATACAATAATAAAATTGAATAATATAAGTAAATACATAAATAATAATTAAATCAATAAAAATAGTGCAATTGCTTAAAGAAAAATGGCCGACAATGGTGAGGCTTGCTGGCAGCCCCGTCGCCGGTCGGGCTCAACTCCCTCCTGACCAGTTTTAACCCTAACTAGCCTCCGGCCTTGTCATGTTCCTGTTAGATCCCCTTACCGTGGTCTCACCCTCTGCTGCCTTTCCGCCGCACTCCACCTTAATAAACCCAGCGGCGTAAATGTCACTGGCTTCCACCTTCACGTCAAAGGTCACTGTCAATAAACGTGCGCGCGTGCGTGCGTCTCAGAGAGAGAGCCCTCACCGGCGCCGTCCATCAGACGCTTTGCTTCTGCTCGGCCGCGCCTCTCGCACCCGTCTGTCACACGTTGGCGGGCTAATGAAGGCCACAGCCGCTCTCATACATGTTGATGCATTCACCGTGGGCAACAGACGCCAGCCACACTTTTTCCACTTAATTTACACCCGCATTTACACTTCCTGCTTAGAAATTGGATGGGAGCATTGATTTTCTGTTAAAAGGTAGGAGGGGAGCTTGAAATGCACATATTTTGCTTGAAGTCAACTAAATCAACCATAAAAGGCAAATTGGATTTTTGGTCCAAGGGTGGTACACACACACACACACACACGCTCAGAGTCAACTCGGACTGTAATGAACTTCAACTTTCTTCTCAGCGACAGCGAGGAATACTCAGACAGCCTCAGCGGCGCGCCCTCGGGGACGAGGCCTCGCACACGGCACAAGAGGAAGGTGAGTCTACTCTTCCGTTTCGCGCTATGTCCCCCATTTAGCGCTTCAGCCAACCTGTCATACATAAATCAATTCAGCTGTCAGTTCCAGAGCTGTAAGATTTTCTCAATTAATGTTTGCCCAATTAACGCTGCTGTGTAATGCCGCTCTGGTGTATATATGATGAAGGGGTGCATGTTTTAAAAGTTTGGAAAAGGATGTGGTTCCTTGTAAACTAAATTTATGGAGATAGTGGTGTCATCTTAAACTAATTTTAGACAATATGAATTCAATATTTTATTTTGAAATTTACCAGAATTTGTGGTATGCCAACTCCGACTGGGTGAAATTACTGAAAATTATATTACCATCTAAAAATGATGACATCATAACAGCTGATAGACATAATTATTGATTTTTTTGTTTTATTATTCAAAATAAAGTCCTGGAGAAAAAAGGCAAGTCAAATAAGATTAAATGTTTTTTAAACAAAATGAGTAAGGACCAATCACGGCTCACCTGCTTTCTGGGATTGGTCATGTGACATTCGCAAGTTGAGCCCGAAGGCACTTGCAATGTCATTTTCAAAAAAGCACAAAATGGCCGCCCCCTGAGATGAGTAAAATTTTGTTGCCTAAGTCATAGTCCAGAAAAGCAATATTTTGGGCCAAGAGGTGAAGGGACATTGATGAGCTCAGACTTTTTTTTTTTATTATTTTCTTCCAGTTTTTGCTGCATCGGTCGCTCCATGTCAACGTTCTAAATTATTAAACCAACCACTTTCCGCGCTCCTTCCTTCGCAAAGGCTTCCCGTCTCTCCAGGCCATAAATCCCGGCTCGCTGCTCTCGTGTCCATCAAACATCTTCACGGGAGAACACGGTAGCCCCAAACCCCTGACAGAGACTTCTTGCCAAGGAGTGAACTCAAGAGGGGAACACTCCTTTACTTTGACAGCTAGCGAGAGCAATAGTGCTTGAGTGGAAATATTTGCTAGGTGGGTAATATTCTCACACCCTGTGTAATTTGTCATCTCAAACTTTGCGCCAGAGTTTAGCTTTGTAGCTAATTTGCATCTGCAGTCGCTCGGGAAGAACGAAGAAAAAAATGGCCAACTGAGGACACCTGTACTTGCTTTCCAGTCATGTAGAGCTGAATGGGGAGAGAGCGGAGTGGAATTTGTTCCACTGGTTACAAGTTCGCTAAGTGTACCCCCGCAGCTCCTCCCAGGCTGATTAGCGGCATGACTCGCATCACCTTCACGACGCGCTTTGCTCTTTTAACAGTTCATCTCCTGTCGCCTAAGCACGCCTTCGTGTGATCAAACGTGCCGCTGATGAAATCGTACCTGACCGTCACAGGAAGCAAACACAGAAGAGTAGGGGAGGGAGGGGGGGGGAGAGAGGAGGGTTCGGAGGAGCTTGCCTCTTTGATGTCACTACAAACGATCTTGCGCTCGGGAGATGTCACACATCCGCGCAAATGACTACGCTGAGACGTGTCATACCGGAGCAGCGCATCACGAGCGGGGGAGACAGTGATTGAACAAAGCGCAAGCTCCCGTCACGGCTAATACGACTGAGCGACGTCGGCTCCCGAAGTCGGGCGAACGCGCTCAGGTGAATTATTAAAGCAGCGGGGGTGATTTGTCTTGTCGTGTTAAAGCCAGAGCGGCCTGTGATCACCTTGTCGTTATGAGGCGCGTTGCGGGAAGCGCAACATGTCAACCGCTTGTGTTAGATTATGCGCTTGCTTTTCATCGCCGTCTCTTGACTGCTCTCGTGCTTTTAGTTCGACAGGTGGCAGACAAATGCGGGCCAGCTGGCGCCGCCGGCGGATTCCGGCGGGAAGCATCCAGGTAGAGAACGCTAGCGAACCGAAAATGCTAACGAGCAGACTCATCGATGACTCACGTGTCCACGTCTTCCTTTTAGGTAACGAGGGTTTTGAACGTGCCGAGAAGAGAAGAAAGTGGCTGCTGATAAAGACCCGTCACGGCGCCACGACCGCTTTGCAGCACCGCGTCGAATCCCTACAGCGGCACGTGGAGGTACTGCGGCGCGCCAGGAAGGACGCCGCGCGCTCAGCCCGAGAGCAGCGAAGCGCCAACAACAAGATGGCGGCGCAGATCAACTCCCTCGCCGAAAAGCTGGGCAGCAGCAAGCAGCTCACGCAGGTAACTCCAGCTTTAAAGGCTTTGCAAGTTTGTTCCTTTCGCTTATTGCACCTGTCATATTTTGGTTTGCTGCCGGGCAGCACGTAGAGTTGGATTGACAAGCAGCGGCGCTCCACCGCACCATCCGTGACTCTTCTTGTTTCGTCTTAATGAATGTTTTAACAGCAGACTGTCACTTCACTTTACTTTCTACAAACATGTCCACCATACCGACACAAGTTTGTATTTCTGGCCTGCTAGCGATGGCAAATGAAGCTTCAAGTTTGCTTCGTGAACCACTTGTTGTATTTTTGACTCCACTAGGTGGCAGTGTGCTTATGTAATAATCCATGCCACACTAATATTTGTGACTTTGAATGTTTGTGGCTTTAAAATGTATGTGGAAAAATTGATCTCCACAAAATCCAGCATTTTTTTGAAAAATGACATCATGCCATTTTGTTGCTCTTGGCCATCTTCCATAATATAACTCCTTTAAACCCAACACCTAATGATAGCATAGTCATCTTGTCAGAGCTAGCTTGTTCTCACTTGAGAAGACTCAGCCCGCGCCGCTAAAGCCAGACAGACACGGTCATTAATCTGACAGGCCGCACAAACGTCCATGGCGGATTCCAACATGGCACTTGCCGGCGGAGGAAACCACCTGATTAGGTGTCAGAAGGTCTGCGTGTGCTCTTACACTACGCCGGACTCAAGCACGGGTCGTCGTGCTGACCTTACAGTGATGCTACCTGGGATGTGGCCCCTGTGTGCTCCCGCCGAGGCGAGGCATCTGATTGCCGAGTCCAAGCTCACAAGTGAACTACACACACACACTGGGTGAGGTGTTGTTGCCTTGTTTACTTCCTCTTTACTCTTGCAGTATTAATGCCACTCCGCCACAAAAAGTTGCAGCCGACCGAGGTGGACCGAGCCGGGTCTCGTTGCCCTCCCCGGAAAGGGCAAGAGGTGACGGACTTCGGGTCCGTTCCAGCCGCTCGCGTGTAATTGGCTTAAGACGGGCTCCTGCAGTGGGAGGGAGTGACGTGTGAGAAGTACGATGACACTTTCAGGGGAACTTGTTTGTGTTTGGACTCGAAATATCAAACGGAAAATATCTATTACGAGAGACGTACCGAAAAGGTGTTGGAAAAAACTTTGACTCAAACTTTACAGCTATGATGAAATGGTCAATTTTTTCAAATGAGATTCACCTTGTAAAATTCCCTGGAATTATTTAAAGTGGAATAAGAAGCTTTAAAAAAAAAATAGGTGACAAAAGCAAGACCTTTTGATGAAACGCTTGTGTCATGCATAGCATTCAAATACAAGATCATTTCCTCGCTCGTACGGATTACTCTGATTTTTTTTTTACCTGCCTTATCTTTTTAAGCGTGGAGTGTCTTACCCTCCTCTTTCATGTTAAACGCTGGGATTATTGCGGGATTAAAAGGCGCACCCTGAGCCCGAAAAAAGAAAAAAAAAACTTAAAAATTGGTCTTTCTTTATTGCTCCGTCCTCAAAAGGAGCAACTTCAACGTCAAGTGTGTCTCGAAATATTTGACAGGCAGTCTCGGACATGTGGCTATTTCTGCAACCTGTCCTCCCTAATTTATCCCGCACTTGATTGACTGTCACTCGGAGCCACGTTAGTCACCGGAGGCGTCTTGTCTTTTCCGGCCTAATGGACGGAGCGCCGGTGTGTCATCACTCCACGTCACTGTCACGTCTCACCGAGGGGGGCTGAAAATGGCTCGGCCAAATCAAAGCCTGCGTTACAAGAAGTGTCATCGATGCCGCTCGGAATTCCCGCGGCGGCGCCGGCAGCTCTTTGTCACTTTTGAACTCGCCTCTCAAACACCCGAATTGATCATTTTCATCTTGAACATATTTGTTGGTCACCCCGCAGAAGCTGACGTCTGATTTGGTGGGTCTGGAGCAGCAGAAGAAGGTTGTGGAGATGGAGCTGGAGCAGTGGAGGCAAAGCACTTTCCCCCGTCGCACAGCTGAATGCTCCTGCCAGGCCTTGGAGGCGGAGGTCAAACAACTGCAAGCCAAAGTCAAGGTCAGTCCGCTCACTGGACGCTTCATTAGGTACACGTCTCCCGACTGAAGAAAAAAAAAGTCCACTCTGAGAAAGACGCTCACTTTAACAGACTCGTGAAATACAGAAACCGTTCCTAATATTTTGCTCCATTTGAAAAGTCCTCCAAGAAGCCGTACTAAATGAATAAAAAAAAATGAATATGCAGGTCGAGGGGTTCAATTTGATTTTCCGAGCGACCCCCTTTATCTGGTTCACTTTGAAAACCAGGCTTTCCTCTTAACCTCCTTTAGCACCTTTCCCCCCCCTCCCGCTGGAACTGTAATGAGGAGGCATGCTGCGGCTGACCTGTCATCAGCCGTGTCGTGCCCCCCCCCACACACACACACACACACACACACCCTCTGCAATCAAGCCCACCTCCCCCATATACAGCACACACACTCACAAGGTGTGCCCTTCTTCCCTCCCCCACCAGAGTACAAGTGCGGAGGTCACGAGGCAGGTGGCGGCTAACAAAGCCCTGCGAGGCCAAGCGCAGGAGAAGGAGGACAAAGTCCGCCAGCTGCAGGACAAGTTAGTTACCGCTTCCATGTTTGGTTCTTCTTCTTTTTTTTTGTTCTTCTCCTTTCTTCATCAGCTTCCCCCCTCTGCCTCTTTGTCTCGTACTCTCCGTCCTGGCTTCTCGCTTATCAGCCGCAGCGCTGATCTGCAGTGCTTGATTCCACCGTGTGGCAGCACGCAGACACACGCTTCTTCACTCTCCACGTTTTGTATGAAGACAAAAATCGCCACTCGTGGCTGGAAGCAGTATAAGGATTAATATTGTACTGTATATTAAAATTTTCTAACGAAAACGCCAATTTCTAACAAAAAATATAAAATAAATGATTAAATAAATACATAAATATATTGTTTTTGCTCATAATTTTATGATTTAAATACCTGCACAATAAATAGTTTAGCTAAATTGGATGAAATAAATCATCTCCATAATACACAAATATATTTGTGGTTATTGTTTATTAAATAAACTATCAAATCACGTTATTATGCATACGATAAATTCATACATACATTTAGTTTTAAATAAATATCTGTTTATGTCTAGTACTCTAAATAATATATTACAGCATCATTTTTCCGGTGTCATCTACTGGGCACATTTGTTGTCATCATTGGGAATTGGTTTATTTTTGTCTGGCATTGAAAATATCAAAACATGTTTATGTATTGATTAATACTGAATTTTTTCATCTATCACGTGATGCAAATATGCTGATATAAATTTACTTAACCAAGAAAAAGCATATGAATTAAAGGCCCCACAAGTAAAAAGTAAATAATTGCTATCGATAAAGAAATGGAAGTACTGATTATTAAAAAAAAAAAAATTAAGGCGTTCAATTCCGAGCATTATCAAATTGAAACGAGATCGTTTGTCGTCACTCACACCATTGCGCATGAACAGGCGGACTCGAGCGAGTCGGCGCATGCGCGCATGTCATGTAGCGCCGCCGTTGTTTATGTGGGTAGCCGACGCGGAGTGCTGATCAAAGCAGCGCACGGATCGATAGCGTGCCGCAGGAGGCGGCGTTTTGCCCCGTGACACTAAAAACCCACGCAGCCTCACTCGTTGCCTGCGGGCCGCCAGCCTTAATGAGTTAGATGGCGCGCGGACGCACACTCTCACTGCGCCACTTTTTTTAACGTCATACTACAAACACTTCACCAGTCGTGCGGTGAAAGTTCAGAGGTCAAGCGCACGCTGTCCTGGGAAAAGCCTGTGGACCTCTTTGGGTTGGAACAAATCCCATGAGGTGGCATTTCAGTGAGTGGCGAGCTTAACTCCATAGCTAATGTCTGTCAAATTCCAAACCGCCGCATCCTCTCCTGCCTTCTTTCTTTTTTGTCAGGCATGCTGTGTCGTCCGCTCGCCCGCCCTCAATAATGCATCCAGGGCATGTGTACAATCGCAGCGGGTGTGTCGTGTTTGGATGTGACCAAAGCGCCGGGCGGATCACAGCGTAGACAGAGCGAAACATCCCCCTGCGCTCCCGTTTCCACGACAGCCTCAGAAACCCAAAGCACGCACGTGCACGTTTGGAGCCCGCCGTTCCTTTTTCCTCCGTGTAGGGACCCCTCTTCTCAAAATGAAAGAGCACGTCTAGACGCCTCTGAAATATACATCTCGGCGTTGCGCGCAGGGACCCGAGCTGCTTCGACTTAAAGAAGAGAGTAGCACACATAAAAAAAAAAAGAATTTCAAAGTACACCGGCATGTCCTCAGTCAATATCCGGCACTATGCCGCTGCTTTATTTATGAAGGTGCGGCTTTCATCTTTTCACCCCGTTGTCTATCAGCCACATCAAGTGTCCGCCGTGTTCCGAGCCCCGGCTGGAAAAAAAAACGCGAACGAGCACACGCGCGTGGGCTCGCCGCTGTTATCATTACAATGCGCGCATGTTTGATGAACAATATTGCCGCAACAAGCGGCGGAACAAAGGGAACAAACGCGGCCAGTGATCAGAGCCGTAGTTTTGCCGCTCTGCCGTCTGCTAACACTCATAAATACAGATCACACACTGGAGACGTATATATATCTCCCTCATTCTTTTTCATCCCCTATTCTTTTTGGGCTGCACAAGAAGGGAACATCTAAAATAAATGTTGTCCATCTAATTGCCATTAGCGTCGGGGTAGAGCGAGCCTACCGGGGCTCTTATTGCCGCTCTTCATCTTTAAGTCAACACCAGACAGTCATCTGAAAGGTTCAATATGGGTTTTCTCATTAATGGCCCAATCCATAGGGGGGGGACCGGTGAGCACCCCCTTAAAGTCCTCAGGCCAGACTCCTCCACTCTTATTTAATTTAATGCCACTCCAATAGGACAAGCAGGCTCACATTTATTCAGCCGTCGTACCCTCGGGCGCTCCTCCACCCCGGGAGACGGGGACATTTACTTACACCAAAGCATTTGCTCAAGCGTTGTATCATGTGTTTAGTTGAAAAACACAAGTCACGCCCGGCGTAGGACGGAAGGTTACGAGGCGCTCCATCCCGCAAGCTGCCATAGTAAAAACTTGCCGATGTAGTGAGCCTGTTTGAAATTGAATTTGAAATTTAATCAGTATGAGGGATTGCGGTACATGAGCACCCTCTAGTGGTACGCCTAAGAATTACTCAAATGAAATCAAACGTGAAAATAGAACTAGTAGAGTTGAGATTGTGGTTATTTATATTAAAATCTGGCATGATTGCATTTAATCGCAAAAGCTGTTTTAGGGACATCTCGTGTGTGGATTGATGTAAACAAACAAGATGGACGCCAGTCTGTTTAACACAACATGAGCACCCTCTAGTGGTACGCCTAAGAATTACTCAAATGAAATCAAACGTGAAAATAGAACTAGTAGAGTTGAGATTGTGGTTATTTATATTAAAATCTGGCATGATTGCATTTAATCGCAAAAGCTGTTTTAGGGACATCTCGTGTGTGGATTGATGTAAACAAACAAGATGGACGCCAGTCTGTTTAACACAACAGTTGCAGAAGACACAAATTATTAAAAAAAAAAAAAAAAAAGACAGTATGACGTGTTTTTAAAGCTATTTCTGTTTGATGCAAGCAGTTTTAGTTGTATGTGAAGCTTCCCGAATGCTGAAAAACCAAACACGTCACAAAAGGCCGCTAATTGAAATGGAAAGCGACACGAGACACATTTTGTCAAAATGAAACAGCTGGCG
Source organism: Syngnathus scovelli (assembly GCF_024217435.2). Lineage (NCBI taxonomy): Eukaryota > Metazoa > Chordata > Actinopteri > Syngnathiformes > Syngnathidae > Syngnathus > Syngnathus scovelli. The sequence goes on along the minus strand of NC_090851.1, from coordinate 2,611,905 downwards.
CAGAACGAGCCACGCGCCGCGTCTGAAGTGGGGGAATTATTGTCAGCCCGCAAATATTTCCTGTCATCCATCTTAAGACCTCCCGCCGACACCTTCTTGTGTGCGACTGCCGCACTTCTGATCGTAATTTAAACATTTACGCTCATTGATTAGCGGTGTCACCGCTGATTCCAAACGCTGTTTGTCAACAAGCGGGGTGGCTCGCCGTCACACTTGCCGCTCCTCCGCAGCGCCTTTGATTTAATACGCGCCTGTTGGGATGCGTCTTCAAGTCAGCAACTCTTTGCCTATTCAATTGTCACCACGAGCCGTCGTCACGCTAGCGTGTTAGCGTTAGCATCACGTCGCTTGATAATCCAAAGAGATGAATTTGAAATTTACGCTCACGTGTGCGCAGAGCGAGCCACGCCGAACGAGACGTGACCATGAAGAGGCAGCTGGTGGACGACCTGAGGACGAGGCTCAAGTTTTTGCAGGAGATGGAGAAAAGTTATCGTGGCCAGGTGGAGGAGCTGGAGAAGAAGGTGCTCGAGATACGTCGCTAAAGCTAAAAAAAATCACACACAGTGATTGTAAAGGACAATTTTAATTTATTTATTTTTGTGCTGACAGGTCAAGTGTTTATCAGAAGAAGCTTCCAACAGAAAGGCCTTTGTCGAATCTCTCAAGCGGAGACTGAGCGTCGCAACCGCAGAGAAAACCCAGCATGAGGACTCCTGCGTCAAACTGAAGGTTGACCTGGAAAAAAAGGTTTGATAATGTAATTACGCAACTAATTCTGAGCTAACAAATAAAAGGTGGCCCGGTTTTTATAACGGTCCAATGAACTGGATTGCGTGGGGTGGAGGGTGTTGTCATGTTTTGCTAATCCAGGGCCTGGACGCTTTGCTATCATGAATGAAAAAATGAGTTCAGTTGATCCAGACCGTTTGCAGGAGAACTTCTGGCTGCCAATTGAAGCTCAACAGAATAGATGATCTAGCAGAATAACAATTCGAGGAAGGAAAAAATAGTCACGTCATTTTCTGTGATGAAGATCAGATCTAATTTTCTGACCCATGTATGCAGAAATCCAGATCATTCCAAAGGATTCACATATTTTGTCTCGCCACAGTGTATGTGATTGATCTTCTCTGGTCCAATTTTTTTTTTTTTAAATACATAGCTGACCATCATTGTGTGCATGCAGGAGCAGCGCATCCAAGCCCTGCAGGCTCGCGTGGGAGCCGGCGAGCAGGCCTTGGCCGTTCTGGAGCGAAGCACCGCCGAGCAAACGGAGCAGCTGACCCGGCAGCGCTCCCAAGCGTTGGACGAGCTTCAGAGGCAGCTCGGCCAGGCCTCCTCCCAGCTGGAGCAGCTCCGATCTTTCATCAAGGTGCTCCGCTTAAAGGCTCCGGCTTGATCAAAAGTCAGCGTCCAATCATCTTAACTCGTTTTAAATCACTGGCAAATTCTTTCACCCCCAAAAAAAAAAATGATTGATGTCATTATGCCTGTTTTGAAGAGATAAAGGCCATCGCAGGTAGATAAATGAGCGCTTTGAGGGAATTGGCACGGTTATTTTTACCGAGATGCGATCCATCACGCCGTGTGTTTACGTATCTGGCAAAAAAAGAAGCCAAAGCGATAAAAGATTGTCCTGCAGCTCCGCTCTGCTGACACCTGTCTGTCAAAGAAAGAAGACGCCGGCCAGAGATAGCTTGCTCGATTCCCGCGCATCCATAAATCACGCGCAGCGTTTGGTGGCGCTTTGCCACGGCCCTTCGGATTTTTATCTCCTCTCTTCTTTCCAAAGCGCTTACATTGCTTTCGCTACAATTGCCCTGTTTTATTTTATCTCCCTTTCTGCCAATAAGTTTGGTATTTCGCAAATGTTTTCCGACGAAAAAAAAAACTTTGTGTTTACGATCGGGCTGCCGTGCCAAAGAGGTCTGTGCTTAGTCTCAAGTTTTTCATGAACGTGGGCCAAATCCAGATTCAGTGCGCTTCGAAATGGGGCCGAGGTCATCCGTGACATGCCGATATTGCGATTTTTTTTTTTTTGCAGTTGGAAAAAAATTAATCAATTGATCACTTTACAAGTAGTTTTAGGATTGTCTGCACAAAAGTTCATTTTTTTTTTTCCCCTCACGATACCGCGAACATGCACGAGATCTATCGCGCATATGATTTGAACTCAAGCAACGACATATTGATATCCAGTCGATGGCTCCATTTTCCCATAACCTGAGGCGGGGTGAGGCCGTCTTGTTGTTGTTGTTGTGTCGAGGATTCACATTATTGTTTGTCCGCCGCCGGCTTGCTGTGATCCCCTATAAGAAGCGTCGAGCCGGGGCCGGGCCTTTGATTGGGCTGCCTGACGTCCGGAGGAGATTTACTCTTGTCGTGTATTGATCACGACCGGAGGGGCTTCTGCGTGCGTGTTTACGGGTCGTCTCGGTGTCTTTGTGAGCTTGTTGTTACTGAATGTCTATGCGCTTTTATTTTTTTAATTATTTCATGCAGAGCCTTTTGGCCCCCTGCGTACGCCTCCGGCTTTCAAAAGTGCTCAAAAGTCGCTCGCGTAGTGGCCAAGTGCACGATAACTTTCACGTTATTGTCCTTCTTAGGAGTCAAATGTGTTGAAATTCTTTCCTGGAATGCATTTTACAGCGGCAAATGATCATTTTCTCGCTCGGTTTGCTCTCGAGCGGCCCCCCCGTGCGTGCGGCAAGGTTCAGAAGGAGCCAGTTATCATTGAAGATGTCTTTTTAGCTGCTCGTTTCATCCCCATCGCTATGCCTTAATCCTCGCCTCGTCTAAATTGGCCCTCTGGCTACGGCAATTGTGCTGCTAGCCCGGTTAAGAGTTCTCAACTTAAGTACGCGCTACACACACGTGTCTAGTGTGTGTGCGTTGAGCCGTTCCTCCCGTAGATCGGAACGTCTGATGAATTCCCTTCCTAATCCCCTTTCCGGATTATTCCACAAGCAGGGTTTAGGTCAATTAAATGTAACCCTCGACTGGTGACAGTGAATATCTATTAGGCGGTAAATAAAAGACGGGGATGTGTGGCTGTTAGGTAATGAGCTGTGTATTCCTCCAGGGCAAACGGGAGCCTTTATCGCCAAAACCAGCTCGAGCGGCGGCGGACGTTTATCAGATCAAACGGACGACGGGTTATGAATTAGCCGCGTTGTGCTAGTGACGGAAGGTCGAGCGGGATTTCTTCTTGGATGCTTGTTTGGGGGTTTTGGTTTTTAGGCTAGCTGTCGCTGGCGTGGAAAATAGATTATGAACTGGTTTGCGTTTACATTGTCAAGTAGGATTGAGGAGTTAATCCGGTTTCAATTATTATTTGTGATGTAACATTCAATTTTTGTAATTTGGGGGGAAAAAAGTTTGTCTTTCAACATTTTTTATTTTTTTTTTTAAATATATAAAATACTTGTCTCAAATGTTCCCCGGGCCATACCTCCGGACAATGTTTGACCTTTCACCTTTCATGCTAGCAACTTGAAGATAGACCAGGCCAAAATTGTAATTTAAGAGACCACTTTTTTTTTCTTCAATCAGTATGCTCTTTGTTTCTAAACATTTCAATTCCATCCCAACTCTGCTTGATGTTTACATCCTTTTTTTTTTTTTTTTTTTTTATTCTCGCTCACAAACCAAACGTAACTTCACTACAGCTTTATTAACGTCACCGGTGTGCAACTACGAGAGCAATAGATGTTGCCGCGCTTCATCACCCGTCCCTCGCTCCGCTCCGAGAGCAAGTTGTACACTTCTTTTTGTTTATTTGTTTGCGCGCAATGAGAGCGGGAGCCATCCCTCGCTCCCGCCTCTTCTATTCCAAGGTCAGCTTTTCGGCAGGCTTGCAGGGGAATGATACGGAAGATTATTGCCTCGATCAATAAGCTGAAAATGAAGCAAAGGGGAGTTTGCTTTATTGACTTGCTCGTGTACAGTGGCAGTTTTAACATTTAATTGTCTCTCCGTATTTAGCGTACACGCTCCCGTTTAGCGCCCCGGCAGCCGGGCCATCCCGGGCCTCGGCTCGCCTCGCCTCGCTCGTCCGTCCGTCCACCCGGGCACCATTTTCACGCGGCCCCTCGCAAGCTTAATTATTAAGCGTGTTATGCTGCCCTGTTGTGCCGCGAGACCTTCAGAAAGCAAATAAATAAATGAATGGCTGTATCTTTCACGAGCACCCGCCCCTCCCCCACCCGCCTGTTCTGCCTCTGATGAATGATTCCCTGTCTGTGGAGATTTTAGCCAAAACTCGAGGTGCATTCCATATCAAAGGCTCGTTCCCGCAGCTTTTCAATCGACAAGGCAAGGCACCCTCGGGACGGCGTTCCTTCAAGGGAGCGCGCGGCGAAAACCGGAGAGAATCTGAGCACGCCAAACTCGATAGTCCTCCATAATGTACTAAGCCGCCGCTCTGGCGCATGCTTGATCAATTTCATTTATTCATCTGCCGGGGCACGGCCGTCGCTCGCTCTTCTTCTCCGTTTCGTCATGTTCTCTCTTCGCTCCTATTCCTCCCCGCAGGCCCTGGCCGGCGAAACGCTGCTCGACGTGCACGAGGTCAAACGGCAGCTGATGAAGAGGAGGAGGAGGCTGAGGCTGAGGCCGGCCGGCGCTGTTGCGGCCAAAGGCGGCCCATCAGCCAAATCCATGATCAAAGCCAAGTCCGTCGCCGCCTCCATCCTCAATATGTCCGAGAACGATCTGGCCGACATCATGGACTCGGAGCAGGTGAGGGACGACGGGGTCGGGCGTCCAAACTTTTTCTTCCAAGTATATAATCGCACAAGAGTGGTGCACATTTCCGTCCTGGACTTGGATAGTTGCTTGTTTGAACAGAAAGCACAAATGAAACCCAACTCTTCTTCTCGCCGCTATAGATCTCACAGGGTCGTCAATTAGCACATCCGTGTTGCAATCAACCTCAAGTCCCGTGAGACGTCGTCCTCGTCTCCTCCTAACGGGAGATGAGACTGCGCTCGCCCTGCCCTCACTCACTCACTCACACTTGAAACCAATTTCATTCCCTTGCAGCTCAGCTCCACCAAGGAGAAGTAAATGTCCCACTCATCACGACTGAAAGCTCCACGGGTCCAAATTCCTCTCATTTCCTCACCACTGCTTTCTTGACAGCTTCTCCAGTCTCCACATTGATGTGGTCACCAGTAGGGGATGGATTAGATGATTGCAGGAACTTTTCGCGTCGAAGCACTGCGTTTACGTTCTCGGTGAAAGGAGCAGATGCTCGTAATGTCCAGCTTGCTTCTTCTCCAAAAGCCATTTTGTTTGCTATTTCCGCCTCGTTGATCTTTTCCTGGAGCAGTTTGACTCAGGGAAAATTTTCGGTAATATTAATTGGTCTTCACACATCTAAGCTGGCCCGTTGGATGGAGATGGATGGCGCCATCAGATGCCATGAGTTTGATTTTGTCTTTGCGGGCCACATAAAATAATGTGGTGGACCGTATCCGTCCCCCGGGCCTTGACTTTGACACCCATGCTCAACAGTGAGTCCTATATCATCGTTCAGTCCACATAAAGTTTGTATGCGAACGTCGGGTCGGGCTTTCCAGGATTTGCGAGTGTTTGCTTAGCTAGGTAGGCACAGCCGCACGCTTTCTCCCCTGTTTGGCCTTGTCGCACTGAGACACTAGCGGTCTTGTCGCTTCATTTCAAACGGTACCACCTGGTCCGAAGCCAGGAGACCGAGTCGTGCGGCGAGCAGTCACTCTTCACTGAGTTCATTAGCCGCTACAAGGCTAGCCGCTCTTAGGGCTCGTTTGACACGAAAAGCATGTAAACATTCGCTGGCGTCCGCCGAGTCTCCGGGGAGAGTCGTCAAGGTCCGGACCTCGGAGCACTCGGACCCGTCTGTGTTTGGATAAATAGTGGCCCGTTCTCTCTGGAGAAATCAACGTTGGTTTTGGGCTTTGCTATTTCTGTCACTGATGGCAAATATTATCTCCGTCTTTCAGGGGACAGAGAGCCTTTCAGAAGATTCCAAAGATCAGGCATGGCTGGACAATGTCAACCACATCCTCCAGCAGAAGGTTGGTGCTATCAATTTATCTGCTGTTTCTTTAAATTGACTAGATATTGATATTTTTAACAATTTATTGATTAGAAATTTACACGCTTTGCCAGTTTAGATAAATTACTAAAAATTGTGCCTGTGCTTTGTTGGCAAATTTTTTTGCAATAACAAAAAAAAATCACATGAAATGTAATTTATATATAGAAAGCATCCTGCAATAGCATAAAAAACAAACATAATAATAATATAAAAAAATAATAATAATAATAAAAAAATGCAAATAGGTGAGTTTTTCTCAGAAAATAGCTGCTGATTACACAGAAAAAAAAAACATTTGTGACTAGTCAACAAAAAACATAATGCGGCCTGTCAACTTGTTTTCGCTTACATTTCCAGTCCCACACATAGCCAAGAAGTATGGTGGCCCTGAAGGGTCAAAAGGTCTCAATATTTGAGATCTGATGGCATCCCAGGTTGCAAAAGTTACCCACGCCTCACTCTGAGGACTCACAGCGCCACCTCTTGCCTGTGGCATGCATTTGACACTCGCACCTTTTCACCAAATAAAAAAATAAATAATCCTAACAAAACAAAATAATTGAACAATATCCTCGCACTTGTGTGGACATGGACCTGAGAGGCAGACTTGTATCTTCCCCAGTAAAAAAAAAGAAAGCAAGTCGGGCCACTCATCTGCGAGCGCTCTGCAGGAGCTTTTACTGGAGAGCTGTCAACGTCTGCTCGCTGTGATACGTGTGTGATTGAGTGTTGCTCTGCGTGTGTGTGTGTGCAGGCGCATGTGTGTGTGTGTATCTCGTCTGTGTTCTTGTCAGAGGCTGCCGCAGGCACTCATGCGTCGCCTCCGCACCACGACACACACCAGGCACCGTTCTCTTGTTCCCCAGATCTTCCTCTGACCTTTCCACCTTCCTCTCCCCCTCCCACACACACACACACACACACTTGACGCTCGACTTGAATCTGTGTTTTTCCCTTCTAGCTGGACAGCTTTCAGTCCCTGTTCTCTGTCTGTCTCTGCCATCCTGGCCTGTCCCACATTTCTCTCTCGCTCTCTTTCTCGCTCGTTCTCTCTCTGGCTCAGACCCCGAGGCAGCTTGTTAGTGGGGAACTAAATATTGATTTGGCGGGCCTGTCGATGCCGGGAGAATGAGCTAGTGTTCACTAGAGACCTCGGCACCGGCAGCCTGCTATCGACGTTTTCCGTGGGCAGAACAGGGGTGATGGGGGGGTGGGAGGGGCGGAGGAGGAAGAGAAGAGCCGAGTATGACAAGCCTGAGACTTGCCCCCGGGTCCCTATGGGGACCGCCGGGACCCTTGCAGTCAACCCCCCCCCCTCCTCATCGCTCTTTCCAGCAGACTTTTTCCATCTTCTTTCAAGTCCATCTTGTTCTTTTCTCTTTTTTTTAACTCATTTATTTATTTATTTGGAGAGTTTTCTGCCCTCATCTTGATCTGGCATGTTCCACTCATCTTGTTTTTGGCGAGGAGATTTTTTTGCAGTTCAACGGCACATTTGCCTTTTTGTGTTTTTTGGGAGTCACTACAGCAGTCAGAAATATTGAGCCAAGATTTATAACCGCCCCAATAATTCGTTTTTTTAATTTTTTTAGCAGATTAGACAGAAAAAAAAATATGATCACTCTTTGATAACCACATTATAATGATCAAAAGGGAGGGAAAATGCTCAAAATTAGCCTGATTAAGATATTTGTTCGTCCCTTACTCGTTGTTTTGTCCCCTGCCCAAGCAGAGCAAGCAGTGATAATAACCTGCTGGTGAAACACAAAAAAAAAAAAAAAAAAAAAAAGCATGTCTTCTTCTCCTCCCTGTCATTGCTTATGAAAAGCTCAGCGAGCAGAACATCTGTGAAGCCGACTGGCCCCGCCTGTCACCCTGCCCGTGACACTAATAGCACTCTGCCAGCACTCTGCCCTAATGGTGATATCATGCCACCGACGGGCAAAAGAAGAAGACACCGAGGAAGACCGAAATAGACGGATGAGGAGGAGAAGACGAGTGTCCTTAACTGGCTGGCTTGTCAGCGACACGAGATGAGGACTGCGTCCGTCCGTCCGTCGGCCGGCGCAGCCTCTTCTTGTCACTGACAGAGTCTAATAGAGCTGCCAGTGGGACAGCGCTTTATTATCTCAGTGGCCCTGTCAATAGCGGAGCCATCACTCACTCAGTGTGTGTGTGTGTGTGTGTGTGTGTGTGTGTGTGTGTGTCAGTGAGGGCCATTCCTCTCCATGCCTGTCATGTTCAGCCACATGTCAACATAACAAGAGCAGCAAACGGGCAACTAGACATGTGGCGTGTTGTCTTTGTGGGGAAAAAAAAAAAGAGTAGCATCACAGCCAAATCAAATTTCGTCTCCTTTTGTAAATTTGAATGTAGCGTGGCAGGAAATAGAAAATGGATTTTTTTCCAGAGATGAGATGGAATCCCTGAAAACCGCGGCCTTTTCTAAAACTGCCATCCACTTTGACACTTGACATTGAAAAGTTGAGTTTTCCCAAATCGCTCGCTTCCGACGGAATCAAAACCCGGGCCGGTCATCGGAGAGCCACCGCTAGCGGCTGCCGCAATCGAGGGACGGCGCTATCTAATAACCATGAGCAGGCCGGGGGGGGTGCTGTACGGCTCCACCGCAGCCCGCCATGAATAACGCCAGCGGTGAAGATGGAGTGTCCACGTGGGCCACGGGGTCCGGGCGCCGGCCCAGGGAAGCATTGATTTAATTGCCTTTGGTTTATTTGTGGAGTCCTAATTATTGAATAGAGGTAGATTTTAATGGGCCAAGTCTTTATGAAGACAGGGAAATGACTGGCTTCTGCTGCCGGCCAATAATGAAACGGAGAAATGCGTGCACCCAAACACACACACATGCTCGCTGGCGGTCCCTCCAGATCATTTTTCAGACTCATTTCACAACGCGCGCTCGGGCCTCCAGCCTCATGACAGTATATTAACATTTAAAAAGTCATTGGCTCTGTTGATTTCTTTATGAGAGGACAGTGGTTTACTGGCGCCGGGCGACGCCGAGGGCCCGCTAATATTTACTCGCCAATCACACCCGGGGGAGACCTCCCCGCATCGCTTCTTATCAGCCTCGGAACCATAACAAGCAGGTGAACATTAGCCCGGCCGTGTAGAGACAAGCCGGACCAATCTGGAAGGGGCCTGGCCGTAAAACGTCAAAGGCCTTTATGGATTGGCTACGGGGCTGACATAACTCCTTTCGGTTTATTGAACTTTGAGAGGACGAGGGAGGGGGGGCGCTATCGCTCACCGCTGCTAAATAATACACTTAATTTGTGCTGCCACAGACGCTTACATCATTATTCCTCTGCGCTAAACATATCAAAGAATGAAAGGAAACTTTTATTGTTATGATGCGCCGCGTCGTGTTCTGTGGCTCATTACGGGCTCGGTAATGACAAGGAACCAGCTCCGAGTCGAAGCGCCTCTCCCAAGGAAAGTGACTCTAATTAAGCTTCATTTCATTATTGGACTAATTAAATCTTTTTGGGGTGTGTTTGGATGCGTGCGGCGGGGACTGGAGCCCGTGGCTTTGTTACGGTAAATATGTCACAACACTGTGGCAGCGACTCTCCCGAGAGGACGTTTATTTTTTTTCTTCCGCCCCACCCTCAAACCCAGATGGAGTTATTTGGCTTGTTAAAGTGTCTTTTGATAGAAGTGTCTTTTTATGTGCCATTAAACGCTCTCTGTGAGTAGATAGCAAAAGGCAGCGTAGTAAACGATTGGAAATTGAAATAACGTTCCGTGTCTTCGTAAAACGCTCATGATATGGCGGATTTGCAAGCGATTGTTCTTTTGTGGAATTTTACCACGCACTTGTAAGAAACAAATCGGAGTTTATGGCCTCGCGCCTTCCGTGTTGGTGATTAACTTCAGCTGGCACTGACAAACAACTTGAAGCAAGCACGCTTGACCTCTTTGCAGAAATGGTGGCATCCCAAAAATTTATTCCAATAATAGTTAATTGTTCAGCTGTTCACTGAGCTGAACTTTCCAATGCGTTCGAGGTCTGGCGAGATTTTTCAAGTCAGACATTTTAACCAACTTTTTGTACCCGCTTTCCATATTTGCCGCCGTTTTACTCAACGGGTGCAAATCCTCTCGTTGATCCTTTCGCCGCTTCTTGCCACATTAACCCTCTCTCGTGCCAATGAGCCGTGCCAAAGTCGCCGGCGTGTTCCGGATTGCGAAATCCCACCCAGGGGTTACATCTCCTTTGTATGGCTCTCACCTTTGTAAATTTAAAACCCAACCGGTGGCGCAATCAGCTCATTTTCCACACCTAATGAGCGGAGCAACCTGAAACAAAGCTCCGGTGCTTCCCTGTGTTTAATCTGGCCCGTATTTAGGTCACATCCCTAACAAATGCACGTTGCACACCCAAAATGATGTTTCCAAACAAGGTATCAAGTGCAGGAGAGCTTTTTAATTACTCCACGTGTGGCCCCAAGTGTCCAATTCCCTTTCATATCAGTCTCCCGTGGCTCGGAGGGGAGAAAGGAGGGATCGGCTGGGCCGGGCGGCTGCAAGGGAAGGTAATTACCAAGGAGAGAATGGGCTCGGCTGCGCCCCGGCGCTTCTCTTACCTGCAAATGTGACATATTCATTATCGGGGATAATCAAATGCAAGATTTTTCGACGCCTTTGTGCTTGGACTTTTTTTTAATCTATTTATCACCCATGTTGTTGTTGTTGTTGTTATTATTCCCCCGTTTGATACATTTGATTTTCAAACAAAAGTGAGAAGATCAAAGATCAGCAGGAGTTGCTTTTTTTTTGTTGTTGTTTTTAAGCCCCTCCCCTTTCGCCTCACCTTGAATGGTGGCCTACATCGGAGTGTAGCCGGGACTATTTCTTTAAGTTCACGACCCCCCTTTTTTTTTTATAGCTCATTTTAGTCCGTTAAACTTACAATATATTTTTCTAAAAGTATCTTTTTTTTTTTTTTTTTACACCAAACCATTCCCCGCCTCGCTCCCTCCCTCCCTCCCTCCCCTGTTCTCATTTTACACATTCAGCAGCCTGCCACAGTCTCCCAAATTGAGCCCTTGAATATAATCGTGCTAAGCTGTTCCGAGGGAGAAGACAAAAAAGTCGAAATGATGGATCTGTAGCGGCGAAGAAAAGAAAGAAGTTGGCTGGTGTAACGCCAAAAGCAGACAATGGCCACTGGAGTGCCGCAAACTCCTCCACCCCGAGGTGCGCCTCGGGCTACGGAATAGCAATGTCATTTAATTGGCTCATGAAAACACCTTTTGCTTGCTGAGCCGCTGTCCTTGTCCTCACACACGCACACACACGCCGGCAGTGTTGTCAGTGTCACTGGCTTTCCATGTCAGTTCACTTCTAAAACATGTTCATGGAATCACAGCGAGACAAAAGGTCTGCTCTGCGGGGCCTGTTGAATAGTAATGGCCGTGAGTTATCGTGGCTTAATGCTGCTGTAGCAATTTGCCTGTTGCCAAAGGGGACAGGGCCAAGCTCGTCGGGCCTGCTTAGCGCCCCCTTTTTTTTTTTTTTTTTTTTGACACACCAGCACCATCTCTCGCGCTACGCCGAAGGGGACAGGGGGCGGCCCGGCTAAATCAAGTGTAGCATAACATTAGCGGCCGAGCGCTAACACCTTTGCCTTGAGCGGCCCAGGGGATGCAGGAGAGCAGGTGCGGACCCCTGCGCACCTCCAAACTAGACTTCGGGGTATCGAGTGTGCAAACCATTCGAGAGAGAGAGATGTTTTTGAATAAATTAGCACTGTATGCAAAGAAAGGTATACATTAGATGTTTATCAGTGTTTTTTTTTTTTTTGTCCTTCCCCCCCCAAAAACAACAATATATTCTTTTCCCTACTCGTTTTCCCAATGCATTTTAATTGGCGTGAACTCGAGATAGATTTTTACTATTCTTTGCATGTGTCCCACCCCCACAAGCCCTCATGAAATTTGATTTCTTAGGATATTACAAAATGTTCAAATTATTGCCTGGGCATAAAATAGATACTTTATGATGGCCGGCAATTTACTATTTTATTTTATTTTCCCTCCCATTATTTTTGTACAAAATGACCAAATCTGAGTGTCCCAGAATGGATTTTATTATACTTTGGAATTTTCCCTCCTCTTCACCTTGCAGTCCCGGCAAGGCCTTGGCGTGTCACGGCCGCCTCGTCTTGTTTGTGTCTTGTTAGTGCAATTAGCTGATGAGGAAACAGCGCACCCTTGTGTGGGTGTGTCTTTGCGGCACCTCCAGAGCGAAGCCCTCCCCCCCGGGGGGATCGGGGGGGTTGGCTGCAAAGGGGTCGATGTCTCAGCAGTTCCTTTGGGCGCTGGCGGATCTCAGAGGAGCCGTGCTGTGTTTGATGTTACACTGCCCGGCCTTGTGTTGCCATCTCCTACTACCTTTTAATGAAGGCAAGCGAGGCCGGGAAGATTCTTTGGGTGATTTTTCTCAGCGCCGATTGATCTGAAGGTGGTTTTGAAGCTCCCCTCAGCAAGCAAGTGTCTTGAACTTTAGGACATCGCTTGTTGTCATCGTAGGCTTAATTTCAATGCAGAAGACGTTTTGGACTTGCACTAACCCAGTGATGACATTTTAACTGATAAGAGGTACTCACGTTTTTTTTCTTTTTCTCTCTCACCCCTTCTTCTGCCGTCACCCTGACACTTCCCCGTGCCCCCCCCTCGCAGATCCCTTCTGCCGTCCAGCTAATGGAGGCTTTGCGTGTGAAGATGAAGGAGAGGAAAATGCTGACAGAAGAGCTGGCCGCGCTGGCGGCAGCAGCCGCAGTCAGCGAAAAAGCCTGACTCTCCGGGCTGAGGCTGGGAAAACTGTCATCCTCTTCTTTTTCGACCTCCCCTCCACCCTCAACCCCCGCCCGCCCGCCCGCCTCGGTGGGAACTCGACCGGGCTGAGCCTCAGACCCGCAGCGGGCCGAGCTTTTTGTAATGAGCCCCTCAACATCTGTGTTCCAGAAGCGCCTTTTCGCCCCAAACTCCTCAAGAAGGAGCAGCCGTGATGAGGCAAATGCTGATTTTTTAAAATCTTTTCTTTTTTTTTATAATTGGCACTTTAAGGACTTTGACCCGACAAATGCCAAATCGACACTTTGAAGAAAAGTAAAATGGTCGTGGGGGGATTTAAGTCATTTTGTTGACCAAGAATTATCTCCTTAAATAATGGATTTTTTTTAATTGTTTGTATTTAAAAAAAAAAAAAGGAAATCTGTTGTCTTCTATTTGTGAAAATCTGTGAGTGAGCAATTTGGTGGACCTAATTTACATAATTAGCTCCCCTTCCAAATTTCTCAGCCCATGACTTTTTCCAGCTAGGCCGGGTGACTATCCAGTGCCACTTTCAAGTTGCTCTGCTTATGATTGACAGCCACCTGGTGGGCGGCGGCCCCTCCCTGTCGACATCACAAACAAGTAAGGCGGCGCCCACCGGAGATCTTCCATCCTTGACACCTTTTCCGTCTCTTCTTCATGTTTAAGGTGCATCGCGGCTCTCCGCTGTCCTTGAGCCGGCCGACGTCCTCCACCGGAGACCACACACGCACTTCTCTTTTCAAATCACCTCCTCTCCTTTTCATTTGCCTCTCTCCCTCTCTCTTCATGTTATGTATAATTAACCGTGCAAAGAATCCTCCGTTGAAGAATTAAAAAAAAAAAAATCCACTTTTTAATCCCCTCACCGCTGCCGCTGCCACCACCCTCCTCCCTTCTCTAGCATATGCTAATGATGTCGTTTTCCTTTATCTTTTTATAATAAAGGATTAGGCCAGGACTGTCTCGGGCTGCATCTCGGGGACCAATTTAGCCAAGATCCAGGAGAGACGAGCCCTGGTGGTTAATTACCATTCATTAACATAGTTTGCATCTCCTCCACTCCAATACCCACGAGCCAGCTATTGTCAATATTTGTCCCATATAAATTTCTTTTTTTTTTTTTTTTGGTGTGTATCCCCCCTTCCCTCCAATTTCCCCGCCTCCCTTCCTTTTGTCGCTGTCCTCCAGCGTCGCTAATGACAAACATTAATAACTCGCAGCGACGGGGCGGCCCGCTGGGTTTGGAGAGTGCCACGCAAATTAGTGCCCCTTCCTTTTGCGCAGTCAACATGTTTGTGCTATTCTATTTCAGTGACATATTCAAATACCCCCCCTCCACCTCAGCCCCTTTAGCTGCGACCCCCTCGGGTTTAATTAACCTGGCCTTGCCTCTCATGCTCCCGCGGTAAAGACGTTAAATCCATCTTGAACACACACACACGAATGTCCCACTCCAGACGTCTTTTTTTTTTTTTTTGTCAGTGTCGGAATGGTGTGCCATTCCTTTTCTTCCCCACGTTTCATTCTCCTCGTCTTCCACTTGTCTTTCCTTGTTCTGCTCTCATTAAGAGCGAGGCGTCCGCTGGGAGCGACTTTGATCGCTTCTTCCAAATGCAGACTCTCTTGCCTGTTTATTCATTCCAGCACAGTCAACTCTGTGTCATTTCCCCTCCTCTTATTCCCATGTCTCTTTTTTTTTTTAACTTCCAACTTTCTAAGGTCTCTCTCTGCAGGAGATCATCAAGGTCAAGTCCCCCTTGAAATATCTTTAATTTGCCCCAGACCCCCCCAAAAAATAACATCAAAAAGTGTAGCGTTAAAAAAAAAAATCCTTGTGCCGTCACATCGACACACGAGGCTTGTGTTAGTCTCCGAGCAAAGTTGCTCGTCTCGAAGGTGATGTCGAGGACGGCAACTGTAAGAGGAGGTGGATTAGCGTGCGGGTCAAGCGCTCCTTCGCTCGCATTTTTTCCCATCCTCCCCGGGAGCTCAGACTGAGGCTTTAGAGAGACGGCCACCATGGGGCCAGGCTTAGCTGGCCGTCCACGGGGAGCTGCCATAAAAGGACGGCCTGGACACAAGAAATAAGATGGCGGCACACTATCCAATCGAGATGCTGTAAATGTGAAAGAAAGCAAACAGGAAGTTTTTCAGAACATCTAAATTTCTAATATCCTCTGTAATCTGGATTTAAGTAACGCAGACATGCTTAAAGGGTGACGGGAAGGTGAAAAAAGTGGATATTATGAAGAAGGCGAGATGATAAGACTTCCTTCCTGTGCGTTCCCTTGTGGTGCTAGCATGGAGGTTACAATGCAAAAGGAGTAAACACGCTGCATTATACATGTGTCAAAAACGCGTTTGGCTGCTTGTCCCGGCCGGCTTCGCTTGTTATCTGCAAAGCGGGTGCCAAACGTCTGCGGCGGCCCATATCAAAGTGGGACGTTGGCAGCGGAGACAAGTGTGTCAGCGAAGCAGTCACCAGAGAGGCTCCTCTACAAACGACTAATTGTGAAACCGGAACGTTCTCCTTGTTTGATGGAGGGGGGGCAACCTAATATTGTACCTCAAAAACAGATGGCAACGACATAATTCAAAAGAATTAAAAGCATTTTTGTCACATCGCATGCCCTTTGTGCTGCTCGTTCTGGTGTGCCTGTCTTCCACCACCTGGTGGCAGTATGACACAGATTTGTTTATTTTGGCATTATTACAAAAGCGAAGTCTAGCCAATCGTGTCTGCATGCCGCAGCCAAACATATTTCATGCCAATTGCAATTCTCTGAGACGTCTCAACTCTCGTCTAGTCTTATCAATACGGCACTAATATTAGCCCTACAAAGTTGAACTTGGTGACAACCTTTTAGTTTTTCTGGCATCCTCCAGCTTGGTGAATTTTCTCCAAGTTCATGCCATCTGAAGACTCTGAAGTGTGTGGAGCATTGTAACACCCCCGAAAGAGTAGCCCACCTCTAGTGATCTCACTACTCAAATCAAGCAAGTCACACACCCTTGCTTATTTATTTTTTTCTTATTCTTGTTCTCGCTCTGCTCTCTCTTCCAGTGGCCGACAACAAAGACGTGTTTGTATGCATAATGTGAACGCCTGGTAGACAGCGCTGCACTGCAGGCCCCCAAGCCCACCTCGCCGTCACCCCTGAGCACAGGTGGAGCAGGCCAGCATCACTGGGACCAATTAGAGCAGAATGCAGGTACATTAGCATCTTTGAACGGGCGGCCATGTTGTAGTCGGGACTGTGCTTTAAAAATACAAGCAGTGCTGGATATATACTCAAGCATATTGCGACCATTCGGTTTGATTCAGTAGTTTTCTAATTTGATGCGCTATTTTATGGATATCTCCCCAGACAATTCAATACAATTATGGTTTTATATTATGTGATCAAGACGCTTTATCATTATCTTCGGCCATTGATTCCTTTACTGCTTTGTAGTGAGTCATTAAGGATTTGAAAGTTAGCTAATGATTGAGACAGTCTATTTTATTAACACTTTCTAGCCTCCTTCCTTTCTCTTTTGGCCTCAGGCCCCGTCTTCCCTGTTTGCTTAATTCAATGCAATCTCACGTTGAAGCACTTATTTGTGCTTCATTGGTTTTGTATAATTGCATCATTCTTGCTGTGCTGTTTTTTCAGCACTAGATGGCAGCAAATCACTTGGTGGAGTGAAACATTGCTGTTTTTATGTCACTGCCTTCTGAGTATTACTATCTAGTCCAAATCATCACGATTCTAACAATTTTCAAACTAAATAGTAAGTGTCCATGTAGTTGAACACTAAAATATTAAATTTCCAGCTGGGAAGAAGCTACCATTCACGAGCGTCTTTTATTTATTTTTTATTGCACCGTCTCTCATTTTCCACAAGATGGCGCTGCTTGCACACTAGACGTGGCTGCCTCGTTCAAAACCAGCACACGAGTGCAAATGCTCTGTATTCAGTCAGGACACACAGACTGCGCAAACGTTGCTGTATAAATAATTCAATATATTGTCAAAAGTCACACGACTGAGAATTAAATGCATATGTACAAATTCATGTTTTTTTTTTTTTAATTGGTATCAGTCGGCGACAGAGGCACACCGGAAGTCGTCCCCCCGCCCTTCTCTCTCTTCAACCCCATTTAACTCACGTCACGTGACTCGTAGTATGTATGTGTTAATCGGGGATTTAAAAGCAGGAGATTAGCTGTTCAAACCACCATCTTCATCTAATTATCCTACCATTAAGAATCAACTAATTAGTGTGATCACTACATATACCAAGAAATTATGCAAACGCTTTTTTAGGTTTGGCTCAATAACTGTTTAAAATGAGACACGTCTCTGCCTACTGATTCTTTGCAGGAGTCCTGTTAGGAGGGGGCGGAGTTACTGTCACGACGTCACCAAGCCAGCGCCTGGTCACCTGCTCCATTTGTGTCCAATCGGCTTTCCGAGGAGAGCCCAGAGAGACCCCAGCAAAGTGAAGACGTAGCAAGGATAGCGTGCGGCAGCCACGACGTTCTCCAAGCCCGCCGTGCATAATAATCCGTATTAATAATTCCATCCATTCTTTGAATCCTGAGCCGTCTCTGCAGTCTGCAAGCATGTCTGTAGCGGGCCTCAAGAAGCAATTCCACAAAGCCACTCAGGTAAGTGAGAACGTCTTGCAGAATGTCATGTTTTTTGGTCATTCGTGTTATTTTCAATTGTATTGGGTGGAGGCTCTGCTGGTTGCTGCAGCAGCTCACCTCACCTTTGATTGAATCGGAATTCCAGTCTTTGCACCGCATAACAGTCTTCCATCCTACCCTTCAGATGACATTCTGCGTCACGTGACGTGGGCTTGGCGGGTAATAGCAGCCGAAGGAATGCATTTTTTATTAGCATTATTATTAATTTGCTGCACGTGCGTGCACACTCCACGATGGGGGGTGTTATGCAATCGTTAAGTGCGACCGGCCGGAAATCCTCTCCTCTCAATTGCAGCACGCCATGACCTGAGCGCCCTCTAAGCATTAACAGGCGGACACTTCATTAGGTACACCCCCCATATTTATACAGTTGCCCCCCCAAAAAGAAAAGTAGCATTGTATTAAAATAAAACATTGTTGGATAAAGGGGAACTAGGCGTGTCTCACCTACATAGAAATAACAAATAACTTCAGGAAAGTAAATAATGAAACTGTTTTTATAACATTCTGTCCCCCCTTAATTCAACTGGCCTGCTTCTGGTGTGTGCACCTTGGCCACTAGGGGCAGGATACGACGGACAGGTAGACTATATGAAGAAAACTCTGGCAACCATGTTGCTATATAATTAGTCGTTTGTAGTCAAGGATAAAAGTGTGAGTATGATTATAGCATGTGTTGCTGCACCTTTTGTGTTCATTTACCCGGTTCTTGCTTGTCGATGCTAGTTTTGTTAGCGTAGCTATGGTGTTTTGGTTTGTGTCTTAGCATTGAGCTAGTGGATCGTAAAACAAAGTTAATGTGGTTTGGTTAGATACACAATGTGTATTTTGTTTAAGTTTGATGTTGGCAACAAACTGCATGAAGCAAGCACACTGGGGTACTATTTAGAAAAATTGATCAGAATCTATCCAACTGCTTCTTGTTATTAAATTCGCTGCCAACATCTAGCAATCATAACTCATAAAATAACAAGGTATATGAGAAAAAGTGTCAGAGTCACACATATTGAGTTTTTTAAATGTTTAAAAAAAACAAACATTTGAATTCACTGCAAGGGAAATCGTCTCTCGTCTGTCCTGACCGAAGGTTATCGAGTATCTCATATGTGTCTTGACAGTCCGGGTCATCCACGCTATCATAAAATATCAGTAAAATCGTTGTCAGCTGCGAGCACTGAGTTAGCGTGCCGGTGACAGCACATTCAAAAAAGGCCTCCGATAGTCTTGTGCAGGTCACCAGTAGCCCGGCTGAGTCATGGACGGCGCCCGCCCGCCCGCCTTCCCTTCACTCACCATCGGAATGCGTCACCACGCTCGTTCGATTCCACATCGTTATACAACCGCTTTCTTGTGACGACATCATGACGTGTCAGACTTTTGGAATTTGGAACATTTGTTGTCGAGAGAATTTAGAGGGTTACTTGAATTTATTTATATTTTGATAACTATGCAAAATTGTAAGTTTGCTTTGGAATTCAGTCGGATCACATTGTTGTTACAAGATTTGTATGAGGTCAAAGCTTGGTTTTCTCAATTAACATCTTGTTGGCGCCCTAGTCTGCTTGTGAGTTGTTTATGTTGTTGTTTATGCGCCAGCGAGATGCTTGAAGAGGTGACGTGAAGCAAATAACACTTAAAACATCATTAGCAGAAGCGTTAAATAGAAAAGAGAGAGAAAAGCTGCTCCTGTCCGGGAGTTTGTTAATCATTAGCTCATTTTGCCGCACTGGACCAAGATCAAGTTGTTAGAGTGCCATTGTTTTATTGTCGCCTGTTGGCTGCATTTCTCAAGGACTCGTGTGTGTGTGTGTGTGTGTGTGTGTGTGTGTGTGTGTGTGTGTGTGTGTGTAAGGCTATAATTCTACGAAGCACTGTGTTTCGGCTTTTTACTTTCTTACTCCCTGTCACACATTTGCCATATGAAATCTTTATTCAATAATTCTACAGAAAATGTAATTTTGGAGGAAGGAGGAATTAGATTTAAATGTTAACAGGTGTTCTCCGCAGGTCCCCTCTAAATGTGATTGGTGAATTCTGTCAACACAGCCCCATTACTACTTTTTTAGGGTGTGCACACTTCTGCAAATACATCAACTTGATTGATTTTGCTTCCCTTTTCTAATTTATTCCTCAATTGAGTTGTACAGTTTATAGGTCAAATCAATGATGGAGAAAACTAGCTAGCTATCCATCCATATATCAAACGAGCCATCTTGCTAGCTAGCTGGTCAGGCTAGCTAGCAAGCTGTCATCTACCCATAGATTTGTCCAACTAACCCCATTTAGACAAAAGACCCCCACCAACTCTCTGCTCCCCTGCCATGACCCAGACATAATCAGACTACACACACACACATAGCCGACACACACACACACACACACGAATGTGATAATCAAGAGATAAAACATTGATCAGATGCATATCTGCACTAATGGCACATTACTCCATTGCCAGTGAATGTCATTTGACTTCAGTCATTTAGGTCCTGCTAATCGTGATAATTGATTAATAGCAACGCTTCATTTATGTCAGCTAATCAAATGTAAAGGCCCCAAAGAAGCCAGGCTGCTTTATCCGACTAATGTAAAAGGCATTGATTCTCGTTCAAGTTATTTGGCACTTCCACTTGAAATCAAACTAATGAAAGCCACACAGAAACTGGCTTACGCCGAGCCGGGAACAGATGGCCGGTCCCAGAAATGCTGCAGTGACCTTAGCGCTGCGCGTCTGCTCGTCGCTAACTAGCTTGGTAGCTTTACGTCAAGTCACGCTAAAGGTCTTAAGCGAGGCGCACGTTCACCTCCACCTCCCCGTTTATTTTTGCGATCACGTCGGTGTCACGACGTCTCTCTCGGGGGACTCAAGGACGCCGCGGCCATTTTGCAAAAGGAGTGCGAAGGGAGAGAAAACTGCAGTCAAGCTAATGAATTTAACACAAGTAGAAGCGAAGAAAAGTGTGTGTGAAAGATTTTGCCATGCACCCCAACTTTGCCTCGGAGCAGACGTTCCTCTCTTAGAACGCCTCAGTTCCCTCTGATGTTTTTTTTTTTTTGCATGGAGCTGCAGTTTTTCCTCATCTGATTCTTGTGTGTGTGTATGTGTGTGTGCAAGCAGCATACATACAAGCTCATTGTCATTGCATGTGTGTGTGTGTGTCCAAAGTTGTTGTGAATGATGGCATTGCTCGCAGCCTTCCGTTCATCCATTAAGAGTGATTGTTTGGCAGGATGTGTGTGTAAGTGCAGGAATAGTAAGACAGGTATGGGTAAGGGGGGGGGGGGGGGGAGTCCTCGAGGGGGAGCAGATTGCGAGTGGGTGAGTCATGCCGCCTGGATGCTCGGCGAGGAGCACGGCAGTACAACGGAAAGTCCATCCGGCTGGGAGATAACAGATGGGGGAGGATTGTGGGGGAGCGGCGCAGGGGGGCGTTTCCCGAGGATGGGGGGGGGTCCAGAGAAGCCAGCGAGTTAAATCCTACTGTGATACTGAAGCTTCACGTTATACGTCAGACGTGAAACCGATTAATCGGCTTGGCGTTTATATCATCCGATATTTGGCCCTTTTCAGGTTATTGTCTAAACGTCACGCAAAGAGCGAATGCTAATTGCTAACATAATGATGAACCCGTGGTGACACTTTCTTGTACGATCTTCATCCAAAGTGCTTTTATTGTGGTCATGTCATGGAAATGATCAAGTTAATCGTGTCTGCAGTTCTCACATGTCAGAGGACAAAGCCTCGTCACGCTAATGCTCTCTCGCTCACACCCAGCTTGATAACGAGATGGCTTTCGGTTCATCTCCAGCACTTCCACCTCTTTTCTTGCTTCTCTTCTGTGAAGTCTTCATTTGACCGAAATTGTTTTTGGGGACTTTTTTTTTTCCTGCATCGCACTCAGGCTTTTGATTTAAAGTCTTGTTTACACACAGCGCTACTGTTTCTGCTAACCGATCAATACTGCAGCACTTCCAGGCGCCGGTCTTCTGAGTACAGTCGTGCTGCTCTACTTGAAGGACGAAAAACATGAGGTGGACTCAATATAGACTTGCCTAACCTTTTTGAAAGTGTCCTTCTCAGAACTGGAAACTGTGAACAATTCTGATAAGGGAACCACCATGAAGGCTTCAAAACAAAATGACGGACTTCCTCTTTGTTCTCTGGTCTAGACTCATGAGACTACTGAATTTTTAAATGCCTACCAATGTTCTTGTTGCTAAGCAAAACAGTCTTCAGAAGGGGAATATTCAAAAATGATTCATAATTTTTTCAGACAAGTCTGTTTTCAAAGCAAAATGGCCGACTTTGTGTTTCCTGTGTGTGAGACTTCCTTAACTTTTGCGTCGAAATGATTCCAAAAGTGCAAGGTTGTTCCCTGGCGCATTATTCGTTCCCGGGAGGTTAACAGCAGACGGACGCTGTCCGTCACCGACCTATTTTTAGCCGGTCGCAACGGGAGCGCCGGTGCGCACGCTTCATCGCTTCATTTTTGAAGTCGAAATGAAATGAGGCGTTTTTTTTCGCAGAGTGACGCTGAAGCGAAGATGCGCCTTTCTCTGCCGTCCTCCCTCCCGTCTCTCAGCATCAGTATGCGGGCCACGGCTGATGTTTTATTCAGTGCGTGGAACATTCCGGGGCATCCATTTCTGCAGAGAGGAGTGAATTGATGCTTGAGGCACCGAGAGGGAAATTCTTGGCTTCCACTTTGTTTCGATCATTAACAGAAATGGAAAGACGGTGGTACTTTATTCAAACTCTTCATCTAACAACAACATAGAATGTAAAAAATGTTTTTGTCGATGGATGACCTCAGAGAGCTTCTGAGGTTTCATTGCGTCATTAAGGACCCTGAGAATGGTCATCAACCCCCTTGAGGTCAGCGGCGCCATTGTTACTTAATTAAATGACGCCGGCTTGACACTTTTTTCAATCCTCATTCCGTCTTGTTGATAGGCTGAGTTCATTCACTGAAGGTCACGATTTTATAGGAGCATATGTCACGACGTACGTGCGCTTTACAGCCTCGGAGACCTTGCAGGTCATATTGGCATGGTTGAACTTTAACAGTCGGTCAAGTAGAGGTCAGGAACTTAAGCTTGCCATGTGGCTTGGTGTAGTTTTCTACTGACTGACTGCCAGCTAGTGGAAGAGCATTTCATTGTTCTGCCTATATGTTGCTGGCATAGATGTAAAATAGATAATTGGAGATAGCTTGTGCTTGATCAATAATTTTTGGACCGATTAAGTGAAATTGGATCATGATAGATTTGAGGACGTTTTTGTTTTTTTGTTGCTACGGAAAGGGAAACGGTCGAATGGGATCGATAGAGAAATGCGATGATGGGGAGAAGAAGATGCGTCACTGCCAAGCAGCTGCCGCGACTTGTCCTCAATGTGAAGCAATTTGTCTTGGCCGTGTCGAGCTGCAGATGGTCCATTCCTTAATTTGTCCACCCTCGATTTGTAGACGAAAGAAAATACAACCTCACGTTTTTTGTGCTTTTTTTTTTTGGGAGGCTTAAAAACAAGATGATGGCATTTGTTCTGCCACGTGCCGAACATGACCTCCTCCCCTCCCCGGCGGTCGGCAGACTGGATGATTCCGCCAGGATTATTGAGTCATTAATCCTAGTGTGGTGATTTTTGCATCGTATTGACAGAGAATCTACGCGACCTTAATCTTGGGAAACAGGCACGCGTGGCCGCGCCCACTTTGTCATGTCGTAGACAGAATTTAATGGCCCTAAAACACGTCCACTTTGAAGGCAGTCATCAATCCTCACTCAAGTGTAATTGTGCCGTGCAAGTGTGAGGTTGAACAAGCCTCTCGGTCGTTCGGTGCCAGGTTCACGTCTTTTCGTCATTTTCCGTGTTTGTTTTAACACGTCGATGTTTCGCATTAAGATGCTGAACAGCCAACACTCTTTAAAAAAACTCGAGAGAGGCGTTCCATATTTTACCTTTTATTAGGTCACCGAGCTCCAAGAGGCATTGCTCTTTATTATTTTGCCAAAGCATCGTCGCGCTCCGATCGAACGTCTGCAGTGAAGAACAATTTGTTTTTCTTTTTTGTCTTTATCGATCCGAGTATGAACGCGGCTGCTTTATGTCCTCCGGGCGTATTGCCGCGTGGCTCTCTTGAAGCTCCCGCAATTCATCTTCATCAGGCGTGATAATGAATCTTCTTGCAAACCAAACACCGTCGTTGCGGCTACACTCTGTTAAATGTGGAATGCGCTTAGGGAGTCCACAGGCAGCCTGTTTTTCTTGCTTTATTTTAGTCCTCCCGTTTGGCACAGGCATCGACTTCTTGTGTGCTTTGGATCTTTTGGAACCGTGACTGTAATATTAAATCAGGGCCGTGCTTTAGTAAAAACTCGATCATGTGCGAGCTTGCTCATCCCCATCATCATCATCGTTGAGCACACATACACTCGTAGGGTGCCAGCTGGTCGCCTCCCCCGCCGACGGAACGGAGCGCCACAGGGACGGTGAGGGCGCTGGGCTCTGAGGCGGCGTTCTCACGGCCGTCGTTACATAAGTGGAGGCTTTGGCGTCACGTGACAAACACGCACTAGAAGCACGAAGGTCAGTCCATGTGGACAACGGGATGAAGCGTTTATGTCATCGTGGAAAATAAGTAGTCTTGTTGATTTGAGATTAAAGGCGATCTTCCGTTATAATCACTAATTTTTGCTGTCAAAATTGAATTTTGTGGAATCAGTTGCCACTTAAAACCTTGACAGAGGTAAACTTGACCAATAATTCATATGAGAAAGAGTATGACTCATTTGACTTATTTGAAAAATAGCCAGAGTGTACAGTTGAAACATCCCTCCGGGTGCCGATAGGGAGTCGGGATGGATTAGCATCATCCTAAAAACGGACTGCCTGTTGGCGTTGGGCTTGGGGATTTACAAAGGACAAAAGGATTTCCCTTGGTTCTATGAAACCGTAATCGGCGAACAAATGTTTCCTCTCTGAAGAATCGGCGGTTAGCCACTGTTAGCGGTTAGCCGTTTGGTCACTGGCAAATGGAGATTTTCCTGGTTGATAAATATCTCGGCCAAAGTCATTTTGGGTGCCCATTGAAATTTTCAGAGGACAACAAATGTCATAATAGTTGTAAATTCATATGATAATCGATTTGTTGTCGATTCATTGCTGTGCCTCTGGTCCACTTGCGTTTGAAGGCCTTCTCTCTCTTTGTAACTCGACTTAATCACTTCTGTGGAACTATTGTCCAATCAGGGCCCCCATGCGGTTGATTACATTAGAAGGCGTTTTAAGATGGATGGAAAAGGACTCCGTTTTTTTTCCTGCAGTCACCTGTCCCCCGGAATAGCCTCGCTAATCACTCCTGTCTTTTTTAATCTGCCTCTTCCACACCGGCTGTGTATTTAAAGGCAGGAAGGCTCCGATTAAAGCTCTGAGCAGGAAGGGGAGGGGCGCCAGTGGATGGGGCCAGGGGGAGTGTACTCACATTGGTAGCCATGTGAGGCCACCCTAATGCTAAAATAGGTGCGGCAAAAAAGCTTGCCGGATGGTCAAAAAAGAGGCCAAATGTGCAAACAAAATAGACTGCTGCCTTCCAGTGGCTGAGAGTGGAATTACACCCAAATCAAACAAGAGGGGTTTCCAAACTGTAAAAAAAAAAAAAATTTACTGCGAAACCCATAAATTTAAAAAAAAAAATGATTTGGAAAATAGAGTTGTTGGAATGTGGGAGAAAATTCTAGTCATCAGGCAAAATAATTATTTGGCGTTCTTCTTTTCCTAATCAGTGGGTCATGTGTCCTCCGGCCACTGCCGCTTGGTCTCCTTTTGGAATGAGTGAGCGGTAAATAGCGTTGGCTGATGATTCTGGGTGGAGAGAGCCAGTGAGGTCGCCGCCTGCTCGCTTGCAGCGCATCCTGGCTACATTTGGAGCATTTAATCCCGTCTGATTGGTTGGCGTGGGTGCCAGGTGCAGAAAAGATGTGACGCCTGGAGCTTTTCCCTCGCCGCAGAACTTTGGGAGGATGAAGTTGACGATGCCAACCTAAGCCGTTTAGTGAGCAAAAATTCTAAAGCAAGGTCAAAACTTAAATTGGGACAACTTTAAATTTTCACATGAACAAAACATGAATTATTTTACCCAATTTGAATTTTTATTTAAGTTTGTTGCCTTGAAATTTTGAATTCACACAACTTTTTTTTTACTATACAATTTTTTTTAAAATTAAAAATCAATTGTTCAATTGCTTAATTGTTCACTTTGTTTTGGAAAATGCCTCTCATTTATTTAAATATTTTTTACTATAATGCAGGTTTTTCATACTTTCCTCATAAATAATTCATCCTTTTTTTAAACATCGTTTCTAAAGCCACTGCTGAGTTTCCATCACAATTCCTGATTGATCACAAACCTAAAGACGGCATAATTTGCCTTTTGTGTCCTACTCCACAATTATGATCCGTCTCAATCAGGCCTATTTGTGCTTGATGTCGTAACATATCCTTTTCTCCCTTATCTAACCAGCGTGCGTTAAATATGCACACTCTCCATGCAAATGCGATATTCAGCAGCTGGAGTGCTGATTGGCAAAGCACGTATTTCCCTCAAGTCCTCCATTCGCATAAAGAGAAGACGTGGCTATTATCGTGTGTACCTTGACCAGCCCGGCGCGGGGAAGATAACCGTCTCCACGGCAACCTAGGCGGATAGGAGAAGTCGTAGTGATGTGCAAATGGATGTAGACTCCAGTGTGAGTGTGTGTGTGTGTATGTGTGTGTCTTTTGCTGAAATGACTCATAGAGCACACAAATCCTCAGGAAGTCTAAACTGCTGTCACAGGCTTAACATCATAACCTCCCTCCCTGCCGCCATACATTCATCCACCCGTCACTGTCACAAATCACTTTTTTTTATTAATCTAATTTTATTACATTTTTGTAGTCAGCAGTATACTGGGGAATTGTGTTCAAGTTTTAAATTATTTAAATTTATTAAAATTATTTAATTACATTTACATGTATTAAATAACAATGAATAAATTAAATATTAATTAAATTTATATATAATTTAAATGATTTTTTTTTTTTTTTCTTCAGTCGCTCATGGTAATGTTACCTGAATTCTTTTTGTCACCATCCATCTCATTCAATCCTCTGCTGGCAGTGTGTCCTCATTGTGTCAGATCGTCGCTGCCCCCTCCAGGCGACTTGCCAAGATCCAGCTCCAGTTTCCAAGGCAGCAGTTGATTGACATTGATGCTTAAACACATATGGAAGAAGAAAAAATCATATCTAAGTAATAATAGATGGGAAATTAAATCGTGTTGTGTTTCTTTTGCAGAAAGTGAGTGAGAAAGTGGGCGGAGCTGAGGGAACGAAGCTCGATGAGGACTTTATGGAAATGGAAAAGGCGAGACAAAACTCTATCAAGCAATACATCAATATTTGCATTAAGTGTAATTTTTATTTTATTGTGATTTCTTTCTGAAATTATACAGAAGGTGGATGCAACCACCCGGGCGGTCATGGACATCATGACCAAGACGACGGAGTACCTGCAGCCCAACCCAGGTGACAAGGCCCAGATGAGCTGGTTTCAAATCTTAATCGTCACTCATTCGTCTCAAAGTTTTACTTCAAGATCATTTTTGAAGGACCTCAAATTTCATGCACTAAAATGAATGTTGTTGTTTTTTGGGGACTGGTCAGCCACCAGAGCCAAGATGAGCATGATGAACTCCATGTCTCGCATGCGTGGTCAGGAGAAGGGACCCGGGTACACTCAGACAGAAGCCATCTTGGGAGAGTCCATGCAGCGTTTCGGTCGCGAGCTCGGCGAAGAGTCCAATTTTGGTGAGTGGCTGACGCCATTTTTCTTTTTTAACACGAAAATAATGACACATTGAAAGTTCTCGTCTTCCTCCAGGCCTGGCTCTGATCGACGCCGGCGAGTGCATGCGTGAGCTCGCCGAGGTTAAAGACGCCCTGGACATGGAAGTCAAGCAGAACTTCATCGACCCGCTGCAGAACCTTCACGAGAAAGACCTCAAGGAGATCCAGGTGGGTTTCTCGGAAACTCAGGCGAGGGACTCGGCTGATCGGTTCGTGTGGTGTTTCGCAGCATCACCTGAAGAAGATGCAGGGCCGACGTCTGGACTTTGACTACAAGAAGAAGCGGCAGGGCAAAGTGACGGAAGACGAGCTCAAGCAAGCGCTGGAGAAGTTTGACGAATCCAAGGACATCGCCGAGCTCAGCATGTTCAACCTGCTGGAGAGCGACGTAAGCGTGAGCCCGGCAAAATTGAGGGAGCACAAAATCTAACGTTCGTTTTTGGCGGCAAAATCACCACAACATTTGGAGACACCAATCGTTGAAAAACTTTTTTTTGCCTCGACAGATCGAGCAGGTGAGTCAGCTGTCGGCGCTCGTCCACGCTCAGGTGGAGTATCACACCCGGGCGTCCGAGATCCTCACGCAGCTGTCCGGTAAAATCGACGAACGGTCAGTGCGTCCAAATTTGAATAAATTGTTCAAATTTTGGGGGTTTTTTTTGTCAAATGTTTTAAAAGCCAGTTTTTGTTGTGCAGGATAAAAGATTGTTCTCACAAGCCCCGCAAAGAGTACGTCCACAAGCCTCGCACCACTCTGGACTTCTCCTCCGTCAGCGAGAACCACAACGGTGGCATCCACGGCGCTCGTTCTCCGGGTGAGTGCGCAACCAAAACTTTGTAAAAAAATGGCTCAGAATAGATACCACAAAAACTATTTGTGTGGACTCAGTTGACTATTCCCCCAAGAAGCTTCTTTCTCAGTGTTTTTCTTACCCACCAAATTTTTTTTTTTTATCTATCCCCCCTTCTTTTTTTTGTTGACTCATCCAGGAGCAAGGTCACCAGGTGAGCCTTCTTAGGTCACACGCGGCGGCGTCCACTTGCCGCTTCACTTGACCTCCACTTCTACTGACTTTCTGTCTTTTGCTTCCCTTTTTCTCCTCCGCTTGCCGTTTGCAGCCAGGTCTCCAGGTGAGACAAAGCAGAAGGTTCCGCGTCATCTCCTCCATCCTTGCTTCAACTTTTTATGTTCCGAAAGCGCCTTAGCTCTTTTTGCTCATTGACGTTCCTTCTTTCCGCTCATTCCTCCATCCATCTTCTAGGGTTAGGGCTAGGGTTAGAGGGTTAGGGTCTGGGGTTAGGGTTAGGGTTTCCAAGGGGTTAGAGTTTTCCAAAGGGTTTCCAGGGGGTTTCCAGGGGTTAGAGTTTTCCAAAGGGTTTCCAGAAGGTTTCCAGGGGTTAGGGTTTTCCAATGGGTTTCAAGGACTTTCAAGGACTTTCCAGGGTCTGGGGTTAGGGTTAGGGTCTGGGGTCTAGGGTTAGGGTTAGAGCTAGTGCGAGGGTTAGGGTTAGAGCTAGGGTTAGAGCTAGGCTTAGGGTTAGAGTTACAGCTTGGGTTAGGGTTAGGGTTGGGGTTAGGGTTAGGGGGTCTGGGGTTAGGGTTAGGGTTTCCAAGGGGTTAGAGTTTTCCAAAGGGTTTCCAGGGGGTTTCCAGGGGTTAGGGTTTTCCAAAGGGTTTCAAGGGGTTTTCCAGGGGTTAGGGTTTGCCAATGGGTTTCCAGGGGTTTCCAGGTCTTTCAAGGACTTTCAATGACTTTCAAGGACTTTCCAGGGTCAGGGGTCTGGGGTTAGGGTCTGGGGTCTGGGGTTAGGGTCTGAGGTTAGGGTCTAGGGTTAGGGTCTGGGGTTAGGGTTAGGGTCTGGGGTTAGGGTCTGGGGTCTAGGGTTAGGGTTAGAGCTAGTGCGAGGGTTAGGGTTAGAGCTAGGGTTAGAGCTAGGCTTAGGGTTAGAGTTACAGCTTGGGTTAGGGTTGGGGTTAGGTTAGGGTTAGGGCTAGGGTTAGAGGGTTAGGGTCTGGGGTTAGGGTTAGGGTTTCCAAGGGGTTAGAGTTTTCCAAAGGGTTTCCAGGGGGTTTCCAGGGGTTAGGGTTTTCCAAAGGGTTTCCAGGGGGTTTCCAGGGGTTAGGGTTTTCCAATGGGTTTCCAGGGGTTTCCAGGGGTTTCCAGGTCTTTCAAGGACTTTCAAGGACTTTCAAGGACTTTCCAGGGTCTGGGGTTAGGGTCTGGGTTAGGGTCTGGGGTTAAGGTTTAGGGTCTGGGGTTAGGGTCTGGGGTTAGGGTCTGGGGTTAGGGTTAGGGTCTGGGGTCTAGGGTTATGGTTAGGGTTAGAGCTAGTGCGAGGGTTAGGGTTAGAGCTAGGGTTAGAGCTAGGCTTAGGGTTAGAGTTCCAGTTTGGGTTAGGGTTGGGTTAGTGTTGGGGTTAGGGTTAGGGTTAGGGGGGTTAGGGTTAGGGTTGGGCTAGTGTTGGGGTTGGGGTTAGGGTTAGGGTTAGTGGTTAGGGTTATGGTTAGGGTTAGGGTCTGGGGTCTAGGGTTAGGGTTAGAGCTAGTGCGAGGGTTAGGGTTAGAGCTAGGCTTAGGGTTAGAGTTAGAGCTTGGGTTAGGGTTAGGGTTGGGGTTAGGGCTAGGGTTAGAGGGTTAGGGTCTGGGGTTAGGGTTAGGGTTTCCAAGGGGTTAGAGTTTTCCAAAGGGTTTCCAGGGGGTTTCCAGGGGTTAGGGTTTTCCAAAGGGTTTCCAGGGGGTTTCCAGGGGTTAGGGTTTTCCAATGGGTTTCCAGTGGTTTCCAGGGGTTTCCAGGGGTTTCCAGGACTTTCCAGGACTTTCAAGGACTTTCAAGGATTTTCAAGGACTTTCAAGGATTTTCAAGGACTTTCAAGGACTTTCAAGGACTTTCCAGGGTCTGGGGTCTGGGGTTAGGGTTTGGGGTCTGGGTTAGGGTCTGGGGTTAAGGTTTAGGGTCTGGGGTTAGGGTCTGGGGTTAGGGTCTGGGGTTAGGGTTAGGGTCTGGGGTTAGGGTCTGGGGTCTAGGGTTAGGGTTAGGGTTAGAGCTAGTGCGAGGGTTAGGGTTAGAGCTAGGGTTAGAGCTAGGCTTAGGGTTAGAGTTCCAGTTTGGGTTAGGGTTAGGGTTGGGTTAGTGTTGGGGTTAGGGTTAGGGTTAGGGTTAGGGGGGTTAGGGTTAGGGTTGGGCTAGTGTTGGGGTTGGGGTTAGGGTTAGTGGTTAGGGTTAGGGTCTGGGGTCTAGGGTTAGGGTTAGAGCTAGTGCGAGGGTTAGGGTTAGAGCTAGGGTTAGAGCTAGGCTTAGGGTTAGAGTTACAGTTTGGGTTAGGGTTAGGGTCTGGGGTCTAGGGTTAGGGTTAGAGCTAGTGCGAGGGTTAGGGTTAGAGCTAGGCTTAGGGTTAGAGTTAGAGCTTGGGTTAGGGTTGGGGTTAGGGTTGGGGTTAGGGCTAGGGTTAGAGGGTTAGGGTCTGGGGTTAGGGTTAGGGTTTCCAAGGGGTTAGAGTTTTCCAAAGGGTTTCCAGGGGTTTCCAGGGGTTTCCAGGACTTTCCAGGACTTTCCAGGATTTTCAAGGACTTTCAAAGATTTTCAAGGACTTTCAAGGATTTTCAAGGACTTTCAAGGACTTTCCAGGGTCTGGGGTCTGGGGTCTGGGGTTAGGGTTTGGGGTCTGGGTTAGGGTCTGGGGTTAAGGTTTAGGGTCTGGGGTTAGGGTCTGGGGTTAGGGTCTGGGGTTAGGGTTAGGGTCTGGGGTTAGGGTCTGGGGTCTAGGGTTAGGGTTAGAGCTAGTGCGAGGGTTAGAGTTAGAGCTAGGGTTAGAGCTAGGCTTAGGGTTAGAGTTCCAGTTTGGGTTAGGGTTAGGGTTGGGTTAGTGTTGGGGTTAGGGTTAGGGTTAGGGTTAGGGGGGTTAGGGTTAGGGTTGGGCTAGTGTTGGGGTTGGGGTTAGGGTTAGGGTTAGTGGTTAGGGTTAGGGTCTGGGGTCTAGGGTTAGGGTTAGAGCTAGTGTGAGGGTTAGGGTTAGAGCTAGGGTTAGAGCTAGGCTTAGGGTTAGAGTTACAGCTTGGGTTAGGGTTAGGGTTGGGGTTGGGGTTTGAGCTAGGGTTAGGGTTAGAGCTAGGGTTAGGGTTAGAGCTAGGGTTAGGGCTAGGGTTAGTTCTAGGGTTAGGGTTAGGGCTAAGGTTAGGGCTAGGGTTAGAGGATTAGGGTCTGGGGTTAGGGTTTCCAAGGGGTTAGAGTTTTCCAAAGGGTTTCCAGGGGGGTTCCAGGGGTTAGGGTTTTCCAAAGGGTTTCCAGGAGGTTTCCAGGGGTTAGGGTTTTCCAATGGGTTTCCATGTGTTTCCAGGACTTCCAAGGACTTCCAAGGACTTCCAAGGACTTTCAAGGACTTTCAAGGACTTTCAAGGATTTTCAAGGATTTTCAAGGATTTTTCAGGGTCTGGGGTTAGGGTCTGGGGTTAGGGTTTAGGGTCTGGGGTTAGGGTCTGGGGTTAGGGTTAGGGTCTGGGGTTAGGGTCTGGGGTTAGGGTCTGGGGTTAGGGTCTGGGGTTAGGGTCTGGGGTCTAGGGTTAGGGTTAGGGTTAGGGTTAGAGCTAGTGCGAGGGTTAGGGTTAGAGCTAGGGTTAGAGCTAGGCTTAGGGTTAGAGTTACAGCTTGGGTTAGGGTTAGGGTCTGGGGTCTAGGGTTAGGGTTAGAGCTAGTGCGAGGGTTAGGGTTAGAGCTAGGCTTAGGGTTAGAGTTAGAGCTTGGGTTAGGGTTAGGGTTGGGGTTAGGGCTAGGGTTAGAGGGTTAGGGTCTGGGGTTAGGGTTAGGGTTTCCAAGGGGTTAGAGTTTTCCAAAGGGTTTCCAGGGGGTTTCCAGGGGTTAGGGTTTTCCAAAGGGTTTCCAGGGGGTTTCCAGGGGTTAGGGTTTTCCAATGGGTTTCCAGTGGTTTCCAGGGGTTTCCAGGGGTTTCCAGGACTTTCCAGGACTTTCAAGGACTTTCAAGGACTTTCAAGGACTTTCAAGGACTTTCCAGGGTCTGGGGTCTGGGGTTAGGGTTTGGGGTCTGGGTTAGGGTCTGGGGTTAAGGTTTAGGGTCTGGGGTTAAGGTTTAGGGTCTGGGGTTAGGGTCTGGGGTTAGGGTCTGGGGTCTGGGGTTAGGGTTAGGGTCTGGGGTCTAGGGTTATGGTTAGGGTTAGAGCTAGTGCGAGGGTTAGGGTTAGAGCTAGGGTTAGAGCTAGGCTTAGGGTTAGAGTTCCAGTTTGGGTTAGGGTTGGGTTAGTGTTGGGGTTAGGGTTAGGGTTAGGGGGGTTAGGGTTAGGGTTAGGGTTGGGCTAGTGTTGGGGTTGGGGTTAGGGTTAGGGTTAGTGGTTAGGGTTATGGTTAGGGTTAGGGTCTGGGGTCTAGGGTTAGGGTTAGAGCTAGTGCGAGGGTTAGGGTTAGAGCTAGGGTTAGAGCTAGGCTTAGGGTTAGAGTTACAGCTTGGGTTAGGGTTGGGGTTAGGGTTAGAGGGTTAGAGGGTTAGGGTCTGGGGTTAGGGTTAGGGTTTCCAAGGGGTTAGAGTTTTCCAAAGGGTTTCCAGGGGGGTTCCAGGGGTTAGGGTTTTCCAAAGGGTTTCCAGGAGGTTTCCAGGGGTTAGTGTTTTCCAATGGGTTTCCATGTGTTTCCAGGACTTTCAAGGACTTTCAAGGACTTTCAAGGACTTTCCAGGACTTTCAAGGACTTTCAATGATTTTCAAGGATTTTCCAGGGTCTGGGGTTAGGGTCTGGGGTTAGGGTTTAGGGTCTGGGGTTAGGGTCTGGGGTTAGGGTTAGGGTCTGGGGTTAGGGTAAGAGGTAGGGTAAGAGGTAGGGTTAGGGTCTGGGGTTAGGGTTAGGGTCTGGGGTCTAGGGTTAGGGTTAGAGCTAGTGCGAGGGTTAGGGTTAGAGCTAGGGTTAGAGCTAGGCTTAGGGTTAGAGTTACAGCTTGGGTTAGGGTTGGGTTAGGGGTTAGGGTCTGGGGTCTAGGGTTAGGGT
Organism: Syngnathus scovelli; assembly: GCF_024217435.2. Classification (NCBI taxonomy): domain Eukaryota; kingdom Metazoa; phylum Chordata; class Actinopteri; order Syngnathiformes; family Syngnathidae; genus Syngnathus; species Syngnathus scovelli. The sequence continues at coordinate 2,578,406 of NC_090851.1, read as the reverse complement.
TAGAGCTAGTGCGAGGTTTAGGGTTAGAGCTAGGGTTAGAGCTAGGCTTAGGGTTAGAGTTACAGCTTGGGTTAGGGTTAGGGTTAGGGCTAGGGTTAGAGGGTTAGGGTCTGGGGTTAGGGTTTCCAAGGGGTTAGAGTTTTCCAAAGGGTTTCCAGGGGGTTTCCAGGGGTTAGGGTTTTCCAAAGGGTTTCCAGGCGGTTTCCAGGGGTTAGGGTTTTCCAATGGGTTTCCAGGGGTTTCCAGGTCTTTCAAGGGCTTTCAAGGACTTTCCAGGGTCTGGGGTTAGGGTCTGGGGTTAGGGTTTAGGGTCTGGGGTCAGGGTCTGGGGTTAGGGTCTGGGGTTAGGGTCTAGGGTTAGGGTCTGGGGTTAGGGTTCGGGTCTGGGGTTAGGGTTAGGGTCTGGGGTCTAGGGTTAGGGTTAGAGCTAGTGCGAGGGTTAGGGTTAGAGCTAGGCTTGGGTTAGAGTTACAGCTTGGGTTAGGGTTAGGGTTGGGTTAGGGTCTGGGGTCTAGGGTTAGGGTTAGAGCTAGTGCGAGGGTTAGGGTTAGAGCTAGGGTTAGAGCTAGGCTTAGGGTTAGAGTTACAGCTTGGGTTAGGGTTGGGGTTAGGATTAGGGTTGGGGTTAGGGCTAGGGTTAGAGGGTTAGGGTCTGGGGTTAGGGTTAGGGTTTCCAAGGGGTTAGAGTTTTCCAAAGGGTTTCCAGGGGTTAGGGTTTTCCAAAGGGTTTCCAGGGGGTTTCCAGGGGTTAGGGTTTTCCAATGGGTTTCCAGGGGTTTCCAGGTCTTTCAAGGACTTTCAAGAACTTTAGAGTTCTTTCAAGGACTTTCCAGGGTCAGGGGTCTGGGGTTAGGGTCTGGGTTAGGGTTTAGGGTCTGGGGTTAGGGTCTGGGGTTAGAGGTAGGGTTAGGGTAAGAGGTAGGGTTAGGGTTAGAGGTAGGGTTAGGGTTGGGGTTGGGTTAGGGTTGGTGTTAGGGGTTAGGGCTAGGGTTAGAGGGTTAGGGTCTGGGGTCTAGGGTTAGGGTTAGAGCTAGTGTGAGGGTTAGGGTTAGAGCTAGGGTTAGAGCTAGGCTTAGGGTTAGAGTTACAGCTTGGGTTAGGGTTAGAGCTAGGGTCAGGGTTTGAGCTAGGGTTAGAGCTAGGGTTAGGGTCAGAGCTAGGGTTAGGGCTAGGGTTAGTTCTAGGGTTAGGGCTAAGGTTAGGGCTAGGGTTAGAGGGTCTGGGGTTAGGGTTAGGGTTTCCAAGGGGTTAGAGTTTTCCAAAGGGTTTCCAGGGGGGTTCCAGGGGTTAGGGTTTTCCAAAGGGTTTCCAGGAGGTTTCCAGGGGTTAGGGTTTTCCAATGGGTTTCCATGTGTTTCCAGGACTTTCAAGGACTTTCAAGGACTTTCAAGGGTCTGGGTTAGGGTTTAGGGTCTGGGGTTAGGGTCTGGGGTTAGGGTTAGGGTCTGGGGTTAGGGTCTGGGGTCTAGGGTTAGGGTTAGAGCTAGTGCGAGGGTTAGGGTTAGAGCTAGGGTTAGAGCTGGGGTTAGGGTTAGGGGTTGGGGTTAGGGTTGGGGTTAAGGGTTAGGGTTTAGGGTTAGGGATTAGGGTTGGGGTTAGGGTTAGGGTGATAGGGTTAGGGTTTATTTATTTGTTAAGCATGCTCCCGGTTAGCTTAGCCTAGTAGGGGCTCCGCCTTTGATGACCAAAATGTCAAACTGCACCTTTCCTAAAACATGAAACACCTTTCCATGTGTCGAATTGGAATTGTGAAAACCTTCCGACTAACATTTTCAATCTTTGTCTTTCTCTTTGGCTTCGCATCGTATCCTGTTGCCTCTCTTCACACCGTCAGCTCGGTCCCCAGGTGAGCCCTGCTGGTCGCAGGGGTTGTCAATGTTTTGTGGGTCATTTACTTTCCTTTTTCCAACAAACTTTTTTTTTTTTCCGCCAGCCCCCATGGACCAGCCGTGCTGCCGCGCCCTCTACGACTTCGACCCAGAAAACGAGGGCGAGCTAGGCTTCAAGGAGGGTGACATCATCACCTTGACCAACAAGATCGACGACAACTGGTACGAGGGGATGCTGCACGGCAACTCGGGCTTCTTCCCCATCAACTACGTGGACATCCTGGTGCCCCTGCCGCACTAGAGCGCCACCTGCTGCTCGTCGCTGTAACGCAGTCACGGCCACGTAAGAAATCAACAAATGAAAACATCTCTTCCCCGAAACGACCCGATTGAACCCAGCCTGCTGTAAACTGCTTAATGCAACAATAAAGCACCGGGCGGCCTGCGGCATAGTTTCAACTCTGCATCCGTGTGGTAGTCACCCCCCCCACCCTCCACTCCACCATCCCACTTTATGTCCGTTGCTGTACTTTGTGAACGTCCGCCCCAGTAGATAGAATTTTCTCTAAAAAAATAAAATGTGTGCATTATATTTGTTAGCGATCAATAAAGTAGATCAAAAGAAGGTGTTTGGCACCTATTCAACATCCTCCATTGCTTTAAAAAAAAAAAAAAGTTGGGTTTGCAATCCCTTTGTTTGTGTTTTTATGTTTGTATTTCTTTTTGATTTGGGACTGCAGTGTCTCAGCATGTTGTGTAAAATGGGGTTCAGATACCAAAATGAGCGAACAATTGCAATCTCTTTTATTTTTGCATGTGGGGCGGAACAGTATCTATGTATGTGAAATTTCACGTCCGAGCCAGTGATAAGTGATCACTTGATTTTCCGAAAGATGCAAGTTATGCCGTAACATGTGGTCGCTCCGTATGAAATGAAACATTTTTGGTAAATCGGTAAGGATACTATTTTAACTCGCCCCCCCCCTCCCCCCCAAAAAAAAATTACATATAATAACATTTGTTAAATAGCAATTTTTTCGCGATTTAAGTGACGACATAACTTTAGGAATATGAAATTGTTGATGTAATCTAATGTTCTATTTTTAAATCAGTAATGTCGCTAGTCAATTTTGGCCGATGGCCAATTTGTCCTGATTTTATTTTTGCCTGTGCGAGGGGGCAATTCCAAATCATATCCGTGACTGTGACATTCCACGTCCAAGCCAGTGATTCATGATGGTGTGACTTTACGAAAAGTTGTGACGTAACGTAAGAAAATCTGATCTGTGACATGGCATATTCAAGCCGGTGATTTGTGACGTGATGACGTGATTTTCTTACAAACAAAAGCTGTGATTATAATGTTTATTTATGTGTTTATTTATTTATCGAACATAAGTTTTGACGTAATGTACGACAAATGCAATACAAAATATCAGTTTATTTATTTTTTTAGCGCTACGATATATTTTCCATTATAGTCTAAAAAAAATCTTAATCACATTACAATACATAGATATCATTGATTTTTTTTTTTTTTTTTTTTTGGTTTTGCTGGGTTGGTGAGCTAGTAACCCTTTGGTATCCATTCATGTCATCTTCGTAGCTTGTGTAATAGACGTAAGCGGTAGATCAAGCATTCCCCATTAAGGACTCAATGCCTTGAAAAACCTTTGTGATGTGGTTGGCATGGTTACCATAATACGCACTGAATGGTTCAATAATTTGTGAAAAAAAACACCACAGTCAAATGGTAAAAAAAAAAAACGCATTGTGTCATATTTTTACTCGCACTGCAGACTTTAGAGTCGACCTACTATTTTTAAACTCTTGTGATTGGGGGGATTGTTGTGCTTGGAAAAAAAAATGTGATTATTTTATAAGCATATCTAGTGTTGCAAATGTATAGTTGTTTTGATTTTCGAATTTTTTGGCCATATATCATGTTCAAAATTCTGCTCGCCAGAAGCTGAGCAGCATTGTGTTTGGTTAGAGTCAGTGTGAAAAATATGAATACATGTACCCCTATTTAAAACAATGTTAGGATTCAACACGCCGATATATTTAAGCGTGTAATTACTCTTGATGTTTAGTGGATAGCAATTGGGCAAAGGTGGTCTAAAAAAAAAGTACTTACCTTGACGTCCAATTAAAAAAATGCCGCTAAGGCTTGGCAGCCGTACAGACACTTCTCATCATGCCCTCGAGCTGCATTCTGATTGGTCTACTCGTTTTCCGGAGGGAGGGGGGGATTATACAGAATTATATTGTTTTTTCTTTCATTTTAATAAGGGTTAAATTCCCTCTTTTTCTCTTTGACTTAAAAAAATGTATTTTTGCCCTCAATGAGGACTGTACAGCTGTGCGCGTGTTTAATTTGTGTGTGTGCGCGTGCGCATGTGTGTGTCGTCGCTCACCCACAGTCACGTAATCTTATTTTTGTAACCATGACAAAGTATTGACATAATGACATAGATGTAAATATATACTATATACTCCGTAATATAAAACTGGAACAAAGAGATAGTCTGTGTGCTGCACATCATCATGACTGTTTTTCTTTTTTCTTCTCGGTTTTGCTTCATTCTTGCACTTTGGATTTGAAGACTGTATGCTTGATGTAAAGATAATGTTATAAGTCAATGTCCTGTATTCCAATAAACAGAGAAATGTGTTGGTTTGGGGTACTGACCTGGGTTGGTGGTTGTGGACAGATGTCCATGAGGCCAATTGCTGAATTTAGCAAAATTGCAGCTAAATTCCTTTTTTTCTGCTAGCTGCCATGCTTTTTTTTTTTTTTTTTTTTTTTTTTTGTAGTACAAAATCTTAATTATTAGAACAGGCCATAAAAAAAACATGTCCCGCTGTGTGAGTCACGACACAAGAGAAATAAATTGGAGTGGAGCTGGAGCGCCCTCTAGAGACAACACAGACATTGATTTGGATTTCTTTCCGCGCATCATTTACTCATCATTCTATCCACCCAACCACCATACATGTGTCTATTTCACGTATTGTAGTCCAAATAAGCAAATATAAATAATAAATAAACTGGAGACACACAAAGTGTTTGCGTGTTAAAAAGCATTCCTAGGAGCTTCTCTCCTGGTGGGTGGCCAAAGCCAACTTCCAAACCCTAACCCTAATTTGAAACCCTACTTCCAAACCCTAACCGTAGTTTGAAACCCTAGCCCTTTTCAAAGTAGGTGCAACACACATGTCCAATATTTTTTTACTGTAACCTGACTTGGTTAAGTTGCTAAAAAAAATGTGAGCGTTGACACACACGCACACACACTCATGAAGCAGCTGGCGGTGGGAGTGTGCCAGCGTGTGTGTCATTACATGTTTTGCTTCGGCGTTGATACATACTTGCTCTATTCAGCAGGAAAGCCCGGCTCTCAACACCCGACACAGGCCGCTAATACCCTCACACGCACACACTGATGGCAGATGACAAACGAGCCAGTAAGGCAGGTCCGGCAGCTATGTGGCAGCCTGCGCGTGCGCGCGCGCGTGCGTGTGTGCGTGCCTGTATAAACGTGCATTTTTAGGCTAGTGAATATGCATGTTGACGTCGCGATAATGTTGGCTCGTGAATGAATGACTCGTTCAAAAGACCGAATCTTTTCAGTGAAAGAGATTTTTTCAGTTTATGACTTCAACCAGTAGGTGTCAGTAATGCGCATTGAAGCTGGTGCCACCTTGCCGTAAAACAAAACGAAATGACGTGAGGTGCACTTAACGAGGGAATCACACGGACACTACATTAGGTACACCACCATTTTCAAGTGTACCTAATAACAGCCCACTTTATTAGGGTGCGCTTAACAAGGGAATCTTGGAAACCATGTTGGAATGCGGCCCTGAGGACTAGAGCTTAACACCTGTGAACTTTGACCATAATATTTCCCTAATAAAGTGGCCTGTTATTAGGTACACTTGAAGATGGCAGTGTACCTAATGGAGTGTCCGTGTTATTACCTCGTTAAGTGCAGGTGCGTGAAAAGTTTTAGCTCCTTTTGAACGTGAAAGTGGCTAAAACTTTTCACGCACCTGCACTTAACGAGGGAGTCACACCCCCACTTTCTGGTTGGCTGTTTGATCTGTGACGTCACTTGGACACTCCATTAGGTACACCGCCATTTTTAAGTGTACCTAATAACAGGCCACTTTATTAGGGTGCACTTAACAAGGGACTCTTGGACAACATATTGGAATGCGGCCCTGAGGACTAGAGCTTGACACCCGTGAACTTTGACCATAATATTTCCCTAATAAAGTGGCCTGTTATTAGGTACACTTGAAGATGGCGGTGTACCTAATGGAGTGTCCGTGTTATTACCTCGTTAAGTGCAGGTGCGTGAAAAGTTTTAGCTCCTTTTGAACGTGAAAGTGGCTAAAACTTTTCACGCACCTGCACTTAACGAGGGAGTCACACCCCCACTTTCTGGTTGGCTGTTTAATCTGTGACGTCACTTGGACACTCCATTAGGTACACCGCCATTTTCAAGTGTACCTAATAACAGGCCACTTTATTAGGATGCACTTAACAAGGGACTCTTGGACAACATGTTGGAATGCGGCCCTGAGGACTAGAGCTTGACACCTGTGAACTTTGACCATAATATTTCCCTAATAAAGTGGCCTGTTATTAGGTACACTTGAAGCTGGTGGTGTACCTAATGGAGTGTCCGTGTTATTACCTCGTTAAGTGCAGGTGCGTGAAAAGTTTTAGCTCATTTTGAACGTGAAAGTGGCTAAAACTTTTCACGCACCTGCACTTAACGAGGGAGTCACACCCCCACTTTCTGGTTGGCTGTTTAATCTGTGACGTCACTTGGACACTCCATTAGGTACACCGCCATTTTCAAGTGTACCTAATAACAGGCCACTTTATTAGGGTGCACTTAACAAGGGACTCTTGGACAACATGTTGGAATGCGGCCCTGAGGACTAGAGCTTGACACCTGTGAACTTTGACCATAATATTTCCCTAATAAAGTGGCCTGTTATTAGGTACACTTGAAGATGGCGGTGTACCTAATGGAGTGTCCGTGTTATTACCTCGTTAAGTGCAGGTGCGTGAAAAGTTTTAGCTCCTTTTGAACGTGAAAGTGGCTAAAACTTTTCACGCACCTGCACTTAACGAGGGAGTCACACCCCCACTTTCTGGTTGGCTGTTTAATCTGTGACGTCACTTGGACACTCCATTAGGTACACCGCCATTTTCAAGTGTACCTAATAACAGGCCACTTTATTAGGATGCACTTAACAAGGGACTCTTGGACAACATGTTGGAATGCGGCCCTGAGGACTAGAGCTTGACACCTGTGAACTTTGACCATAATATTTCCCTAATAAAGTGGCCTGTTATTAGGTACACTTGAAGATGGCGGTGTACCTAATGGAGTGTCCGTGTTATTACCTCGTTAAGTGCAGGTGCGTGAAAAGTTTTAGCTCCTTTTGAACGTGAAAGTGGCTAAAACTTTTCACGCACCTGCACTTAACGAGGGAGTCACACCCCCACTTTCTGGTTGGCTGTTTAATCTGTGACGTCACTTGGACACTCCATTAGGTACACCGCCATTTTCAAGTGTACCTAATAACAGGCCACTTTATTAGGGTGCACTTAACAAGGGACTCTTGGACAACATGTTGGAATGCGGCCCTGAGGACTAGAGCTTGACACCTGTGAACTTTGACCGTAATATTTCCCTAATAAAGTGGCCTGTTATTAGGTACACTTGAAGATGGCGGTGTACCTAATGGAGTGTCCGTGTTATTACCTCGTTAAGTGCAGGTGCGTGAAAAGTTTTAGCTCATTTTGAACGTGAAAGTGGCTAAAACTTTTCACGCACCTGCACTTAACGAGGGAGTCACACCCCCACTTTCTGGTTGGCTGTTTGATCTGTGACGTCACTTGGACACTCCATCAAGAATGTGTATTTGACGACTTGGTCTTTATTTTGGGGGACACTAACACATATTACACAATGTAAAACACATATAAATATTGTCATATAAAGCAGTTAACCAAATGTCAGATTTTTGTTTTCATGCCCAAAAAAATAAAAAGGAATAAAACACCAGACAAGTTTTAACAAGTTTCAATGTTTATTAAAATAAAAATAATTAAATTAAATTTCAAACCAGCAATCTAATGTGAAATTTCAGTTTGGGGGACACCAACACATATTACACAACGTAAAACTCATATACATATTGTCATATAAAGCAGTTAACCAAATGTCAGATTTTTGTTTTCATGCCCAAAAAAAATAAAAACAAGAAATAAAACACTAGACAAGTTTTAACAGGTTTTAATGTTTATTAAAATAATAATAAAAGTACATTTCAAACCAGGAATCTAATGTGAAATTGCAGTAGATATGTTGGATAACAATATTTAGGCGCATATATGCATACACGTTACTTTAAGTGTTATGAAATAAAGATTACCAAAAGAGAAGCATAATCTCCCCGTTTTTGCATAACGGGGCATCCCTTCTGGCTTACATAGTTCACGCAACACGTTCACTGACTGGTCCGTTGATGCACGGGAAGGAAGGCAGTTGACCCATTGACTCGTTCGCGAACGGGAAAGTCAGGATTTGTTCCCTCATTGATCCGTTGTCGCGATGAACTGGAAATGCAATTCGCGACTCATTCGTGAACGGGTAGATACGTCATTTTCTTCTTCGTTTTGTTTTACAGCGAGGTGGCACCAGCTTCAATGCGCATTATCGACACCTACTGGTTGAAGTCATATGAACTGAAAAAAAAACTAAGCACAGGAACGAGCGTTACAAATTTTTCCAGGATAAAATGTTTGAGGACACACTGAGATTTGAACTCGAGTAACTGGGTTCAGAGTCCAGAGCACTAACCACTACACTATGGAACCTTGACTTGTGAAGGATGGTAGATACATGGTTTCATGGAATACCTAACAAGCCAATAGGGAGAGACCAATGCCAAAATGGTTTTATGGGGGAGCACCAAGCAACTACATTGCAAAGCTTTTGAGAAAACTGATTCTAAAGATTCAGTTCACTTAAAAGAACTGTAACGCACATCACTACATCTCAACATGGTTGTATTTCCCAGTCAGAATTTGTCCAAATGCAACCCATGGATCTCCATTTCAAAACAAAATGGCTGACTTCCTGTTCAATCAGGGGGTCCTTATGAGAAAAATGTCCGCCCAATTTAAATCATTATTTAAATCATGCCTCTTTTGTATTAATAAAGTAGCACACGGTAAACAATCAGACAAAAACGATGAGGATTTTTTTTTCCTGAAATACCACTTGTTTCCTCCAAAGCAACTCTCCACATATTTTCTACAAATCTACAAACAATTCACTTTGTGTGTAAACAAAGAGAGGAATTTACTGACCTCTTTTTTTTTTGGTGGTACCACTTTAAGATCTCCCACCTGAGTAGCTTTGCAAGATCCACGCAGGCTGGTGGAACCTGTCTGCTTGTGGCTCCTTTCACCTGCATTAATCCCGGAGACGGGCGCACCCAGCGCTAGGCCCATTGTGCAGGCCGTGCCTCTCCACGCATGACGGCGCCTCTAAACTCCAAGTTTAGGAGCGTAGCACCGCGGCCCAAGTCCCGTAACGGCAAACGTGCACACTCAATGGTCCTCGGTCACAAGTCAATTAACGTCTTGTCTCAGTGGCTGCTGAAAAAGATTGAACATGAAGCAGACTTGAAACATTTTGAAAATTGGTCATAATAGGTAGAAAACGTGAGAACCACTTAACGAAGCGACACAAGCGTTTTATTAAACAGAAGAGCACAGATGGAAAATTGTCTCATATGATACGCTCGCCTGTCGGAGTGGCTGACTGACTGCTGGCACGCACAAGACGCGGCTTGCCTTTGGCTTTTTGACCTAAGTACACATAATCCACCCGTGTCAGTGATTGAGGAGGTACAAATCCCTTTGGTAAAAGACACACAGGTGGCACCGCAAAGGAAGCGCATACCGATCTCGTTGCCATACCGCCGCTCGGCTGGCCGCCGACCAAGCCGACCTGAATGGAAGCAGCCGCGGGGAACCATCGCTCAAAAATGTAAGAGATGAATGGATGAAGGATGGATGGATGGATGGATGAATGGATGAATGGATGAATGGATGGATGGATGGATGGATGGATGGATGGATGGATGGATGGATGGATGGATGGATGGATGGATGGATGGATGGATGGATGGATGGATGGATGGATGGATGGATGGATGGATGGATGGATGGATGGACGGATATGCATTCATTTCTTACAGTACTTCTACAGGAAATCAAAATCTCCTCACATAACCGAAGAGCCTGAACATCAAGTCGTCACAATGCGTGTCGAGCCGAGCCGAGGTCCTTTCTGCAAGTGCTCTCGAGGAGTTTGACAGCTGAGAAAACACGAGTGTGCGGATGGAGGATCTGGGAGGAAGCCGCCTGAGTGCCTGCGTCTTCCTGCTCGCCAGTTGGAGGATTTAGGCGGCGCTGAAAGCTGTAAGGGAAAACAAAAGCTGCCACAAAAGCGACGGTTACATCGAAAGCAGCACTTAGCATCTGTTCACGAGAGCTGAGGAGTGAAGGGTTGCTTTTTTTAGTCGTCAAACTTTTGTGCTAACTTCAATTACGTTCAAAATATTTGTTGTGTTGCATTTTCAAGTGTTAGGCTGACACAGTTGCTGTGAGATTTGCAATCAGATGAGCTTCGGGCAAGTCAAAAGGCCCCGTGAGTCATTCGAAGAAAATCCTGAACTGCAACCAACAGGTAGAATGCGATTGTCGACCTGATAAACTTTTGAGAAGCATCAGCATGACAAAGTTAATGTAGAAAAACATCACTGCACGAAAAAGAATACATTGGTGACTTTCGTTGTTGTGATATCATTGTAGTCCATTTTTAGGTTAGGGTTAAGGAATCATGAAGTGAATTCAGTGTGTGTGTTCTTCAGTTATGTAAACCGGCCTGGGATGGGAACAAGTCAACCGTCGGACTTTGCATCTGCAACAAGACCTTGCAGCTGCTAATGCAAACACACACACGCTCGCACATGCGCTTCAGATTAAAGTGCAACATTTGCAAGTCATAAATTCACTCATTAACTATATATAATGAATACACAAACACACACACACATATACATGCTCTGCTGTCAGTCAAGCATTACGACACCTGCGAGTGCCTCTGTCCGTCACACTGTCCAAATGCAAGTGTTGACATTCAAATGTCTCATTTGTTTGCTCGGAGAGCATTTCTCGTCTGGTCAAAGTCAAAAAAGCAGCACGGCACACAAAACGGCCCCACCCCACCATGAAGCCGCCATTTGCGTCTCGTGACGGACAGCGAGGGCCGACGACACCCACCCCCACACACCTCCCATCCAGCCCTGGTTTTCTGCTTGGCTGAAAGCAAGAGCTCGCCATGAAGAAGACCTCATCACGTTGACTAATGCCAAAGATCATTGTAAACGGGAGCCGAGGGCTGGCCCAGGCTTGTCCGCAATGGTGCAATGATGTGGTCTTTGCAGCATGCACGGTCAACCAATATTTTCATGATTAGCATTTTACATTAATTTTACATGCATTATAAATTGAAAAAAAAATCTACTGTTCTAATAACCGCTTCAACAGTTTACAGGCATATGATTCGATAAGAGTAACAATTATCACACTCAAAATAATGAATAAAAAAACATCTAATTTTGTTTTTTTATTTGAATAAAGGGTAGAAAATAATTTATAAAAAGTTTTCATTTCATGATACACTATATGTATAATTATTTTATTATTTTTCCCATATTTTATTTTTCATTTTCTAATAAAATTCAGTGCATGCTAAATTAATAAACTTTTATTTTATATTTTTTTATTATTATATTGCTGTGTTTGTCACTTTACTGCAATTTGCATGAAAAATTATTTCTGAAAAAAATCTAAGCACAATAAAATATTTTTTTTATTTTTTTTTTTTTGCTAAGCGAAAAGACGCATTCAAATAGTTTACACCTAACAAATGCCTTTACTGGCATAACAAAGCACACCTGTCATACCTATCATCTGACAATAGCAGAAAGACACGTTACTGTTGACCTCTCATAGATGTCAATTCATATTTTAATGCGACAGCACAGAGCAGATAAAGAAGGTGATGGACAAATATCTAGTGCACACATTGTACGCTGGCCAGATGCTGATGCATGAGCAAACTATGGCAAATATGAGCATGAGCGAGCTGGGAAACGAGTCAGCCTCAATTGTTCGCTGCCACCCAGCGTAAGAAGCCGTCTTAGGGTCTAGGGTGAGGCCGCCCGAGAAAAAAACCCCGCCTGTCAAACGTCTGTCAAGCGGTAAAGTAAGCACACAATCAAATGCGTATTATCGTAGGCAGGAGAACGAATATTCCAAATGTTTACACGCAGCTTAAGGAAACAGAACCTGTTATTAGTGTGAAATGTCCAATTGGAGTTGTTTGCAGTGCACCATTGTGGTGTTAATTGTGTGCTCATTTATGTGCTAGTCAAATATTTACATCAAGTTCCACCTAAAAAAAAAAAATGCTTAGCTTGCCAAATATCATCATGACTAACATGGGAATACAATAGTAGGCATAATCAAAACGAATAGTTTAATTCTTTAATTATGTATTTATTGTTAGGAACTCTAACAATATGCTCAGTTTGATATTAGCTTTAGGAAATTGATTGCTTATGTATTAATATTAGGACATGTCAATTATTTGTAACTATTTCTGTATAACTTGCAACATAGCCGTCGGGGCGGCCCCCGGCCAGCATGACTGAACCTTTCATCGGCAGCTAACCCGGCCGGCCGGCGCTCTCTCAGCACGCGTTGAGAGGTTGGGAGTGTTTGCGAGCGTGTTCTTCGCTGTTTATTTTAGGGATTAAGGCGCTGGGGCCCATCCTTGTTGGGTCCAAATAGCTGTTCTCAGTCAGTATGTTTACACGCACCAAGGAAAATCAGCAACCACAGTGAAGGCTTGCAGATTTTTAAGTTGTTTTTTTGCAGTATATTTACTGTAAGCTAATTTTAATTAGCCCGTCTTTGGAGTTTTGCATTTTATGTTAGCATTAAGCTAGGTGGCCTACAACTTTTCCCATCTCAAAATTCTCCACCATAATGGGGAGATTTTTGATTTTTTTTTTTTAAATATGCAAAATTATTCACATAAAATACGTTCAAAAAAATTCGTTACATTCAGTTTACATAAGACATTTCTAGATGACAGTGACAACCGCAGCACATGATAAAGGAATTATCTCCGTGATAAATCAATGGCCTGAAATTTGCATGCTGACATCGCAGGTTGAAAAAACACACAAACCAAAACACACTTCCATGCCTCAAATGCAGCTGCCGTGTTTCAGAGCGGGGGCAAAGCAAACAAGGTAAGCCACGTAGAAAAACAACATGCGGCCTAACTCGCCGCTAAAGAGGTCCTTTAGGTTGGCGGCTTCCAAACGAGGATCATTTTTGAAAATAAACTGAGGTTGACTTCGAGGGGGGGGATTTACATAACAAGGAATTATAGCAAACATAAGGAGCGGGGGCCAGATCTGGCCCGCCACATTATTTCATGTGGCCCACAAAAACAAAGTTCATTATTTTATGGTCTCTGATAATAAAGGAACCCAGCAAATCGGGGACTTTTTAGGGGTGATTTTGAGGCCGTGGGCGGGGAGGGGGGAGGGGGCACATGGTGTGCGTGTTGTTCACTACAATTAAAAATTGTTTAAGGATTTACCAATACCGCAATCTCAACTGCTATGCTAAATGAGTGTTAGCGTTAAGCTAGTGGATTTTCATAAGACTAAGTCATCCAATACCAGTATTTGGTTGCTAACAACTGTAAAAAAATATTTCAAGTGTTTTTTTTAAACTGACTGGGAGACATTTCAAGACACGTATACATCATTTGTTGATGTAGAAGCGTCCACCAGCGTGCAAAGAGTCACGCGGGGAGCACTTGATGCTAGCAACGGGGAGGTGTGGCCCCTCAGTTACTCACGGTGGAGGTAATCCCTCCCAAGCACTTTTGTGACTCACTCTCAAACACACCTCAGACGCCACGCATGGAGGACGCATTGTTTGCCACTTCCACCTGATCTCAGAAAACGCCGGTGGGAACGAGCTCGAATGCGCCCCGATCCCACCGCTGGGAAAGCTCAACTTGTTTGACCGCCTTGAGAAGAGATATTGGTTTTGGACGCAGACCGTGACTTACTGTCAAAAGACGGCTTCTTGTTTTGTGCGACTGGAACTATCATCAAGATTGCAATCTGCGTCTACCGCAGGTTCACCTCACGAGTTTTCCATTGCGGGCCTTCCAGGTGGAGCCTACGACACGGAAAGTTAAAAAGTTAGTTTGAAAGATGGTTTTGTTTATTTTTCTCGACGGATAATATTACCTGCCATCATCTGGTTACTTACCATAATGTGAGCTAAACAAGAAATTCGCTTCGTTAGGATTGGAACCTTGCTACTTGTCGACTGTAGATTCACTTTGTGATTTGTTCGATTGTAGGCTTTCTTGAGGAATCAAAAATAATGCCGGTGGTTAAAGTAGAGAAGGACCCTCCGGCGGACACGTCCTCGGCGGTCCCTGATCCTCCAGAGGAGCAGTCCCGAGGTCGACGCAGGAAAAGACCCCTGCAGCGAGGCAAGCCGCCCTACAGTTACATCGCCCTGATCTCCATGGCCATCGCTAACTCCCCAGATCGCAAGCTGACACTGGGCGGCATCTACAAGTTCATCACGGAGCGCTTCCCTTTCTACCGGGACAATTCCAAGAAGTGGCAGAACTCCATCCGTCACAATTTAACGCTCAATGACTGCTTCATCAAGATCCCCCGGGAGCCAGGGCGCCCGGGGAAGGGCAACTACTGGGCCTTGGACCCCAACGCCGAGGACATGTTTGAGAGCGGCAGTTTTCTGCGGCGGAGGAAGCGCTTCAAGCGATGTGACCTGAGCACCTACGCCTCATACGTTCAGGAGAATCCGGTTTTCACCCCGGTCCAGATCACGAGGTCGGCAGCGTACTCCAACGCGGTGTACCCTAACATGACCGTCAGCCCATCCTACGGGCAACAGCTACCCTCCGCCTACTACCCTTCGCAGTCGCCTCCCGGCTTTGGCCCGCCTCAAACTCGCATGTTCAGTATCAACAACCTAATCGGATCTCCGAGCGGCATGCTTGGCGCGCAGGGGCCGGACAGTATGCAGCAGCCCGGCCGCAGCTTTACCCCCGAGGGGATCTCCAACGGATCCAGCCCCTGTAGTCTGGCACCGCCGAATTTTCAGAGTCAGACGTACGGGGGCGCCGCC